>NC_059155.1:639671-957006 GCF_020740605.2 Lemur catta | reverse complement strand
CTCCTTAAATATTCCATGAAATTTTGGATTTGAGGTTTGAGAGGACTACAAGAAACAATATTTCTCATCACAACTGATGGCTACTAAATCTTCCTTTCAAATGCAATTGCATCAAACAGATTTGGGTGTTATAAACTAAGACAAGGCCTTCCAAATAGCAGGTGCAGAAATTTATCCTGATTGAAACATCAGTCCACTCCCAACTCTGCTAATTAAACACTAATATGGAGCTTGTTCAACTGAACTTTACATATTTGCTTATGCCCTGCATTGGCTAGTTAGTAAGGATACAGCTGGTGGAGTATAATCAAGACCTGACTGGACCACTAGCAGGTTTCCAAAACTTCTTCTCTCTCCCTCCCTCTGTCTCCCTTCCCTTCCTTCTCCCACCCTGTCTATTTCTTCTTCTTTCTCTTCCTCCCCTTCCCCTCCTCCTCCTCCTCCTTCCCTCTCTCTCTCTCTCTCTCTCTCTCTCTCTCCATTCTCTTCCCTCCCTTTTTTTCTTTTCCTCTCCCTTCGTGTCTCTCTCCCTCTTCTTTCCATCCTCTTCTTCTTCTTCCTATCTCTCTCTTTCCTCTCTCCTGCCATCCATCCCTCCCTTCCCCTTTCATTCTTTTCTTTCAACAGCCCTCTCCCTTTTTACACCCTCCTACACCTCCTCCTATTTTCTTCTTCCCCCTCTTTCCCTCTCTTTTCCATCTCTCTCTCTCTCTCCCTCTCTCTCTCTCTCTCTCTCTCTCCTCCCCCTCTCTTCCTCTCCCTCTCCTCTAGATCTCCACTCTAAGCTTTGGTAACTGGCCTGGACTGAAGCTCTTCTCCAAGGGAGCCCCAGATATCTTTTTTACCTATTCAACACCTTTTTCTCTTAATTTTATTATTTGGCATATGTTATTTATCTTTTTTGTCTCATTGAATTGAATGCTGTATGTCTTTTTCCTTCTCCATCGATGAGGAAATATATTACTTGGTTCTTTTGGTTTCAGAATTTCTCCACATTTTTGAATGGCTCTCAATCATTCCCATTTGTTTTTACCTAACAAGGATAAGTTTGCTGTCACTGCAGCTTCTTAGAAACAAGGCTGAGGCTAAAAAACAGACTTTTCTAAAATATGCTTTTTTCATAGCTCTTCTAATTTAAAGGACATGTTAAACTTGATAATTAGGAATAATAAACATAAAATTGTCAGAACTGAAAAATGAAAATGGAGGATTGAAACAGTAATTAAATATTTAATTAATGTTACATATCTCTGTTCCATTACTGTTTGGCAGCTTAAGGAAAGTTTCTAGGAAACTGAAAACCAGAAGTGGGAAATTATACAAAAGGGCATTGCTTTCCTGTAGGAGGGACAGCAAAGAAGGATACTTGGATTTAAACAGACAAAATTCTGGGAAAATTTGTAGATTTTTACGTCCTCACAGAATATAAAAATAATAAAAGGGTTGACACATAGTATCTTCTCTGGAGGCAAGTAAAACTTAAGATGAAGAAAGAGGTAAGACAATAAAGTCTATTCTGATAATAGTAAACAATGAGCATCTACTGAACAGAATATCCACATAACAACCCAACAGACCTAATCCAAGCATAACTTTTGAACTTTGAGCATAACCAGCAATATGAACTAAAAAAAAAAATCAAAGAACAAAAAACAACAACAAAAAAACAAAATGCAGGATAGAATTGGTTCTCAGGTTTTACCTAATTTGGAATCAAAATCTAGTTATAATAATTTGGAGACAGAACACATACACCAAAAAGCTCCTAACCACAGCCTATGATTGCTACAAATACTAAGAATGACAATTATTAATTGTTTCACTATTTATATAGTCAAGTGGAAGATCACATTGGAAAGGAAAATATTAAAGTCCCATAAAAATGAGAGCATCAAATGTCCAAGAAGGAATGAATGGGGAGGCATACATGATGTCTGACAATAGGACAGGAGGAATTTGGATTGCGTTTTTATTTTATTTTTTTTCCTATTTAACATATATATTTTTATTTATTTCAGCAGTAGGAGTGACAGATGTCTATAATTTTTCCAGTTCAGCCTTCTTTTTATAAACAGTTTTACTTGTAAAAACACTGTGAGCATGAAACCATTAATGTATATACAAGACTGATCCATGTGAAATTCATCTGCTGCTCTATTAAGACACCACAGCGCTCATTCATTCTGAGGGGATATTTTAAGCAACTCAATGGCTTTGAGAAAACCAGGTCACCCTGTGCCTGACATACCTTCATCTCATTTCTCCAGTTCATTAATGATAGGGGTATAATTTTATACAAATCATCTTTAAAAAGACACTGCTCGTTCCAGTCATAATTGGTCACTCAGAAGGAATGTGTGTCCACTGTGTGCCAGGCACAGTCTATACTGATGTTAATTATCCTCTTTCAGTTTGAAGGAGAGAATTAAAATTAGTGAGATGATACTTTCCAAGAAACATGCATGTGATAGTTAAGTGCAAGTATTAAACTGTAAACTCACAGAGGGAAGCCAATCAGAATTTGATCATATTTACACAACGTTGGCCAATCACATTTATACAACTTTGGCTATACTCCATGTACTGTATTTGTTTCAAGGTGTGATATTAGAACATTACAGGTTTAGGGTATTTCCATATCCAATCCTTCAATAGAAAAGCTACATCCCTTACAGTTTTCACATTACCGGGTGGGGAAGTCGGCACCTATGAAAAGTCCACTCAGTTTTTCAGACTGCTAAAGGTAGATTTTATAGATGAATACTTCCTGTATTCAACAAGAAGGTGGTCAAGGAATATTTATTGAATGCCTTCACCATGCCAAGAGTGGTAACAAAACATTTGATAATATATGGTGTAATTGTTTGAAATGAAGGACATAAGGTGCTTACAGCCTTGTATAAGATTATGTTGGGTACACAATTAGATAAAGGAAGAGGAGAGGAGATTGGGCTTCATTTTCTGACAGAGGATGAGGAAAACTGACAGGAGCTCTCTAGAGATATGACAGGTAAAGGAAATGCCAGAAATGTGACTGAAGGAATAGAAATTTCCAGGCTTGAAGTTGATTGGAATGGAAAGGATATTATACATAACCTAATTAACTTAATGCATCCTTAATCAGGTTAAGGAAGTGCCTACATTTTAAAGCTTCAGAGATATTTATGCTCCAGCCAGAAATTCCTTGGAGAAAGAAATGGGGGTTTAGTTTATACATAAAGTTTTCAGGAGTAACAGCCTTATACACAATTCTGAAGGAAACAAATAAAAAGAGGCTATTAAATAGCTTACTATTATTTTGTATATTTGATCATCTCATGTTGAAACTTGGTCTACAAAGTACGTCTTACTTATAAGTCTCTTTATTATTAATTCATATATTTAAAGCCATTCTTAGGTTTAAATACCATTTTGGAGTTTATAAATAGTTCAATTTTTGGTATAAATTGACAGTCCCATCACTTATGTGAATTCTTTCAGAAAATAGATTTTGTGTGAATTTCCCAAGTGCCCAGACTACTTTGTCAAAGCTATTATACTATAACTCTAGACACTTGCAGACTCCTGTTGGCAGAATTGCCAGGGACTCTGGGGTTATCATTCACAGTTAAATATTCCTAATCAGACTTTAGGTTAATGTATAGCCCCCCTAAAAGACAAAATGTATTTGGGTTGTGCCTTCCAAATAAGAGATTTCACATTGTATGCACCATGATATTTTTGGGTTCCAGGACTTTTTAATGATATGAACATTTGCTATGCAGCCACGCAAATAGAATTTCCATTACTAGAAAAACAGTTTTAAAAACAAACCCATCCTCACAGGTTGTTTCTACCCTCCAACAGGCAGGTCAACAGGTCTCAGAGTGTTGCTCTTATTTCAGCCCTGTTTTTATATCAAACTAGTCATCAGTCATGGAGTCTCCCCTTCCTGGAAACTATTCCCAGGATTTGTTTTATATTTTCAGGTGACTGTTTAATAAGGTTTTTTCTTTGTATCTCCCTAACTTTCCTTCAACCAGCAATTATAAAGCCACTATAAAAAATAAACTTTTATCATTTCTGTATACTTTTTCAGTTTTACCTCTTCTTCTTTGGCCATTCTCTTTTTAAGGTTTAATTTTCATATTATGTCTTTCTATATTATCTTATTCTCATAATTTAAATTGAAAAACTGTAATTAAAGTCAGATTCTAAATGATGATGTAAATATTCATGTTTTAATTAAATATAATTTCAAACCAAGCCATTTTTATAAAATTAATTCTGATTTTTTATTTCAAATGCAGAATATTAATTTCTACCAAATATGAACTTAAAACATGAATTTTATTGAGAGCATCATTGTAAAATTCTTTTGTTTACATGTAAAAACATACTATAAGAACCACACACTTTTGGGGTCAAATTACCTAATTATGCCAAGCCTAAGATTTCACATCCATTCAATGAAATGCAGAATACCTCATATAAGTTGCCTACGTCTTCCTGGTTTTAACACTGAAATTACTGCATTCTGGGAACTCCCTCAGTCCAAGGAAGACAAGGACTACATAGAGGCGTTGTGAGGTTAAAATGAGATGAAAAGCGGCTTGCACAGCATCTAGCTCACAGTGCATGTTTAAAGCTGGTCACTTCCTTTAGCTCCTCTTCCCACTCAATCCTCCAGCCCTATAAAGGGTGCATTATTTAAGAGAAAGCCAGCAGTGTGATACTGTGAAATGACATGCCTGGGTGCCACTACTGACAAGCTAAGTGACTTTGGTCAAGTCTTCTTTACTCTGTGCCTCAGCTGCCTCAGGGGGACAATGGTGATAATTATCATTGTCCTTGCAACTGTCACTAGGATCAAAGTAGATAGAGTTTATAAACGTATCCTCTAAGCTAAAAAGCATGGTAAACACAAATGCCCTAAGTATAGGCTTTCCAAATACTGTGATGTTGAATATGACGGTTTCCTCATTCCTGGATCTGATTTCTAGTAGCTGCTGTAGCATCAGCTACAGTCACCTATTTACCTTGAATTAAGAAGAGTTTTAAATGCAAACATACCTTACTCTGTTTTGCAAGTGGTACAAACATTCCTCACACATTCTGAGAGCACCAATATAGATAGCGAATGCTCACTTCACCATATCTCAGATTACAAACCCCCACCATTGGCCATCTTGTCTGTCTTCTATTTGCTCTACAGCCTCAACAAATTTTCGCTATTTCAGGAAATATACAAGCATATAATCAGCAGAGTGGCAGTAAATTGGAACTTTCTGCTACAGCTGGGGTTTCATCCACTCCCTTCCCCAAGGCCATGCAAGGTCATTCTGATTCTCTACTTGCCTACTTGCCTAGAAAGGATAGTAAAATTATGGATGCACTTCCAACGGTCATGGCAAGACAGGCATGTAACCACCAGTAAAGTAGTAAAAAATTGTGTCTCGGTTGTGGTTAATTACATGGTCCAATAGGGTGAGACACAGTTATAAAAAACATAAGAGGGGACTAGCATTAGAATCCTGTGCCCTAATGTCACTATAGGATGTCAGAAAGCCTTAGTTACAACTTAAGTCAAGCAGACATTATGCTTTCTAATGGGATTTCATAACAGATAACCATTCCAAGATAATTTTATCCTTAATGCCTGACACAGCATCTGGCACTTAGAATGCAACATAGTGTAGTGTAAAGAACAGAGAACTGGAAAGGCAAAGAGGAGCAATATTTCTACTCCTGGATCTGCTCTAGGAGATCTATGTGACCTAGGGCATTGAGGCACTTGATAACTACTTGTCATCTAATAAATGAAAGAAAACTAGCCCAAACTGGCTTAAGTGAAAGCAGAATTTACTGGTCACATAACTGCAGAGTCCTGGAGAAGGGCAGACTGAGAGCCTGGCTGGGGGTTCAAATGATGTCATTGGGACCCAGTTTCTTGGTTCTACCTTCTGCTTTCTTAGTTCCAATCTCTGGAGAAATATGTTAGTAAAATGGTGGCAATAGCTCCAAATTCTCTATCTTCTTATATTCAAGATCAGTCAGAAATAACATAACTTCCACAAATGTTCCAGAGAAAGTCTCATCATATCTCATTGGCATTTATTTCATTGTGTGACCAAATGTGAATAATCGCTATGGTCAAAGTCATATGAATCAAATGAGATATGGTTGATGGTTTATTCCTAAGTCTTATGCTCTACAAATGGAGTTGTGGGATGACATGCTACCTGAGCCAAATGGACCAATAAGGGAAGAGTCTCAAATGGATGTTTCCTGATAAGGTAAACGAATGCCCAGTAACCAAAACATATCAAAGGTCTTTTATATGCCTCTAATAAGTAAATGTCCCAGATAGGGGATTGATAGCTATTAAAGGCTAATAATTCATAACATCTACTGAATGACTATTATGTACCAGACACTACGTTAAGCACTTTACATATATTATCTCAAAATGTCTCACAACCACCCTCTAAGTACTGGTATTAACTAAATCTTACAAATGAGAAAAATGAGGCCCAGAACTGTGAAGTCACTAACCCAAGGTCCCATACCTAATAAGTGGGGAAACTGTTATCAACTTAGACTATTGTCAAACTCTAATGCTTTCCAGGTCAATGTATTTATTAGTATAATGGAGAAGTTCTGATGGAGACAGAGGATTGTGGTAAGGGGACCAAAGTGCTTACCAAGAGATAGGACAAAGTTCTGTGTTTGAGTGTTAGAAAAAGACCTCCTTGGAACAATTGGGCTAATTTAGCTAGTAAATAACAGAAAAATTTATTACAGTTGTCTTACCAGTAGAAATTTATTATCTCACCTTGAGGCAGAGAGTTCCAGGGTTGATTCATTCAGCAATGCTACATCAAGGAATCAGACTTTCTTCTTCGCTATCTGGCATTCATCATCCAGTTTGTCCATCATGGCTTCATTCCCTCAGCTGTCAGGAGTGTTGGTGACTGATTTCTGTCAGCTGAGTCCATTCCCAGGGATTGCTTACAGCTGGATAAAGACACATCACTCAAAAACACAACTCCTTCTCTGGGACATCCCCTATCTAAGTGACTGAAAAGGGGGAGGAGGAGCAATAATGGTCCAGGTCCTTACCTCAATTCGGGACCACCCTACAGGAATATTTCAGCTCCAGAATTCTCTGTGGGGTTTCTTGAAGCTTTTGTTGTAACTGCACCAAGTGTAACTTTTGCTCAATCCTGCTTCCGTCACACCCCCACAGGTGTTGATCCTGAGAACACTTCCCAATAAACTTTCTGCATACAATTCTACATTCCAGAGTTTGCCTCCCAGGGAACCCAAACTGTGACAGAAACCATAGACCTCTTCTGTTGAAGGTGGGGACATTTCTTTCCTTTTTAATTCTGTTTCTTTCCTTTTCTATTTCTTTATTTTTTGGTCACACAGACTTGTGTAGGTATCACTTAAGTAAAATAGCCCACACTAAACACACACAGTCGGACACATTTCTTTGTGCTAAAGGAATAAATATGCTCCCTAAATTATTTTAGTAGGATTAACTTGCTCCAAACAGTAGTGCCTGAAATCAAAGCCACATGACACAAATCTGGAGTGATTTTTCTCTGGGTACGTGATGAATTCCTCATTTGTAATTGAATACCTTAAATTGGAGTCCTAATCCTGAGAGCCTGTATTCTATTTTTTGGAAGAATGGTTCCCTTATTGGGCTCTTCATGGATACTGAGAAAAAGTCCTTGTCATTGGAAACATTCATTTTTCATAATGCATTTGCCCTGTAACTTTCTGCTCTCAAAATTGAGTAACATTTAATAGGTCTCCCTGACCTGAGTGTTTGTTAGTATGTACTTTCTATTAATTTGAAAATCATATACTTCACTGGGCTTTAAATTGGTCCTGAGGGGAATTCTGGCAGCAAGTCTTTACCCCCAGGTTTCTGTGTCTGCATTTCTAACCAGAGGAGCTCATGCTGACTGCTACTGCCAAATTCTTTACATTGGAACAAAGCAAGAATGATGTTTCCATTGGCTTCCTTTATACTGTCTGGCCGAAGCGACAAGACTGCAGTAGATTAAGTTTTCAGCTGTTATTCTGGTCAATCATAATCTCTTTGGTCTGTTATGATGACAGAAGTCCACACAGTGATTCATTACCAAGTTCCTTGCACATCTTGGTTATCAGATGAGAACAAAACCTCACTATTTTATCAATTGGAATAGGTGAAAACAATTGATTGGGTAACCTTTTTTATGTATTTTTCGACATAATACCCATATGCAAGACCTAGATTAACTTTCACCTACATAAGAACATTCCCTTCCTAAATGGTTCTTCTCACCTAAGTCTCTTCAGACACTATAGTAGGCATGGCTGCCCAGGGGTTCTTTATAAAGCCTAACCACCTAATAAAGAAATTGGTACTAGAAATGGGATAATACAGTAACAAAAATATGTGTTATCACCTTAGTGGTCAGGAAGCTTGATGGTAAGAACAAACAAACAGGTGGAATGATTACAGATATATTTAATTCAATGGCAAAACATTTGGTAACACTATCAGTGCATTAATTTAATTGCAGATGGTGAGGCTACAATGTTGGTGTTATTATTAATGGGAGAGGGTGGAAAATGAAGTGTTAGTAGCAAGTATTAGGCTCTATTGACTCTGTTCAGCAAGATATTGTATTTGAAAGACGACCTAAGGAATAAGTGGTTGGTTTCTGAGAAGGAAGAAGAGGATGAAAGAGGACCCAGAAATCTGGGGCCTTGCAGAGTTGGAAAAGCCATTTGCTTGCATAATATGAATGATAAGAGACAATATAAAATAAGATCAAAGACTCAAATGCCCAGTAAAACTCAAAGTGACTCTAGGCAGAGATCAAATTAAGGGGGTGGCCTTTCCATGTTTTGTTCTAAATAGTTCTAACCATAAACTGAGAAAGGTATGGGGAGAGGGGATAAAGAGGCAAAGTAATAAAGGATATTACATGTCTCTACATCAGACATCAACATTCCTAACACGCAATGGTGAAATAGGCATAAATTAAACTGCATCAAACTCTCATTCAGAAAGCAGAAGAATAGATGTGAACTAAAAATAAAACCCTAAGCCCTCTGCTAACTGAATGGACCACTCTGAGTCAAGGGGACCTGAGACACACCTTAAAACTGAGTTCCCAGCCATGACAGGATGGGAGAGACAATACTCAACTATATGCCTATGATTTCCTTTCATAAATATTCATGAATCCACCTATAACTTGTCAACTATGTATATTTGACCACCCAGCTCAGTATAAAATCCTGTTGCCTTTTGTCTCTTCTTTGAAGCACGTGGCTTCTGGCCACAGCTTTGCTTCTCAGCCTGTTGGAATGGTCACCCAGCAGGTTGGTACCCATTATGAAAAATAAAGCTCTCCTTTTTCTAAAGTATAAACCTATCTATCTATCTATCTCTATCTATCTGTATTTATTTAGGTTAATAGAGACATACAAACATAACAGAGACTAAGTCACAACAATAAAATCTCATTGAGCAGATGTATGGAGAGGCCCCTGCTTCAGGCTTAGAGAACTATCCTCAGAATAGGCCCTGGTTGCTTTTACTTTAAGTAAAATGCTTATCAAGTGCTTATCAAAAAAAAATCCATCACGACCAAGTGGGCTTCATCCCAGAGATGCAGGGATGGTTTAACATATGCAAATCTATAAATGTAATTCACCACATAAATAGGAGCAAAAATAAAGACCATATGATCCTCTCAATAGATGCAGAAAAAGCATTTGACAAAATTCAACACCCTTTTATGATAAGAATGTTTAACAAAATAGGCATAGACGGGAACTACCTAAAAATGATACAAGCTATATATGACAAACCCACAGCCAACATCATACTGAATGGGGAAAAATTGAAAGCATTCCCACTCAGAACTGGAACCAGACAAGGCTTCCCACTGTCTCCATTACTTTTCAACATAGTATTGGAAGTCCTTGTGAGAGCTATCAGGCAAGAGAGCAGATTCAAGGGAGTCCAAATAGGGAAAGAAGAGATCAAACACTCACTCTTCGCTGAGGATATGATGTTATATCTGGAAAACCCCAAGGATTCAACCAAGAAACTCCTGGAATTGATTAATGAATTCAGTAAAGTCTCAGGTTAGAAAATCAATACACACAAATCAGAGGCATTCATATATGCCAATAACATTCAATTAGAGAACCAAATTAAAGACTCAATACCCTTCAAAATAGCAACAAAGAAAATAAAATATCTAGGAATATATTTAACTAAAGAGGTAAAGGACCTCTATAGGGAGAACTATGAAACACTGAGGAAGGAAATCGTATAACATACAAATAGGTGGAAAACCATACCATGCTCATGGAATGGAAGAATCAACATTGTTTGTCACGCCGCACTCGCCTGCAAGGACGACGCAACAAACTGGAGTTCTTCCAACAGCAGTTTAATGAGGCATCTAGTCTAGTTACATGGCGAGAGACCCCGAACAGGAAGGACAGTGGGCTTATATACCATTGCAGGTAGTCGTGGCGGGAAGTGATTGGTAGAAGGCCCTGACAAGGCTCCCAGCAATGATTCTATTGGCTATGTGCTCACCCGTAATCAGAGACCGCTCCCAACAGCTCCCCCTTTGGTTTTGCAACACAAGCTTTGGGGACTCCAACCTCAAGGTCCGGATCCAGGGGGTGGAGTCCCTGAAGCAGGTGCAAAGGCCACCGTCTCCCGTGCAATGAGCAGAGACTCTGGGAGGTGCAACGGCTGGTAAGGGGGTGACACGCCACAATCTGGTGCAATGGGGAAACCCCTCAGAGTGCATGGGCCATGTCACGCTGTGCGAGAGGGGAAGCGGTCTTGACCTTCGGAGCGTAACATTTGTAGCCAGATGCCAGGGGATTGACCACACTCGAGGGTGGCTAGGGCTTGGGTAACCACCACTCGGTCCCTGCGGCGCTGTGCACGAACGCGCAGGAACCCCCAGATCACGAAACCTGCTCCCAGGATCCCCATGAACCCTAGGGACCCCAGGCCAGCCCAGTCCCGAAGTCCTCGGACTATTGACTGAAATGTAGGAAACAGACCATTGGTCACTGTCAAGTCCAGGCGTGTGGAGTTAATGTGGGTGATCTCCAATTGCAACTGCCGGGTCAAGGCGGTAAATTGACTAGACCAGTGTCCTGTCAACATAACAGATAATTGACAAGACTTGTTGGCCGCGGCGGAAGCATTATCAAACGGTACCGCGGTAATGCATAGTCCTGTGAAACGCCATTCGCAGCCCAGCTGTGCCAGCTGCCATAAGGCATCTATTTGCTCCTGGACCAAGTCCACACGTTGGTTCAGTATCATGATACCACCCTTCAGATGCACGTTGACGGCGGATTGTGTGTCCAGAGCTGTAACCACAGATGCCGATAGGTTGTTCAGCGTCTGTGCTGTCTGAACAGAGCCTACCGCTGCAGCCGTAGCGGCTGCCAGTGCGGCAGTCACTGCCAATGTAGAAATTACAGCTGCAGTAATGCCAAAATCTCTTCGCTGTTGGAAAAGGGTCAAGGAGCTAGGAGCCTCCACCGGCCAAGGAATATGCCGAGGCATACGGGCAACAATTGCCATGGACTGGCTGGAGGCATTCCAGCAACGGGCATAGGAGCAGTTTGCCGTGGAGCAATTGAGAACACCAGGACCAGAGGAAGTAGCAGTGATCCAGATAAAAGGGGGCCAGAGGCAAACAGGTGTGGAGAGGAAAGACAGATTACGCTGCTGAATAGCGTGGACCGACGTCTCAAATGTTGAGGAGGAGTTCCATGTAAGATTGGCAAGGCCCAAAGAGGCATTAGTAGCGAACAGCCGGGGGAAGATCTGGGCATCATGGGTCACCGGCATCGGTCTCGGGAACACCGACAGGATGGCCCAGCACCGGTCCGTCGTCACCGATGCGGCCAGCAGCAGAAAGGTCAGGAGCAGCAGCATCCCCGGCAGCGGACGCCCCATCATCTGCATCCTCCACATCCACCAACCGCTGCACTCGCCGCGTTAAGCGTGCCGGGACCCACACTGGATCACGAGTGTCCTGCGGGAAAACACAGACAGCTCCCCTGGACCGGCTCACAACCGGATCCGGGCCTTTCCATTTGTTAAGCAGGACATCCTTCCACAAGACCTGCTCTGATAAAGGGGAACCGGGGTTGGCGTGGCAGTCCGCAGCAGAGCGCCCCTGATCATCCAGCAAAAGAAAATTTAAAGTGAACAAGGTGAGAGAGAGCACAGGCTTAGGGGTACGTAAGCCCAAAGGGCTCGTCCCCGTCTCCCCCTTTTGTTTTTTGAGATAGGCCTTTAAAGTGCCATGGGCACGCTCTATGATACCCTGGGCCTGGGGGTTGTAGGGAAGGCCCGTGCGGTGCTCCACGCCTAGGCGTGTGCAGAATTGACGAAAAGCTTGTGAGGTATAGGCAGGGCCATTGTCAGTTTTGATAACCTGAGGTTTACCCCAGGCAGCCCAAGCCTCTAAGCAGTGGGTGATGACATGACTTACCTTTTCACCTGTCAAGGGAGTGGCATGAATTATGCCAGAGCAGGTATCGACGGAAACATGGACGTAAGAAAGAGAACCAAAGGAGGAGTAATGAGTGACGTCCATTTGCCACAAGTGGAGTGGCCGAAGACCACGAGGATTGACACCTACATGAGGTGCTGGACGAAAAGGTGCACAGGCCGCGCACTGCAGCACAATATCGCGTGCAGCTGCCCGCGAGAGGCCAAATTTGAGACGTAATGTCAGTGAAGGAGTATGGTATAGAGAATGAAACTGGCGAGCTGCCTCCAACGGAGAGCCAACCCAAGAAGCGTGAGTGGCATGATCCGCCAGGGCATTGCCGCGCGCCATGGGGCCCGGCAAAAGGGAATGGGCCCGAATGTGCGTTATAAAAAATGGGGACCAGCGCGAATGGATGGCAGCACGGATAGCACAGAATAAGGAGAACACCATGCTGCGAGAGTTAAGAGAATGGGCTGTTTCCAAGTGACGGACAGCCTGAACAACATAAGCAGAATCAGAGATTATATTAAGGGGCTCTGGCACGGTTCGGAGAACCAATTAAGCTGATTATTCTGCCAATGACCCTGTCCTAAGAGCATATCGGCATCCCAGGCAGGCTGGCCCTGCTGCGCGTTCTGCCGAGCTTGATTAATACAGGCTTCTTGATATATGGATTTCCAATCTAAATATTGCCCCATGGATAGACAGGCCCGCGCGGTACCAGCCCAATCACCACACTTGGGTACCAGCCCAAGTGTGTCATGGCATGCACACTTAGCCGTTCCAGTAGGCCACGGGTGTAAGCGGCATTGCACCCATAAGCCTTGACAGCTTCAACCAAAGCTTTTAGTTGCTTGTAATCTAGGTGTTCGTGAAAGCGATGTTGATTAGCGTCCTCAAAGACGGGGAAAGCAAACTCCCTCTGTATCTTCTTTCTAGCTCGGGGAGGCACAAACGAGGTTCCGCCCTCCATATTTAGAGGGGCGGATCCCGCAACGGGAAAAGGAGGGGCAGTAGCGTACGGGGGCGGGCGATTACGCTCCGCCTCATATCTAGCCGCCGCCTCCTCCAGCTCCGCCTTCTCCTGCGGAGACAGCACCTCCTCCGCCTCACGAGAACGCGAACGGGAAGAAGAGCGAGACGATGAAGAAGAACAGGAAGAAGAAGGACGAGAGGAAGAAGAGGAAGCCGACATGTGGAGGGAGGCCATTTTGAGAGCCACCTCCTCCATGTCCCTTTCAGGCGGCGGGCGTCCCCGCCGTTTCTGTTTACCCGCGGACTTACGTTTCCTTTCCGGCCTTTTCCTCGGCCGCCCCGGCTGAGCCGGACCCACTTTGCCTCTCTCAGACATACTATCTTGATAATCACTGAGTACTTGCTGACCTTCCCGGACCGGACCGCTGCAACGGTCGTCCTCTAAACAGGAGCGCACCAGTGCCCACACAGGGAGAACACACTCCCAAAGGGGACCAGACTCTCGGGCACGGCGAAGGTCCTGCTCTAGCTTATCCCAACTCGGAATCGTTAAAGACCCCGAGTGGAGAAACCATGGGGCCACCCGGTCCACGTCCTGCACAAAATGGCACAGGACACGGTCAGGGATACAAAGCTCCCGGGCGGCCAGAAGACCCCGCAGGGCCCGCAACAGGTGACAACTAGGAGAGTTCCCCATGGGGTAGGTCACAAGCACCCGGTGCCGGCGTCAGAAGAGGGCAGGGGTCCAAAATAAAGCCGTCCCAGCTGCTGTGGTTCTGAACTCACCTCCAAAGACGTCGTCTCTGCCGGTGCGAGAAGTTCCCGGGTTTCGACACCACTTGTCGCGCCGCACTCGCCTGCAAGGACGACGCAACAAACTGGAGTTCTTCCAACAGCAGTTTAATGAGGCATCTAGTCTAGTTACATGGTGAGAGACCCCGAACAGGAAGGACAGTGGGCTTATATACCATTGCAGGTAGTCGTGGCGGGAAGTGATTGGTAGAAGGCCCTGACAAGGCTCCCAGCAATGATTCTATTGGCTATGTGCTCACCCGTAATCAGAGACCGCTCCCAACAATTGTTAAAATGTCTATACTGCCCAAAGTTATCTACAGATTCAATGCAATCCCTATTAAATTACCAACATCATTTTTCACAGATTTAGAAAAAATAATTCTACACTTTGTATGGAATGAGAGAAGACCCCATATAGCAAAAGCAATTTTAAGCAATAAAAACAAAATGGGAGGTATTAATTTCCCAGACTTCAAACTATACTACAAGGCTGGGGTTCTTATAACTGCCTGATATTGGCACAAGTGCAGGGACACAGACCAGTGGAACAGAACAGAAAATCCAAATATAAAACCATTCTCATATAGCCATCTAATCTTTGACAAAGCAGACAAAAACATACTCTGGGGACAAGAATCCCTATTCAATAAATGGTGCTGGGAAAATTGGATGGCCACGTGTAGAAGACTGAAACAGGACCCTCAGCTTTCACCTCTCACAAAAATCAAATCACGGTGGATAACAAACTTAAACCTTAGGTGGGAAACGATTAGAATTCTAGAAGAACATGTAGGAAAGACTCTTACAGACATTGGCCTAGGCAAAGAATTTATGAAGAAGACCCCTAAGGCAATCACAGCAACAAAAAAATAAATAAATGGAACCTGATCAAATTAAAAAGCTTCTGCACAGCCAAAGAAACAGTCATGAGAGTAAACAGACAACCTACGGAATGGGAAAAAATTTTCGCATACTACACATCAGATAAAGGACTGATAACAAGAATCTATTTAGAACTCAGGAAAATCAGCAAGAAAAAAATCAAACAACCCTATCAAAAAGGGGACAAAGGACATGAATAGGAATTTTTGAAAAGAAGATATAAGAATGGTTAACAAACATATGAAAAAATGCTCAACATCCCTAATCATCAGGGAAATGCAAATCAAAACCACAATGAGATATCACTTAACTCCAGTGAGAATGGCCTTTATCAAAAAGTCCCAAAACAACACATCATGTTTGCGTGGATGTGGAGAGACAGGAACACTCATACACTGCTGGTGGGACTGTAAACTAGTGCAACCCCTGTGGAAAGCATTATGGAGATACCTTAAACAGATTCAAGTAGACCTACCATTCGATCCAGCAATCCCATTATTGGGCATCTACCCAAAGGATCAAAAGTCATTCTATAACAAAGACACCTGTACCCGAATGTTTATAGCAGCACAATTCGCAATTGCAAAGATGTGGAAACAACCCAAATGCCCATCAATCCACGAATGGATTAGTAAACTGTGGTATATCTATACCATGGAGTATTACTCAGCTATAAGAAATAACAGTGATACGACATCTCTTTGGTTCTCCTGGAGAGAATTGGAACCCATTACATTAAGTGATGTATCCGAAGAATGGAAAAACAAGCATCACATGTACTCACCAGAAAATTGGTTTCCCTGATCATCACCTAAATGCACATCAGGGAAGGATACCAATTGGATATCAGACTGAGACGGGGGGTGGGGGGAGGGGATGGATGTATGCCTACATGATTAGTGCGTTGCGCACCATCTGGGGAATGGTCATGCTTGAAGGTGCTGACTTGGGGAGGTGGAGGGTGGGGGGAGGGGATGGAGGTATGACTACATGGTGAGTGCCAGGTGCACTGTCTGGAGAATGGACACGCTTGAGGCTCTGACTCAGGGGGATGGGCAGGACATGGACAATGTATATAACCTGAGCTTTTGTACCCCCATGAAGATCTGAAATAAAAAAAACAAACAAACAAACAAAAAAAAAACATAGGGAACAGTGAAGGTAAGTGACTTATTATGATCCACAGAGCTGATTAGTGGCTGAACTGAGGCCTGTACTGTTCACCACTGTAACACAGTTCTTCCCAACCTCCAATATCTGTTGAAATGGAATAAAATGAACTTGTGAATATTATTGGCCCATTCTTGGCACTTTGAACAGCCAATTAGGAAACTCTTGCATTCCTTACCTTTCATCTTAGTCTCTGGCTGTTTATATTATATAGACTACAACACAATCCATTAGAAGCCTAAATAGAAGGTAGAAGGAATTTGGCATTAGTTGGCAATACTCTTCCAGGAGACTTAGTACCTGGAAATTTTATTTTGCAACAAATACTAGGACTGTCTTGTATAGACAGATCATACCTATATATACATATAGTTTTGCTATGTGACTCTTAGATGTGGAAGTCTAGCTCCAAAGCAGTGGTTCTCAATCCTGGTAGAATTTCCTGGTGATGTTTTTAAAAATACTTATGCCCAGACTCATCCACAGACTAATTATATTAAAATCTCTACTTCCGGGCACCGGCATAGGTACTTTTTAAAAGTTTTCAGGTGATCTTAATGTGAAACCAGAAGTGAGCATCAGTAACTGGGATAACCCTATGAATTTGTTTGAATTGCCTTATGAATATTTACTTCAGAAACCTGAGATGATATAGAAATTATATTCATAAAAGTTCACTTAGCAAAGTTGATAAAAATTAGCAAAGAGCAGTTGCAACTTAATTTGCCCTAGGAGAAAAAGAAACAAATAAATATAATATCTGATTCTGAAATACTAAATATTGCTATGTGGTTTCACAAAAGAACCTTGTACAGCTACAAAATTACCAACTATAAAATTAGACTCCTCAATCCTCAGAGTACATGGAATCTTAGTCCCTAAGTGAAGCAGTGTTGGTCCATAATAACTGTTATTAGTTTCATCTTTATACTACAAAATATTTCACTTGCACTAGTCATTAGGTCTGTGCAATGCATTCTGTCTTCATAGCTCTTTTTAACACCATGTGATATTTATTTTATAGCCATCATCTGTGATATAACCATGACAGGTGGCACTTATGGAAACATGATAAGCATGTTTGCCATCTCAGTGCCTTCTGACTGATTTATTCAGAGGTCTCTTTCTGAACTTAAATTCCTTTTGAATTGCTATAAAATCGAATTTGCTTCATTTCAAATAGAATAACGATCCCTACTGCAGTTTAAATCACTCATCAAGCAGCAAAATCCTTATCCTAAATATGTAAATAACCAAGGTTATCAGGGGGACTTGGCAAGCCCAGGCTCTGCCTATGATAGTCTCTTCCACTATTAATGTCTTTCATATAAGGCCTCCAATGCACACAAGTGACCTAAATTTCTGTGTTCCTCTTCAAATGTTAGGTAAGGCACATAACCCCTCACAAAACCAGGCTTGTGCGCACCAGCTATAATCTATCTGGCCCCTATCCCCACCTTAAGCATGAACAGGGTCCAAGCAACCCGTGGGAGTGGCAAGGCCTCTCACAAAGATCTGGGCATTTGTATACAACTGGGGAACCAGAGCCTACCACAGAGACATCAGATTACCTTGATAACTGGCTCCTCCACACAAACTACAATCAATGACAGAGAGTGTAACCCAATAGCTTAACACAGTGTCTTCCATCTCAAGCTATTGTAGGGCAGTGGAGTCACACCCACAAGGGCAATCCACCTGCTAGGAGCTTAAGCTGGGGGACCAAACTCACTAGTCTCCATTGGCAAGAGGTGAAGACAACAGGTCAGAGGTAACCCAACTTGCTAAAATACCCCTAAGCCAATACAGGACCAGTGCAACTCTCCCCAGCACTGTCAAGGAACAAACTTTTGGGACTTGGAAATAGGGCCATAAACCAGTCCTAGCATCCCTAGTTCTCGACCTAGTAGCCTGAGGAGAAGGAATCAGTGAAAGAATGAAGAACACATGAAAGATCAGAGAGCAAAGTCACCCCCTAAAGAAATCATTAGATCCTCAACAACGGATACCAACTTAAACAAAATGATTAAAATGATGGAGGAAGACTTCAAAATATGGATTAAAAGAAAACTGAAAGGAATTGAAGAGAAAACAGAAACTCAACACAAAAAAGCCAAAAGAACAATACAGGAAATGAATGAAAAGTTCTCTAAAGAAATCTAAGTATTACAAAAAAGCCAAACAGAAATACTGGAAATGAAAAGAGGCATTCAAGGGACTACAAAATACAGTGGAAAGACTTAATAATAGCATAGATCAAGCAGAGGAAAGACTCTCAGACCTTGAAGATAATGCCTATGTGGTAAACAAAACAGATGAAGAAAAAGAACACAGAAGCAAGAGACATGAAAAAACATACAAGAAATGTGAGATTATGTAAAGAAACCAAATATAAGAATTATAGGCATCCTGGAGAGAGAAGAAGAAAATACACAAGGGCTGGAAAATCTATTTCTTGGAATAATGGAATAAAACCTGCCTGGCCTGGCCAGAAATCTAGATATCCAGGTACAAGAAGCACACAGAACTCATGGGAGTCTCAATGTGAAAAGGCAATCACCGTGTCACATAGTTATTAGACTGGCCAAAGTGAGCATGAAAGAGGCACTCCTTTGAGCAGTAAGACAAAAACAGCACATAACCTACAAAAGAAAACCTATCAGAATACCTTCAGACTTATCAACTGAAACATAACAAGCCAGAAGGGACTGGGAACCGATCCTCAATCTTCTAAAATAGAATAATGGCCAAACTAGAATTCTTTTTTTTTTTATTCAGGATATTATGGGGGTACAAACATTTTGGTTACATGAAATGCATGTAACCCTCACTCAAGCCAGGGCCACAATCGTGTTCTTCCCACATACAGTACACCCTGTCTCCATAAAATGTGGTATATGTATACCATGGAATACTACTCAACTACAAACTAGAATTGTTTATACAGCAAAACTAAGCTTCATCTATGAGGGAGAAATAAAGACTTTCCCAGAGAAGCAATCATTTATAGAATCTGAGAAGACCAGACAGGCCCTGCAGGAGGTACTCAAACCTGCATTATACACTGAACAATGCAATACACATCCACTAAAGTAAAATCATTCAGCAGTTAAAGGCCAGAACCTGGATTCCACAATGGCTTGAGAGGTAAAACAAAACAATAAGAATTTACCCAACAATATGAACAGAAATCTACCTGAAATATCAATCCTCTCAATAAATGTGAATGGCTTGAATTGTCCACTGAAGAGACATAGACTAGCTGAGTGGATAAATAATCACAAGCCAAGAATCTGCTGTCTCCAGGAAACATATCTAACCCACAAAAACACTTTCAGACTGAAGGTCAAGGGTTGGAAAACAAACTTCCAGGCAAATGGAAACCAAAAGAAAGTGGGGGTAGTTATTCTTATATCAGATAACATAAACTTTAAAATAGCAAAAGAAAGACAAAGATGATCACTATATAATGGTGAAAGTCAAAATCCAACAAGAATACCTAAAAATTCTTAATATTTATGCACCCAACACAGGAGTGCCCATATACATAAAGCTAATCCTGTTTGATCTAAATGACATGATAAACAGCAATGCCACAGTAGCTGGGATTTCAGCACCCAACTGACTGAACTGGTCAGATCCTCAAAGCAGAAAATAAGCTAAGAAACAATGGGACTAAACAGAGCTCTAGAACAAATGAGGATAACAGACATATACAGAACATTCCACTCAAATAAAGCCAAATATACATTCTTCTCATCAGCTCATAGAAATTTCTCTAAAATCAATCACATCCTAGGCCACATATCAGACCTCAACAAATTGAAAAAATAGAAATTATATCACTTATCTTCTCAGATCACAGCAGAATAAAATTAGAAATCAATTACAAGGGAAACACTCACCAATTCACAAAGTTGTGGAAATTAAACAATCTATTTTTGAAAGACTAGTGGGTCAAGGAGATGATACAGATGGAAAGCAAAAGATTCTTCAACCTAAATGATAATGGGGACAAATTACGAAAATCTGTTGGATTAGCAAAAGCAATCCTGAGAGGAAAATTAATAATATTAAATGCTCATATCCAGAAGACAGAATGTTCACATATCAAGAAACTAATAAACCATCTCAAGGAACTAGAAAAGGAATAGAAAATCAGTCCTAAACCTAGCAGAAGAAAAGAAATAACTAAGATCAGAGAAGAACTAAAGGCAACCGAGAATAAAAGAACTATACAGAAGATTAATAAAACCAAAATTTGGTTTTTTGAAAAGATAAACAAAATTTACAGCCCTCTTACTAGATTAACAAGAACTAGAAAGGAAAGGACTCTAATCAGCTCAATTAGAAATGAAAAACAAGAGGTCACTGCACAGACATCATGGAAATAAAAAACATTATCTTTTAATACCATGAAAATCTATATGCCCAAAACTGAAAAATGTGGAGGAAATGGAAAATTCTTGAAAACATACAACCTCCCTAAGCTCAATCAGCAGGTAATTGAATTCCTGAACAGAACAATATCAAGCACAGAAATTGGAGCAGCAATTAAACATCTTCCAACAAAAAAAGTCCAGGGTCAGATGGGTTCACACCTGAATTTTACCAAACTTACAAAGAACTCACACCTATACTGCAGAAATTATTCCACAACATTGAGAAGGATGGTATCCTCCCCAGCCCATTCTACAAAGCCAATTTCACCTTGATACAAAAGCCAGGAAAGGACACAACAAAAAAAAGAAAACTACAAACCAATATCCCTCATGAATATAGATGCAAAAATCCTCAATAAAATCTTAGCAAACCGAATTCAATAGCACATCAAAAAAATAATTCATCATGAACAGGTGGGCTTTACCCCAGCGATGCAAGCCTGGTTCAACAAAAACAAATCTATAAATGCAATTCACCACATAAATAAAAGCAAGAATGACGACCATATGATTTTCTCACTAGACATAGAAAAAGCATTTGACAAAATCCAGCACACTCTTATGATAAAGATTCTTAAAAAATAGCCATAGATGGGTCATACCCTAAAATTATTAAAGCCATATATGACAAACCCACAGCCAGTATCATACTGAATGGGGAAAAAATGAAAGTATTCCCATTTAGAACCGGAACCAGACAAGGTTAGCCACTATCTCCACTTCTGTTCAACATAGTGCTGGAGGCCCTTGCCAGAGCAATCAGATAAGAGAGGGGAATTAGAGGTATCCAAATAGGGGAAGAAGAGGTCAAACTCTCACTCTTTGCTGAAGACAAGATATTATATCTAGAAAATCCCAAGGATTCAACCAAGAGACTCCTGGAATTAATAAGAGTATTCAGTAAAGTCTCAGGATACAAAATCAATGCACACAAATTAGTGGCATTCATATATGCCAATAACAGTCAAGCTGAAAATCAAATCAAAGATGTAGCACCTTTCATAATAGGATCAAACAAAATTTAATATCTAGGAATATATTTAATGAAGGAGATGAGAAACCTATATAGGGAGAACCATGAAACATTGAGAAATGAAATCACAGAAGATGTTAACAGGTGGGAAACGGTACGATGCTCATGGATTGGCAGAATCAATATTATTAAAATGTCCATACATCTAAAGTGATCTACAGAATTAATTCAATCCCTATTAAAATATCATCTTCATTCTTTACAGACCTAGAAAGAATAATTCTACACTTCATATGGAACCAGAGAAGACCTTATGTATCCAAAGCAATCTTAAGGCAAAAGAACAAATTAGAGATGTTGAGCATTTTTTTATATGTTTACTGGCCATTATTCTGTCTTCTTTTGAAAAGGTTCTGTTCATTTCCTTTGCCCATTTGTTGATGAGGTTTTTTGATTTTTTATTGTTGATTTTTTTCAGTTCTAGATAGATTCTTGTTATCAGCCCTTTATCGAATGTGTAGAGAGAAAATATTTTCTCCCATTCTGTAGGCTGTCTATTCACCCTAATTATAGTTTCCTTGGCTGTGCAAAAGCTTTTTAATTTGATCAGATCACAACGTTGCTGGTTGAATGAGTGAGTTGATACGTTGTGTCACCTTTGTCATTTAATTCAAATTAAGGACTCAATACCTTTCAAAATACCAACAAAGCAAATAAAATATCTAGGAATATATTTAACTAAAGAGATAAAGGAACTCTATAGAGAGAACTATGAAACACTGAGGAAGGAAATTGCAGAACATGTAAATAGGTGGAAAACCATACCATGCTCGTGGATTGGAAGAATCAACATTGTTAAAATGTCTATACTACCGAAAGTAATCTATAGATTCAATGCAATTCCTATTAAATTACCAACATCATTTTTCACAGATTTAGAAAAAATAATTATACACTTTGTATGGAATCAGAGAAGACCATGTATAGCAAAAGGAATTTTAAGCAATAAAAAAAAATGGGAGGTATTAATTTGCCAGACTTCAAACTATACTACAAGGCTGTGGTTCTTAAAACTGCCTGGTATTGGCACAAGGGCAGGGACACAGACCAGTGGAACAGAACAGAAAATCCAAATATAAAACCATCCTCATATAGCCATCTAATCTTTGACAAAATAGACAAAAACATAGTCTGGGGACAAGAATCCCTATTCAATAAATGGTGCTGGGAAAACTTGATAGCCACATGTAGAAGACTGAAACAGGACCCTCAGCTTTCACCTCTCACAAAAATCAAATCACAGTGGATAACAGATTTAAACTTCAAATGGGAAACAATTAGAATTTTAGAAGAAAATGTAGGAAAGACTCTTACAGACATTGGTCTAGGCAAAGGATTTATGAAGAAGATCCCTAAGGCCATCACAGCAACAAAAAAATAAATGAGTGGGACCTGATTAATTTAAAAAGCTTCTGCACAGCCAAAGAAACAGTCACGAAAATAAACAGACAGCCTACAGAATGGGAAAAATTTTTCGCATACTACACATCAGATAAAGGACTGATAACAAGAATCTATTTAGAACTCAGGAAAATCAGCAAGAAAAAATCAAACAACCCTATCAAAAAGTGGGCAAATGACATGAATAGAAATTTTTCAAAATAAGATATAAGAATGGCTAAGAAACATATGAAAAAAATGCTCAACATCCCTAATCATCAGGGAAATGCAAATCAAAACCACAATGAGATACCACTTACCTCCGGTGAGAATGGCCTTTATCAAAATGTCCCAAAACAACACATGTTGGCGTGGATGCAGAGAGACAGGAACACTCATACACTGCTGGTGGGACTATAAACTAGTGCAACCTCTGTGGAAAGCATTATGGAGATACCTTAAACAGATTCAAGTAGACCTACCATTCGATCCAGCAATCCCATTATTGGGCATCTACCCAGAAGAACAAAAGTCATTCTACAACAAAGACACCTGTACTCAAATGTTTATAGCAGCACAATTGACAATTGCAAAGATGTGGAACCAACCCAAATGCTCATCAATCCACGAATGGATTAGTAAACTGTGGTATATCTATACCATGGAGTATTACTCAGCTATAAGAAATAACGGTGATACGACATCTCTTTGGTTCTCCTGGAGAGAGTTGGAACCCATTATATTAAGTGAAGTATCCAAAGAATGGAAAAACAAGCATCACATGTACGCACCAGAAAATTGGTTTCCCTGATCATCACCTAAATGCACATTGGGGAAGGATATCAATTGGATATCAGACTGAGACGGGGGGTGGGGGGAGTGGATGGGTGTATGCCTACATGATGAGTGCATTGCCCACCATCTGGGGAATGGTCATGCTTGAAGGTGCTGACTCGGGGAGATGGGGGCTGGGGGAAGGGGATGGAGGTATGACTACATGGTGAGTGCCAGGCGCACTGTCTGGAGAATGGACACACTTGAGGCTCTGACTCAGGGGGATGGGCGGGACAGGGACAATGTATATAACCTGAGCTTTTGTACCCCCATGAAGGGCTGAAATAAAAAACAAAAAAAAAGAATACATCTCTTGTTTCAAATTAACTTCCTTCTGTTTAATCTAACACATTCATTTTGGCTTGCTGATTCACGTTTTTCATTTTGGCATCATTTTCCTTTCACGATTTTATCTGACTTCCTCATTGCCTTGTTTCATCTATACCACCCCTAGTAACCCAGGTTGGAAACCTAACACATATCATCCCATATTTTTCTCCAAGTTCATATAATTATACATGAACTTATCTTTGCATGATTGAATAGGGAGGTAGTTTTTATCACCATTTTATAAGAATTGATGATACAGATTTTGTTTTTTTCACCAAAAAAACGCACCATGAGAAGTTCCCCAATTTACCACTCAGTACAATTCTAATTCATTCTTTTTGATGGTTTCATAGTAATCCACAATGTGCCTGATCCATAATTTAATTAACATTTTCCTTATTACTGGGGATTTACTTTATTTCCTAAATACACATGTATACACATCCTTCTAAACTGGGCTTTTCTATCTATGAAGAATCACCAGGAATGTAAATGATGAGTCAAAGAGTATATAATTTTTTAAAATTTTAATAGATATGAAATTTCTTTCCCCGAAATCTGTATAATAATCCATAGTTTAACGGCAGTATCTGAGAATATTCATGGCTGTAGCCCTATATTCAATAGATGATAGTGTTTTCAAAATTTTTTTATTAATCTGACAGCAGTGGTATTTCATTGTTATTTTATTTGCATTTCCCTGACTAATGAGTTTCAATATTGTTTAATCAATTTTTGGCAATTTGGGTTTCCTATTTTGTAAACTTTCTGTTCATTTATTTGCTCACTTTCTGTGGTTTCTTTGTCTCCTTTTTAATGGGCAAGAACTCTTTATATTGTAGATAAAAACCTCTCTTTCTGTATTCCATGTGGCAATCCTTTTGTTTTACAAGTCCATTGTGTATTCACTTTAATGATAATTTTCCAGAACATTTATAAAATTTATATATTTGCATTTACTTCATAGCTTCTAAATTTACAATTTTATTTAATAAAATTTCCCTCAACCTCTAGGTTATACTCATAATCTCCTAAATATTTTTGCAGAGTTTTTATTATCTTACATTTTAACAGTTAAGTCTTAATCCATCTGGAATTTACTTTTGTAGTTGGTATAAGATAGGGGTAGATTTTTATTTCCTTCCAGATGGAGAGCTAGTTGTGCCAGAACCATTTGATGAATAATCCATAATTATCTCACCAAATTGATATCCTACTTTTGACATATATATAAATTTTCCATATATATGAGGATCTATTTATTTCTACTTGTTATAACATTTTTACACCAATATCACCAATATTCCCTGAATGCTCCCTTTTTCCTTTTTGCTACAAATGAAATCTAAAATCCCTTTGGGGGTTCTAGTTTCCCTGCAGCCCTCTCAAATAGTGTCTAATTTCTCCATCACACTTTCATACCACTATGCCCCCTACCCTCCAGAGAGGTAGGGTAAGTGTTCTCCCTCCTTCTTATTGCTGCACCCATACCATCTTTCTCCTTTTTGACCAATACCCTCCAGCTTTGAACCCTGTGTCACCAGCCTATACAACTCCTTATTCATTGTTTATAGGGTCAACTACTGACCCTGGATCATTCCCTTCATTTTTCAAAGACTATTTCTAGATCACTGTCACTATTTCTAACAAATCAAGAATGCACGCCACCCACCATCCCATATCCACTCCCTCAAACTTCTTTTGTTAAGGTCACCAATAATTTCCATAAAGCTACATTCAATAGTTAATTATTTGCCTTATATTACCTTCCCTAGCTGTGGTAGCTGACCAGTTAAGCACTTCCCTTATTGTGAAGCACTTTATTATTCACTTGGCTTCCAGAAACATTTCCTTTAAATGATAGAAAACCAAAGGGCTCTCTCTCTAGACCTGTTCTCTATCTACAATCACTCATTTGGCCATTTCATCATTTCATAGCTATAAATAACAGTTACATATAAACAACTCCCAAATTAAATCTCCACCCTTCTTCTGCCCCGAACTCAAAATGCTTGTGTTCAACTGCATTCTCAACATACTTACTTGTGTGTCTAACAGACATTGGACAGAGGTAGGGGGTAGGGGGAGGGGATGAGTGTATACCTACATGATGAGTGCGATGCACACTGTCTGGGGAATGGACACGCTTGAAGCTCAGACTCGGGGGGATGGGGGACATGGGCAATATATATAATCTGAACTTTTGTACCCCCATAATAAGCTGAAAATAAAAAAAAAGAAAAGAAAAAAGAAAAAAAAACTTATCATTTCTATGTCAGGGTTCAGGGAAGGAAACCGAAACCACACTAGCTATTATAAGCAAGCAGGGATTCAATACAGTGATTAAAATGCCCAAAGAGTCACTGGAATGCTAGAGGGTGTAGCCATACTTGCCTCCTTGTTTCTCTTCAATACACCTTTAAAAAATGTTGCACTGGATATTCCCTGTGTCTGAGGTGCTCTTCCCCCAAATATCAGCTTGACTATTTCCTTCCATTCAGGTTTTTGTTTAAATATCACTTTCTCAGGTCAACCTACTTTAAATCATAACCCCTGCCCACTACATTGCCCATCTCTTCCTTGCTTTTCTCTATACCACTTATTACACTATAAAATACTTCTATATTTAACTTCCTTTTCTTTTGCCTACTCTCTCCTCCTCCACTAAAGTGCCAGCTTCATGAAGGAAGAACACTTCGCCTGCATTTTTCACTGCTTTATCTTCACTACATAGAACAAGAGATCAAAAAAATACTGGTTAGATAAATGAAGGATTGAATTTCATTA
Source organism: Lemur catta (assembly GCF_020740605.2). Taxonomy (NCBI): domain Eukaryota; kingdom Metazoa; phylum Chordata; class Mammalia; order Primates; family Lemuridae; genus Lemur; species Lemur catta. The sequence continues at coordinate 929,836 of NC_059155.1, read as the reverse complement.
CAATGGTTTCATTTTGTGTTCTGATATCAGGTAAATCCTCTCCAAATGATTTTTAACACATATTTTTTGGCTATTTTCTGGTATTTATTTTTCCATTTAAATTTTGAATTCACTGAGCACATGATTTGTCCGTGCAGATTAAACAGTCCTGTGAAACCCCTTAGATGTGGTATTATTCTTTGTTGGCTCTTTAAAGTTCATATCAGTTGGTTGGCATAACCAAAAATTCTGTTGAGCCTGAAAGATAGGAAGCAGAAGTTTTCCCCCTGTGGGAAGCAGTAGGCTAGTTAGTTCCCTGATGAGGCACCTGGAGAAAGCCTGCAGGTTCTCACAGTCTCCTCTCTCTGGCTCAGGGCAGAAGTAAATAGGCCACTGTTCATCTCCTTTGGGGCCTGTTATGGACCAGCTAGATGAAACATACTGATGTAGGGGTGGCAAGTGACATTGACCTTCTCCTGGAGTTTCGTAGAGCTCTGTGGTATATGCTTGGCCCCAAATTCCTCTGAAATCACATATATTTGTCTCAAAGATTTTTTCCCAGTCACAGGAGAAGAAAGCTCTGCATTGGTTCTCTCTTCCCATAACACCTCAAATCCCTATTTGCACCCAGAGGTAATAGGACCCAGCAACTATTGACTTAGATGAGGCATATACTGTGTTTTTCCTTCTCCATAAATTTTTATTTTTGCTTTCCATATAGCTAGATGATATTTTTGAAATATTAACCAATGAGAGTTCTTGCTATCCTTCCCTTGCCCTCTGTTCCACCAATTTGAGCTATTAGGTAACAAATTGTCATCATTTAGGGATGCGATGTGACAGCCTAAAGCAAAAGAAGTATTTTCTCAACTTTTAAAACCCAAAACTTCACTCCCTTTAGGGAATGTATTTTGAAATAAAGCTACAGAGTAAGAGAAAGACATCATCACTCCCTAGGCTACAATGGGATTTCCCAGACTAGGGGAAAGAGAGAATCAGAGGAGAAGCAGTGAGAGGTCCAAAGGCCTCTGTTGGGTCCCAGAGAGAGGTCCAAAGCCCAGGAGTAGGCAAATCCTCCTAGATAGGTTTGTGACGTATTAGGGCAGGATAGACTCCCACCCTGTTATCAGAGGACAGATCAGCATGGATTTTCCTTCTTCTAAGTGTGATGTAGAGGCAGCACAGTGTTTTCTATATGCCCCAACATGAGAAGAATGCAGAGGAATGGGGGACCCAAAGAGACAACTAAGTAAGGAATCACCTGGTGACTTGCATGCCCATTTTATTGCAGACAGAACGTACTTATGGATGTCCCATCAAATATCATTGTGGACATAGGAAATGGAAAAATAAATTAATTGCCAACACCTTGACACACATACCCTCCTTCAGAATTCAGGCACAGTTCCAAGAAAAGGAAGGAATCCTAGGTAGACTCACAATAATTCTTTGCTGCCCCAGATAAGGGGATTGCAAAATAGAAATTAGATTGTTTTAGAAAATGGAGTTAAAATTTGTACATTTCTTGTTTGTGATCTGAAACTAATTTGCATCTAGAATATCATTCTTTTACTTTTCATAATTATATCTCTATATTTCAGGTTCTCAGATGTTACTTAGATTTATGTAGTGACATTTTGGCTCCTCAATTTCCTAATCCTTATCCATTTATGTGGCCATTTTTCATAATTTTTCATTATTTTTCATTTTTGCAGCCCTTCTAGTGTTTTCTTTTTTCAATGCATCTCCTCCATGTATCATTAAATTATTCAGAAAAATTTACCAAAGGGTACATGTCTTAATTGAATCTGATCAATTGTTTTAAGTATGTGTAACCTTGGAAGGGGTAATATAAAACTCATGAAAAATAATGCAAATCCACTAAATAGTGAAATGCTGACAATCCGTAGCAGGCCTGTTTAAAGAGCATTTGGGGAATCTAGTTATATATTACTAACTGCATGGAAAAAATCAGTGCAAAGAAGCTTCTAAATGTTATCTAATAGTTCCTTTTGTCAAAGACAGAGCTCAGGGGCAAAAGACTGAAGTCTGTCAAATCCAGGGAAAGTCATTAGTCACCTGTAACAAGTATTGATATTTCTATCCCTTGTACTCTTAAATTTCACCTATAAAACCTCTACTGTTTATTTTTTTTCATATCCCTTATACTCATCAAATTGCTGAGTCCCTCATCTCAGGCCATATGCATTTCCAATAGATGTAGTTACTATAATATGGAATCAACTCCATCACTGCCCTCAGACATATAGTTTAATATAGCATAAACCAAGATGAAAAGATAATTGAGGTATAAATCAAATAAAATATATGTGAAATGTTTAGGTTAATTCAAAACAGTAAGGAATGGTAAGAATCACTGTCATGGTAATGATGAAGAGTCACACAAGATAACATAGAAGTAAATATTTTTAACCAAATAATCACTGTTTATTTATTTTTTTTTAATTTCAGAATATTATGTGGGTACAAATGTTTAGGTTACATATATTGCCTTTGCCCCACCCGAGTCAAGCTACAAGTGTGTCCATCCCCCAGATGGTATGATCACTGTTTTTTCTTATTGAATGTTTATTTATTTATTATTTCAGGAAATTATGGGGGAACAAACATTTTGGTTACTTGGTATGACTTTGTCATATCCAAGCCATGATTTGAGATGTGCCCTTCCCCCCCCCACAATGATCACTGTTTTTGTTTGTTTGTTTGTTTTTGAGACAGAGTCTCACTCTGTTGCTCGGGCTAGAGTGAGTGCTGTGGCATCATCCTAGCTCACAGAAACCTCAAACTCCTGGACTCAAGCAATCCTCCTGCCTCAGCCTCCCAAGTAGCTGGGACTACAGGCATGCACCACCATGCCTGGCTAATTTTTTCTATATATATATTTTAGCTGTCCATATAATTTCTTTCTATTTTTAGTAGAGACAGGGTCTTGCTCTTTCTCAGGCTGGTCTCAAATTCCTGAGCTCAAACAATCCGCCTGCCTCGGTCTCCCAGAGTGCTAGGATTACAGGCATGAGCCACTATGCCCGGCCAATCACTGTTTTTTAAACAAAGGAATTGGAATTGAAATTTTGTGGTTCCATATTGTTAAGATTAAATGTCTTTTGGAAGAAAAGAAAATAAAGAACAGATTGGATTCATTCTCAAAAATGTTTGATTCACCTATATCCCTACCCATATATAGAATTTTCTTCATTTTTATAAACTAAATAGTACAAGTAGAATTCTGTATTTCTGACAGTAGCAAAACTTTTACATAAATCCTGATTCATACTCCCAATGGTCTCCTGTTACAACTATAATTAACAGATATTATGCATCTGGCATGTTTAACCTGCAGATGTTAACGTTTTATACTAATGATGTCAGCAATTTTCCTGTTAATTTGTATTTTACTACTGTAGTTAAATGACCTAAATATCCTCAGCACTTCCACACAAGCTCTGCATACTAACATGGAACAGGCAAGAAGAGAAGGCTGCCTTCTTGCAATGGACTTGGCATAAAACTAAACGAGTTAACAACAGAGGAGCATGGGCCTGGAGCATCACCCAGATAGATGTATCATCCCCAAGCACTGTAACAGTTACATGAGGATGCAGACATTGTTCAGTGAAAGTTCATCTCAAGAAGAAGGAATATTACATGTTTCTATTTTTAATTGCATCTATATTTCTTTTAAAAGAGTCAGAGCATAAAAATAACATTTAATATTCATACATGACCTCTCCCCTGTGAGGTCTGATTGTATTTTCTCAAGATCTTGACCAAATGCTTTAGTTATGACACCTTTGCTAAGCTGCAATGAATTAAGTCATCTTGATAGGAAAAAACTGCCACATACCAATCCAACATAGGGACTCCAATAGCAGTTTTCTTGCCATGTTGGGAATGATCAATGCTTTGTCTGTGTAGATGCAAATACAGAAGGTCTTAAAAAAAGAAAGAAAGAAAAGAATAAAAGAAAAGAAAAGAAAAGAAAGAAAAGAAAAGGCATTTTAATTGATTAGACAGTGGGTTATTTTGAAAACAAGTGAAATTTAAGCAGCTTCTATCTAACTAGGTTTTGTGACATAATGGAATATTTTATAACTTTTTTCATTAGGGTTATTGGCAGATGGTAGCCCAGAAGAAGTCAAGCACACTCAAATCCTTCCAAGGTAATACAGTCAGATATGAAAGGTTGGGCATCCATAATAATAATGAACTGGCCAGGGGCCATAACGCAGGGTCACCTTGCACTGAATATCCAAATAATGTTTGTAGATCTCAGCCATATACCTTTACTGTGCCAAACAATCATGTCATATGCCATATCCCTATCCAATTAGTAGTTTTCCTAAATTCCCAACATTTAGTAAAAATGTGTCAAGGACAGTTGAGAAAATTTCCCAATATAGATTCAAATTTGTGGATGATGCTTTTTTGTTCTACATTTTCAATGTTCCCTTTTGCCTTTTCATAAGAAATTGATTTATGGCCCAATTCTGAGAAGCATTCTGCTGAACAAATAGCCATAGCTTTTCTGCACACAAATGACAACCACCTTACAGGATCCACCTCCAGTTATGGAAGCCCATGGTATCCAGTCCTGGTTTGCTTCAGTGGGATTTGTTGATTAGTTGGTGCTGAAAAATAGCAAATGGTTGGAGCCAAAGAGTTCTAGAAAAGCCTGGAAGGAAATGTAGCTATCAAAAAAGGGAAATAAGGCAAAATGGAAGCCAATTTTATACTGAGGAGTCAATTATAGTGGCTGGCACACAGTAGATATCCAAAATATAGTGATCAGCAAAGTAAGGAACCAAAACAGGGAGAATATGAGTTCCTTATCCCAATGAGTAACTTCCCTCAATTAGATTAGTCTATAATGCAAAGTAAAGGAAAAAATTCTAACATAAGTTCTACCACAAATATTTGCTAACTGTATGACCTTGACAGAGGACTGTCAAACTTTGAGTCTGTGTCTTCATCTGTAAAATGGGATGGAAATAATAACATATGCATTGTCTAGCTCCTCTGTGTTCATGTGTGTGCAGATGGGTGTGTGTAGTTATGCATGCACACAAGTGAGGGCACAATGGCATCATGTTTGTACCTTCCTACTAAACTATGTGATATATAATGCAATATTTACTTCTTATTTTCAACATTTCTTTTCTCCTAGGTTGATGTAGATCAAGACTCACTCAAGCCAGTTCTTTCTGGTTCATATATTTTATGGCAATACCTAGTGCTAAGAGGTTAAGATGAGTAAGAAATATGTCAAACTGAAATACTTTCTCACAGTTACAATGAGGTGATAAGGTTAAAAATATAATTCATAGATTAATTGTATCAGATGGGTCAATAAAATGACTCTTGCATTATATAGTAAGTTTTAGCAAGACAAAGGAAAAGTCTAAATCTATGGCAGCCTGGAATATTATCAGGTGCATTAGGATCATGCCCCAAGAAATCAATTATTTTCTAACTGCCTTGAAATATAGGTCTTTGCTCTTTTAATCTCTTGTTAAGGAAGTGGTGCTGAGAGCTGTTGGGTAGAACAGAAATCTTAACTGTGGTTACAAAAAAAATCGCAAATATATGCAAGCTCAAAGGAATGTGCTAAGAATTATTTCAGATGGATTTTAATATGAAATTTTTAAAATAAGTTTTAAACATAGCATGTTTACTTTGGAATAGTATGATAATTTTATAAAAATGTAATAATGATTAATCACCCAAATTGAGAAAGTGTTCATTTAAAAAAATTAAGATTTCACTATTAAATGTCATTTGAGAAATAAAAGCACTAGTATAATCAACTTGTCATATGTATACTGTTTCAATGTGAAAAATACATTTCTAGTAAAATTCCACTGTATTTAAGTTTTAAAAATTATTTACAGGTTGTTGTTTTGAATCTCCTCTTACCATATTTTAAATTTCTACACTATTGTTATATTACCTTTTAAACTAATGTTTCATTTTATTTAATTTTAGCCAACTCTATTATTTTTTCCTTGGACAATCTTGTCAAATGTTTGTCTATTTTCAAACAAACAACTTTTGGATTTAATGATTTATTGATCTAACCAGAAAATTATTTTTTATAATTTTCATTAATTTTTATTATTCCTTTCCTCCTATTTTTTTACTTTTACTTTCTTCTTCTATATTTGTGAGCTGAATACAACACATTAACTCTCAGCATTCTTTTATATATGACACTTGATGGATAAAATTTTCCTTACATGTACCAATTGAACTGCATCTTTTTTTTCTGAAATGAGACACTTTTCTAGTCAATCATCACTAAATAATAATTTCATTAGGTCCTTTCCTGGATCCATGAGTAATTGAAACATATTTTTTTATTATCAAACATAAGAGAAAGTGATGATGTTGGCTTGCTTATTGTAATTTATCTTGTTTTATTTGATTTTGTTATATTCACAAAAAGTGATCTTCATGGCAGAGTATAAATCCTTTAGTAATTGTTTAAACTTCTTTTGCAGCCTAGTCCAAAATATTTTGTATTTATTTTATTTTGTAAACATTCCACATGTTCTTGAAAAGGGTGTATTATATTTGTTGGATGAAATGCCTTGTATCTGTACATTAATCAAGCTCACTTAAGAGGTTGATCATATTATCTGCGTCCATATTATTTTTCTATTTTATTTATTGATGTTCTGTGGGTTCTTTAACAAACAATTACTCTCTAGTTAATTGTTAATTTTGATTTTTTTATCATTTTCATCATTTTAAATATACTTTTTAATAGTCTTTTCCAGATCCTTGAAATCTGCATTTCTTGAGGTGCTAAATCTGTAGTTTGTAATATCAGCTGGTTCTGGCTCATTGTGGCTGGTTTCATCATGTGTTTTGTAATTCTTTTTTATGGAACTAATCCTCAAGCTTAGAGTTGTTTTAGTTGCTTTTGTCTTTTTCTTTGTGTTTCTTCTGCTCTATGTTGCAAAAATACCCTTACAAAGTAGTTTTCTATATCCTTTTAGGGGGCCCCAATAAGATGTTACAGTCCATGTCCCATTTTTATTTTATTTTGAGGGCTTATAGGATTTAACCCACATAATCAGTACAAGATTACAACTCATACCTATATGTGGCACATGTTTGGGATTTTTCGTGGGTGATTTTTCTATTTTGTCTCTTTCACACAATATGTGCAAGCAGACAGAAGTTGAATGTCTTCTCTGCTTTCAAGGTGAGTTGGTGAAATTTTTCCATTTCCCTTTATTTTTTTTTATTTTTTCCCCATGCCCACTCCCTCTCCATTTCCCTTTTAAAAACTTTTTAGTGAAGTACATAAAAACTTTTTATTGAAGTGTGTGTATGTGTATATATATATATATATATATATATATATATATACACACACACACACATACACACACATGTACATACACACACTTAAAAGTATGCAGCTTAAAGAATTTTTATAAACTTTCATTTGTGTAATCAGCACCCAAATAATAATAATAATAGAACAGATTATATACATCCCAGAAGGCCCCGTTATATCCCTTTGTAGTCACTATCTTCCCATAACATTAACTGTTATCCTGACCTCTAACAGCATAGATTAATTTTGTCTGTTTTTGAACTTTATATAAATGGAATGATATAGTATGTGCTCTTTTGTGTCTGACTTTCTCTCAACATTATGTTTCTGAGATTTCTCTGAATGGCTGCATGTAGTTGGATTTCATCACTTCTCATTGTTGCATTGTATTGCCTTACAAGACTATACTACAATTTGGCCAATCCATAGTTGATAGTCATTAGGATAATTTTTATTTTGGGGCAGGTCCTTCTGTAAACATACTAGCCTGATAGTAAGGGACAAGTAAATTCTGCATGGGTCTCAGTTCCAGCTCTTTGGTCTACCCCTCCCCAACTCTCTTGTGCAGGAATTCCTATCTTGAGGGACACCATGACACAGCACAGCAAGTGAAGGTCACTGCTTAGGATTTAACTTTTCTTATTTTTGGCAACTTAGGTTGAGCTTAGCTCACAACCCCTCTTTCTCTCTCCTTCCCTCTATGTATATATATTTATATGTGTCAATACACACGTGTGTACACATGTATACGAATACATTTATATGCACATGCATATGTGTATGTACATATTGATTTTGAACTGTATGTTACCAAGAATATGTATATGTTTCTCAAAGGATACGGGCCTGTCCATATTTGATTTGTCCTCACACCATTTATTTGCAGTACACAATTCTGCTTGAATCCTTCCCTGACTCTTTTCTCTGATCAAGTAGATTTGCTTGCTTTCATCCTTGTACTTTCATGGCAGCACAAAGCTCTGTCTATTATAGTGGTAATCCTACCCCTGCAATAATCCATTTTATGCTTTTTCCTCACTAGATTGTGAATTCCTTGAAGACTCAAGCTATGAATTCTTTTCCTCATCACTTAACAATGGTGGAATCTGAAATTGGAGCCATAATGATGCACAAACTGAAAAAATGGTTAACCCCAAATTTTGCCTTTATTGTGCTTTTTTTAACAGCATTCATGGGGAAAGTTAGGGAGAGTATCCTTTCAACAAAACAAATAAAAGAAATCCAGAGAACCCTTCGATATAAATCTAAATATACCTGTTAGGAATGTATATGCGGTCGTGCCTTCACTTGACAGTTACCCCAAAAGAGAAAATTTACCAAATTGCATAAGATTGCCATATCAATATATTAATGGTAAGCCTGAATACTGCCTTGAGGATAGCCAAGCAGTGAAGTGGAAACTGCAGCAATTAATTGGTTAATCTGTTCAGTTTGGCCAACTGTCTAATTTGTGTCAACATTTTTGCTTTTACTTTGAAAGCAATGGTTACTTTTACTCTCCACTCTTGTAGATAAGCCATAAAAGAAAAGCAATGCATCCTGTTGGCATAATAGGAAGAGTATTTATCTAAATGAAATGCATTCTATAGCAGCATACTTTTACATCCCTTGCAATAAAATCTTAGGGTCAGAGAAGCAATGTGGTTACTTAGCAACTACTGTGTTGATGCTCTAAAACAAGATGTTATGTAAGATAAAATAAATAAAATCAAGAAATCTGTGTACAACAATATGAATCAAGCCTCACATTTCACCAATATAAGTAAGCTAAAGCAAGTGAATCACACCTCCTCTCAGAAATGTAAACCACCATACAAATGGTAACTCCGTATCTTCCCCATGAATCTTGGCTCATGACAACTTAAAATTATTACACCTTTTACCATTATAAGGAATGCTCATTTGCAGGTATTAGCAATGCTGATGCATATTCTAGCAATAATGGTAATGAACTAACATAATGCCTTTGAGAGAAGGACTTTTCTATAAGGGATGCTAACAGTCAAGTAAACATGGGAGCCTGAAGGCACTATTACAAGGTTCCCAAGACCCTTGATGTTAGAAGTCCAGAATGGTAAACGGATATTCTTCCAAGGTATCTTAGTATAGTTGGGAAGAGAGGTGCTTATTTGACCTGATTAAAAACCCCAGGAGAGCAGGGACCATGTTGGTTACATTCGCCACTGAATCCCTAGCCCATAGCACACAATGCCTAGTGCATGGTAGACATTCAGTACATCATAAGTGGATTTGAGAGGAAATTCATTCCAGAATAATTAGAGACTGAGCAAGGAAAAGATTAACTCATAGCTGCCTTTAAAGCCAAGGGCCTAAAATAGCTGTGGAAGGAAAAAAATTTGAATTATCACATAGGAGATAGTCCTATTTTCTTGTGATTTTACAGTTTTAAAGCCCTTTATTGTCCATTATCTCAAGAGTACCCTGTATCTTTCTGAGAGGATCAGGTCAAATGTTATCATTATTTCCAATTTACATATACACAAGAAAAATAGCATCATGGACATTATATTGGGAAATCTAAAACCAAAATAATATTTTAAATTAGTAAATATAATACCATGTATTACCTATGTCCTCCTGAGAGCATATGTTCTTTATGCAGGACTTCCTCATCATGTCCTCCCATGCTTTAAGACTCAAGGCCTACAAAGTAAGTTGTAGAAAGTCACACATAGCATCACCATTTTCTTTGTATGCATTCATAGTACAGAGTTTAAAGGCAGGATGTTCAATTACATTCAACATAGAGAACTCTTGGAGCCAGGCATTTTATTTTAATGGTGGCTTGCTCTCCAAAAGCATTCATGGAAAGCTGACTGGAGGAAATAACAGAGGTCATTCCCCCTGGGAATGACTGAAAACCAGAAGAGAATGATAGGAAAGCCCCTGTTATATGAGAGATTGAGAGAACACATGATACCTACCATTTTTGAATCCATCATTCCCTCATTTTTAGAATTTACTGATTTGAAATTTCAATAAGCCTCTTCTGCCTCCGCAACATATTTCTACTTTCTCATACTTGCCAAAAAACTTTTCCTAAACTTGCACTCCAGAAATATCCAGGTTAGGTTCATCATTTTATCCTAGCTCCTGAAAACAATGGTACATAAGTATTACCAACCCTCATGTGGTCACTGTGAGTAGACTGAACTAATACAGACATTGCAACACAATGAAACAATTTCACTCCTGTTATACTTTAGATGCTGCTACAACAGAATGTGCTAGCCCTTAACATCTGGGAGTCCCCCAGTTGACACTGAAGACATGAATGATTCCCATGGTAAATACATTTTAGGCTCAAGCTGGTACCCTTTTTGAAAAAAATGTTTGTTAGTATAATATTAGATACCATATTATGTACAAAAATACAAGTTGCTTCTGCTGTAAATTCATAAACATCAACTGCAAATGAGCCCTCAATACTGCCTCTTAGCCTACCACATCCCTTTAACCAACATCACTACTCTCCACAAACATCTACATCAAATATCCTCCAAGCTACTCAATTCATAAACTCCCCTACCTCTCTTCCTGTTCCAGAGGACCTCACCTACTACTTTACAGAGAATATACGAGCCACCAGATGTGAATGCTCTTTTCTCTGTTACCAAATTTATATTTATACCTAATCTATACTTTATTTGTACCACACTTAACATCAGAGGAACCACTTCTTCTCTTGTCTATGGTCAACTTTCTACCTATGCTAGGGTCCCATTCTTTTCACGATCCCCTACCTTACACTAGCAGTTATATCTTATCTCTTTTGCATATTAAATAATCTTCTTTTCACATAGATCTTCCCATTAGATTCAAACATGCTTATTCCTCCACCATGAAAAAAAATAAATTTAAAAACACCTCACTGAACAGTACAATCCCTCTTGTTTTCTTATCTCTTCTTTCCTGAGCAAATCTGTATTGAAAGAGTTCTTTGTACTCATAATCTGCCTGCATTTCTTTGTTTCCCATTCATTCACAATTCACTCAATCATGCCTTCAGCAACATTACAACTAAAGTCATTGATGACCTCCATTTTGCTAAAAGGTAATGGACATTTTACAGCTCCATTTACTATACTGCAACAACATATGATATCATTGGCCAATCTTTTTTTTTTTTTTGAAACACTCTTTTCTCTTGGATAACATGACACAATATGTTTTTTTACCCTTAACTTCTGTCTACTTTTTGTCCATTTCTCTTACATATGCATGTCCCTCTACCTGGTCCTTAAATATTGGAATATATCATGACTCAGTTCTAAGTTCAATTCTTTCATCATTCCCAGGTGAAGTCACCCAGACTTATGGTTTAAATCATCTCCCATATACAAATGGTACCCAGTTTTCATTTTACATATAAAACTCTTTTTTAAAATATCAGCTCTGTATTTCCAACTGTGTACTTGAAATCTCTTCTCAAATATCTCAAAGACAGCTCAGAATCAATATGTCTAAAATTGAGCTAATAAACTTCCTACCAGAAAGAACTTCATCCTTTTCCACTGTTCCCTGTCTCAGCTAAGAGTACCATGTCCATTGTGTTATACAAACCAGAAATCCAGGAGTTGTCATTATCACTTTCACCTCCCTCATTCCCATATCCAATGATCACCATTCCTGTTTATGTTATCTCCAAATGGGATCTACTCACGTATCCTCAACATCGCCACTACTACTCTAGTCAATCTTGCCATCATAACTCACCTACACTATTGCTATAAATTCCTAACTGCACTGCTGGCAGCTGCTCTGGTTCCCTTCCAATGCATCTTCTTCTTGTAGCCAGTTGATCTTTTCATTTTTAATTTTTTTATTTCAGCATATTACAGCAGTACAAATGTGTAGGTTACATACATTGTCTTTGCCCTACCCAAGGCCAAGCTTCAAGCCTGACCATCCCCCAGACGGTGCGCACTGCACCCATTAGGTGTGACTATACCCATCCCTTCCTCCCCCCTCCCACCAGCCCGACAGCTGACAAACGTGCACTTAAGTCTTGACCAATTAATACCAATTGGTGAGTACATGTGGGTGCTTGTTTTTCCATTCTTGGGATACTTTACTTACTAGAATGGGCTCCAGCTCTATCCAGGATAATATAAGAGGTTCTAGATCACCAATGTTTTTTTGTGGTTGAGTAGTATTCCATGGAACACATATACCGCATTTTCTTAATCCACTCATGAATTGATGGGCACTTGGGTTGTTTCCACATCTTTGCAATTCTGAATTGTGCTGCTATAAACATTCTAATGCAGGTGTCTTTATTATAGAATGTCTTTTGTTCCTTTGGGTAGATGCCCAGTAATGGGATTGCTGGATCAAATAGTAGTTCTACTTATATCTCTTTGAGGTATCCCCATATTACTTTCCACAGAGGTTGCACTAGTTTGCATTCCCCCCAGCAGTGTATGAGTGTTCCTATCTTTCCACATCCATGCCAAAATTTATTTTTTAGGACTTTTTGCTAAAAGCCATTCTCACTGTAGTTAAGTGAGATCTTACTGTGGTTTTGATTTGCATGTCCCTGATGACTGGCAATGTTGAATATTTTTTCACGTGTTTTTTGGCCATTAGCCTGTCTTCTTTTGACAAGTTTCTGTTGATGTCTTTGCCCAATTTTTAATGGGGTTGTTTGATTTTTTCTTGCTGATTTTCCTGAGTTCTATATAGATTCTAGTTATCGGCCCTTTATTGGAGGTGTAGCATGCAAATATTTTCTCCCATTATGTAGGTTGTCTGTGTGTTCTCGTGATTGGTTCCTTGGATGTGCAGAAGCTTTTTAATTTTATCAGGTCTCATTTATTTATTTTTGTTGCCACAATTGCCTTTGGGGTCTTCTTCATAAGTTCTTTCCCCAGGCCAATGTCTATAAGAGTTTTACTTACCTAAAGATGATAAAAGTCATATATGACAAAGCCACAGCCAACATCATACTGAATGAGGAAAAATTGAAAGCATCCCCACTTAGAACTAGAACCAGACAAGGTTGCCCTCTGTCACTGCTTCCATTCAACATAGAGCTGGAAGTCCTAGCCAGAGCAATCAGACAAGAGAAGGAAATCAAGGGCATCCAAATTGGGACAAAAGAGGTCAAGTATCTCTCTTTGCTGATGATATGATCTTATATCTAGAAAACCCCAAAGGTTCTGACATGAGACTACTGGAACTGATAAACAAATTCAGCAACATCTCAGGTTACAAAATCAATGTACACAAATTGGTAGCATTCTTATGTTCCAAAAACAGTCAAACTGAGAAACAAATCAAAGCTCAATACCCTTCACAATAGCAACAAAGGAAATAAAATACCCAGGAGTATATTTAACTAAGGAGGTCAAAGATCTCTACAGGGAGAATTACAAAACACCAAGGAAGGAAATAGCAGAGGATGTAAACAGTTGGATAACCATATCATGCTCATGGGTCGGCAGAATCAACATTACTCAAATTGATCTACAGATTCAATTAAAATACCAACATCATTTTTCAAAGATCTAGAAAAAAATAATTCTACGCTTCATATGGAACCAGAGAAGACCCCATATAGCAAAAGCAATCTTAAGCAAAAAGAACAAATTGGGAGGCATTCATTTATCAGACATCAAGCTATACTACAAGGCTATAGTAACTAAAACAGCATGGTACTATCACAAGAATAGAGACATAGGCCAATGGAACAGAACTGAGAACCCAGATATAAAACCATCTTCCTATAGCCATCTAATCTTTGACAAAGCAGAAAAAAACATACACTGGGGAAAATAATCCTTATTCAGTAAATGGTGCTGGGAAAAATTGAATAGTCACACGTAGAAGACTGAAACAAAATATGCACCTCTCATCTCTCACAAAAATCAACACACAGTGGATAAGAGACTTAAACCTAAGGTGTGAAACTATATGAATTCTAGAAGAACATGCAGCCAAGTGATCTTGAAAAAATGCAGAACAGGCTATATTACTCCCTTGCTTAAAACGTTTTAATGACTTCTCTTTGCTATTAGGTTAAGGAACAACAAAACTCCTTAATATATCTGTATGGTCTGATCCTACCTTTTTTGTTACATCAAACTTGCACTTACTCTCTTTTCTCCAAGTACATTGGCATTCTTTCAGTCTTTTCTGTTTTCTCTAATCACAGAGATCTACTCATATAGGTTCTTTGGCCTTGGATATCACTTCCTTCCTTTTACCTAGTTATACTTCATACCTCAGATACACTATCTCTTCTTCACAAAATCCTCCCTAATTTTAAGATCCATCCTTTGTAGTATTTGTATCTGCTACCATTTTATATTTGCTTTTTTATGATTATTTGTTTAATGATTCTGTTTACCCACAGGAGTATAGGCTCCAAGAGGCAACAAAACATGTTTATCTTTTCCTTAATTGTATCACCAGCACCTTGCTTAGTATCAATCACATAGTAGATGGTCAATAAATATTTGTTGAATTAACACTTTAATAAATCAGAATAATGAGAAAAGGCATGGGAAGAAGCTATAAGCATCCAAAAAGTCTTGGCTAATTAACACAGATCAAAAAACAGTATCAATAAAAATAGTTGCATCTTTGCATAACAAGAGGCAAGGACATTCCCATGTTGAATAGACACTATGTATGGCATGGTATTAATTAATAAGAAGTTCCAATAATGGATGCCTTCAGATATGCTAATATTTTAACAAATTTGTGATAATATTTATTTTTATCAATTATTTACTGCTGATTTTAAGTTTTTCTTGGGTTTATAACTAAATAGTTTTTATGAAAAATCCACTTAGGATTTTACTTCTTCTAATGAATATTATTTTGGTTCTTGAGTTTTTACTTTTGTTGCACTCTCATTTCATTTAAGTCTTTTATCTCCTTACAAAATAGTAGATGTTTTCTATTTTTTAATTTTATATATTAACTTTCTTTTAAAAGAAACACATTTTTAAATCCTTTCCTACTTTACTCATCTTCTCTTTTGTTGTAGATTTTTTTCAAAGGTTCTCTTTTACTTTTTTATAGTCCTGAGGTTGAATTAATTAATAGTAACAACAACAACAGGAACAATTACAATAATACTGATAATAACTGCTATTAAATTAATGCATTTTATATCATTGGAATATTAAATATATGTGTTATTTCATTTAATAGTAATATAAAATTGTGATGGAGATTAATGTTAGTATTACCATCTTACAGGTAAGAAAATGGAGGCTCAAATGGGCTAAATATATTGCCTAAGGAAACAAGTAAAATGATAAAAAGCAAGTAAGCTTCTCCTGTCACTCAAATGACTTATCTCTAAAGGATGTTAAGATCATTCCAGACATGACTATCCTTCATTTGGAAAAATTTGTTGCCTTGAGTGTTTTTTTAAATGTTTTGTGAGCTTCAATTAAATAGTCTTTTTTTAACATAAAATATCTCCATTTTACAAGTGAATAAAGCCTAAATAGCAGTTTATCCTTCATTTGTGAACATATTATATGTTTTTTGTAACTGTCAGAATGTTGTTCATGTCAGATACCACTTATGGGCAGTTTAATATTTATATCTACTCCATGAAAGCAAAAATTTTAGTATACAGATACATGTCTTAATGGCAAGCTTGTGAACTTCATTTCATGGCATATTAAGGATAATATTTATCACCTCATTGTGGCTCTATGAGGCAAGAATTTATTTAGAAAAAAGTATTTATATATATAATTTAATTAGCATATTATTGAGCTCAAAATATTCTTTGGTCTTTCAGTTTAAATAATGGTCAAAAATCAATATACAGTATACTCCTTGGATTTGTCCTTATCATTTTTGAAGATGACTTCTCTGGAAGATGAGAGTATTGAAAGGATTTCAAGTTACATTACTAAATATGAATCTAATAGATCTATTTTCATGATAAATCACAATTAAAGTCAATGCTAAAATCAAAGTTTCAAAATTGTTGTAGTTAAAAAAAACAAAATATCTTCATATCCTTGCACTCTTGCTGGCTCTGGTGGTTAGTATTGCTAACTTAATATTGTGTCTTTAGAAACACAGTTTAACTTAGGATGCATAATGAAACCAATTTGATTATTTATGAAATAAAATACATTAAATGACAGCAACCTTTACCAACAAGTATGTATGGATCCTCAAAAAATTCTATAATCAATAAACAGAAAATTTTTTGCAAGATAGATCTAAGTTTCTCTGCCCTAAATTGCATATGACTATTCCATTCCTAAGTCATTCAAAACTCATGAGATAAAAATCATATTCTTCATTACATTTTCTACTAAATTAAGCTTCTTGAAAAACTTATATTTCATTTACAGGGAGAAGACCTATTGAATAAATGTTTCTCATGACCCTTTTACATCTCTGCAGCTTTTGACATGTTATCATGTCAAAAGGATATGATTTGTCAGAAGAAATACAGGAGACCCAGTTAAATAGTTAAATTTGAATTTCAGATAAACAATGGATATTTTTTCAGCATAAATATATCCCATGCAATATTTGGGACATACCCACACTAAAAAAAGCATTCCTTGTTTATCTGAAATTCAAATTTAACTGCACATCCTGTATTTTTGTTAAATATGGCAAACTTAGCTCCGGCTCATGTCTACAGTTACTCCTCTGTCTTATTGTTATCTTTCTTTGCACTCTATTAGACTTAAGCTTTCTGCTCTTCAATTCTCATTTTCCCCAACTCACAAAACTTTTATTCATTTTACCCCTTTCACTAAACTTCATGCTGATATCTTTTAAATTTATATTTCCCTTTTCTTACCACTTATGCAAGTTCTAACTGCACATACTAGCTGCCTACAGGCCACCTCTGCTTGGGTATCTTACATTTGCATCCAATCTAAAATATCAGACATGAAGCTTATATGTTTATCCTCCAAACTATGTCCTCCAATTGGTCTTTTCTGTTGCTTAAACAGACACCACCATTCTCCAGGTCTACCAAGCTTTGTGCCTAACTATCATCTGTGTGGTTCCTTCATCTTGACCATCATACCAGGCAGTTATTCAGACTTGCTGGTACCTTCCTTGTGAAAATTTATATTTTTGACATTGCTGCTATCATAACTCATCTCCAAGCTCCCCTCAAAATGTGCCCCCAAATTAGTTCCTCTTTTGATACTGTTCTTTTAGGAAGAAATTTTTACCTACAATATTCAGTATTGACATTGAATCAAGAGAGGAGGCAGTATACTGTAAATTGAGGACAATTATATTTACCATACAGGATATCTATGAATATAAACAGTGCATATGTATGTAGATGGAAAATCATCATTATTATCATCATTAACCACTGTATAAGGATAACTACAGTGTGAATTATGCATTAAATATCAGCCACTGTTATGTAAGGCAATTAGAAAATGGAAGTGTATTCTCTCCCATTTGTCTTGGTCTGAATTCTTCTCTTCCTTTGGAACTTTGCTCAGAATCCCTCCTATATATGTCTCTCATGATTACACATAAGTCTACACATATCTAAGCACCAGAGAACATATCTAAACAGGACAGCTTCCTTAGTGTCCATGTCTACAATTGAAGTACAGAGACCTTTTACCTCAACTACACAAATGTCAATGGTCTATTGTTTTAGCTATTTCTGGGCCAATAGACTAAATACTAATTAATCCAAATGCACGCACATTCTTAAAATTCTGAGGTGTGGCTCACCTTCAGTGTGAATTCAAGCCATCATTGCCTTCAACAAATTGTCCATGAATATATCATATAATATTACTTTTGTGAAGTAAGTGGAGGTTTCTAGATATTAGTGATTTTAAATGGGGAAAATGTCTTAGGACAAGAGTGCAACTTGAAAGCTAATTCTCTGTTATACTTAGAAATTCTTTCCTTTGTGTTAAGTATGAAATGTCCAATTTCCTTAAGTACTAAGTTTGACAGTTGATATCTCTGACATTTCACTTTGACACTTCTTGTTTTATTTTTATTATGAATATACATCTTCATTCTTTCCAGTGCAGAGTTTGGCTCATTATTATCTTTCACATTTTTTAGAGCAATTTTTGTGAAACCCTGGATAAAGCAAAAATTCATGTTCTTTTACAATATGAGTTCTGTTGTGGAACCAACACAGCACAGACAGCTTGAAATATCAAGAAAGTATTTGGTAAAAGCCATGCTCACTGGAGATAAGTGATATCCCATTGTGTTTTTGACTTATATTTCCCTGATGATTAGAGATGCTGAGCATTAAAAAAAAAAAGGAAGAAGTTGTTTATCCCAATTCCATTTATCCAGAAGGATCACATAATTAGAGGTGCAGGTTATATAACTCTTCAGTAGTGTGTAGGATATTCTGACTTCGGAATTATGGGTGAAAGTATAGACAATATTTCTGTTTCAAAACAAAACAACAAAAATAAAGACATTTAACAATAAAAAAAGAAAGTGTTTGGGAAGTATGTGGCTAATGAATGCACAATATGTCGATAGTTTGAGAAGTTCCGTTCTGGTGATTTCCATCTTGAAAATGAGCCAGGAAAGATAGTGGAGTGCTGGTGACCTCCTGGATTTGTGCTCCCAGAGAGGAAGGCATGGATCTCAGTCTGCCACAGCACTAGAGGATCGCTCCCCCACAAGAACAGCGGTGTGAATCCACGGAGAATCAGCGTGGGACACAGAGCAACAAAAGACTGAGGTGAACGGGAAATCAGATCGTGACAATCTGGAGAGTGCGGGATGAACAATAGAGAGGGGAATGTGGGTCAGCTGTACCCGCCTCACCAGCGAGTGAGGGGGGTTAAGCCCCACAGGAAAGCGGCCTGTTTCCCCACTGACCCCCACACCCACTCAGTTAGGGATCTGCCTGAAGCTGGTCCAGAATCACCACGGGAGACGCAGGGCTCTGCGGAGAGGAGACAATAGCGGGGGACATTGTGGACCCTGGAGCCCTGTGGGTGGACTGCAACCCGTGGGAGAGGGTTCACGCTGGGCTGCAGGAAAAGACACCTGGGGGACGCTGAACTGTCTCCTTTACACGGGCAGCTGGGCTCTCTCAATCCTGGCTCCCCCGGTCCCTGCAGGACCCTGAACATTCGCCCCCAGCACTGGCGACCAGCGCATGGGCAGACGCCATTGTCGGGGTCCCCAGCCTAGCTGCTGCGGAGCGACTGGGAACCGGGCGGCTCCATCCCCTGGACCACGGTCCGCACTAGGAGCTCCACCTTTGCGTGAACACTGAGCGCTTTCCCAGTCGCGAGGGAGCAGAGCGTGGACCTTGCGGACATTGGGGTGGGCGGACCATCGCCCCGGGAGCTACAGCAGCCGGGGCGCTGGGCAAACACGGGCACCCCCGCTCCCCCCAGCCACTGTCTTTTGCACAGAGAGAGGCAGAAACCACCTCGGGAGAGGAAGAGGCAAGGAAAAAGTCGCTTTCTGTCTGCAATTAAATCAGCCCAGGGACGGCACTCTCAAACTGATTTCGGGACAAATTAATTCTCTGGGGCTGGACCCAACAGGAGCAGCCCCCTAGCTGAGGTAGCAAAATCCTGAACATGCGAAGGGCTCCCCCTAGTGACAGAGGTGGCAGCTTACCTGGGCTGCTGCACAGCCCAAGACCCACGCACACGGAGACCCTCTGTCCAGCCTAAAGCTAGCTGAAAGAAAGGACCTAAGGATTGATCTAGATGAGAAGGACTCAGCGAAAGAACTCTGGGAGTTCAAAGAATCAAGCTGAAACATCGCCATTGAAGAGGACTACTAATTCTCCACCAATTGTCACAAATCAAATGTGAAATAGCAATATGTCCCAGGAAGAATTTCAATCATGGATCATGAATAAGCTGAATTTTATGCAAGAAAAAATGGATAACCAACACAAAGATACCACAAAAAAGATCCAGGACTTGGAAGAAAAATTCACTAAAGAAATCCAAATATTGAAGAAAAATCAAACTGAACTCCTGGAAATGAAGAATTTATTCAGGGGAGCTACAAAACACAGTGGAAAGTCTCAAGAGCAGGGTAGATCAAACAGAAGAAAGGATCTCAGAGATCGAAGACATCACTTTTCAATTAAATAAGTCAGTCACAGAGATGGAGCAAAGAAATAAGAGAAATGACCAGAGCCTACAAGAAATGTGGGACTATGTGAAGAAGCCTAATGTGAGAGTTATCGGCATTCCTGAGGGTGAAGAAGACAATAAGCAAGGGCTAGATAAGCTGTTTGAAGACATAATTGAGGAAATTTCCCAGGTCTTGCCAAAACTCTAGATATACAGGTTCAAGAAGCTCAAAGAACCCCTGGCAGATTCATACCAACTAGGAAGACAACACATCATGCAGTTATTAGATTGACAAAAATTTCCACTAAAGAGGCCATTCTACGAGCTGTAAGGAAGAAGAAACAAGTTACATACAAAGGAAAATCCATCCGAATTACACCAGATTTCTCAGCTGAAACCTTACAAGCCAGAAGAGACTGGGGCCCCATTCTCACTCTTCTGAAACAAAATAATGCACAGCCGAGGCTGTTATACCCAGCTAAGCTCAGCTTTATATATGAAGGTGAAATTAAGACATTCTCAGATAAACAAAAACTCAGAGAATTCACCAAGACAAGACCAGCTCTCCAAGAAGTACTCAAAACAGGGCTGCACACGGACCAGCACAAGAAAGACCCACAAATACAAAAATACTCATGAGAAGAAAAAAAAACTCAGTTATCACAATGGCTCAAGTGAGAAAACAGAATAATGAAATTCAACCCAACATGAGGAACAGAAATCAGTCTCACTTATCAATTCACTCAATAAATGTGAATGGACTGAATACCTTCTCAAGAGACATAGGCTGGCCCAATGGTTAAAAAAATACAAGCCAAGTATCTGCTGTCTTCAGGAAACTCATCTAACCTGCAAAGATGCATCTAGATTGAAAATAAAAGGGTGGAAATCGATATTTCAAGCTAATGGAAGTCAAAAGAAAGCGGGCATGGCTGTTTTAATCTCTGATAACTTAGTTTTTAAATCAATAAAAGTAATGAAAGACAAAGATGGTTACTACATACTGGTGAAGGGTACAATTCAACAAGAAGACATAACTATACTTAATATATATGCACCCAACTTAGGTGCACCCAGATTCATAAAGCAAACTCTACTTGCTTTGGACAAAATGATAGATAAGAGCACTTTGATAGTTGGAGATGTTAACACACTGCTGACAGTACAGGACAGATCCTCCAAACAAAAAATAAACAAAAAAACAAAGGATTTAAATAGAATGCTAGAACAAAGGGGCCTGACTGACATCTACAGGACATTCTACCCAAAATCCACTGAATATGCTTTCCTCTTATCAGCCCATGGGACATTCTCCAAGATTGACCATATCCTAGGACATAAGCATGTCTTAAAAAATTTAAAAAAATAGAAATTATACCATGGATTTTCTTAGATCAGAGCGGAATAAAAGTAATAATGAACCCTAACAGAAACTCTCATTCCTACTCAACGTCATGGAAGCTAAACAACCTTCTCCTGAATTATTATTTTATAAATGAAGAAATCAAGATGGAAATCAAAAGATAATTTGAATTAAATGACAATGGAGACACAACATATCAGAATCTGTGGGATACAGCTAAAGCAGTCCTGAGAGGAAAATTTATTTCCATAAATGCCTATATCAAAAAGACAGAAAACTTACAGACAGACAATCTAATGAATAGACTCAAAGAGCTGGAGAAGGAAGAACTAACCGACCCCAAACACAACAGGAGAGAAATTATTAAGATCAAATCAGAACTGAATGAAAAAGACAACAAACAAACCAGAAGGGAGATTAATAAATCAAAAAGTTTGTTCTTTGAAAATATAAACAAGATTCACACACCTCTGGCTGGGTCTACCAAGAGCAGAAAAGAAAAAACTCTAATTACCTCCATCAGGAACATGAAAGGAGAAATCACGACTGATGCCACAGAGATACATGACATCATCTATGAATTTTACAAAAATGTTTATGCACACAAATTGGAAAATAAGGAGGAAATGGACAAATTTGTAGAAACACACAGACTTCCCAGGCTCAACCAGGAAGAAATAGAATTCCTGTATAGACCAATATCTAGATCTGAAATCAAAACAGCAATAAAAATCCTTCCCAAAAAGAAAAGCCCTGGACCAGATGGGTTCAAACCTGAATTTTGCCATACCTACAAAGAAGAACTGGTGCCCATCCTACATAAACTATTCTCCAATATCAAGAAAGATGGAATTCTCCCCAACACATTTTACCAAGCCAACATAATTTTAATACCAAAACCAGGAAAGGATGCAACAAAAAAAGAAAACTACAGACCAATATCCCTTATGAATATAGATGCAAAAATTCTCAATAAAATCCTAGCAAATCGAATCCAAGTGCCTATCAAAAAAATCATCCATCACGACCAAGTGGGCTTCATCCCAGAGATGCAGGCATGGTTTCACATACACAAATCTATAAATGTAATTCACCACATAAATGGAAGCAAAAATAAAGATCATATGATCCTCTCAATAGATGCAGAAAAAGCATTTGACAAAATTCAACACCCTTTTATGATAAGAACACTTAACAAAATAGGCATAGACGGGGCCTATCTAAAAATGATACAAGCCATATATGACAAACCCACAGCCAACATCATATTGAATGGGAAAAAATTGAAAGCATTCCCACATCGAACTGGAACCAGACAAGGCTGCCCACTGTCCCCATTACTTTTCAACATAGTATTGGAAGTCCTTGCAAGAGCTACCAGGCAAGAGAGCAGAATCAAGGGAGTCCAAATAGGGAAAGAAGAGATCAAACTCTCACTCTTTGCTGATGATATGATGTTATAACTAGAAAACCCGAAGGATTCAACCAAGAGACTCCTGAAATTGATCAATGAATTCAGTAATGTCTTGGGATACAAAATCAATACACACAAACCAGAGGCATTCACATACGCCAATAACAGTCAAACTGAGAACTAAATTAAGGACTCAATACCCTTCAAAATAGCAACAAAGAAAATAAAATACCTAGGAATATATTTAACTAAGGAGGAAAAGGACCTCTATAGGGAGAACTACGAAACACTGAGGAAGGAAATTGTAGAACATGTAAATAGGTGGAAAACCATACCATGCTCGTGGATCGGAAGAATCAACATTGTTAAAATGACTATTTTGCCCAAAGTTATCTACAAATTCAATGCAATCCCTATTAAATTACCAACATCATTTTTTACAGATATAGAAAGAATAATTCTACGCTTTGTGTGGAACCAGAGAAGACCCCGTTTAGCAAAAGCAATTTTAAGCAACAAAAACAAAATGGGAGGTATTAATTTACCAGACTTCAAATTATAATACAAAGCTGTGATTATTAAAACTGTTTGGTATTGGCACAACTGCAGGGACACAGACCAATGGAACAGAACAGAAAATCCAAATATAAAACCATCCTCATATAGCCATCTAATCTTTGACAAAGCAGACAAAAACATACTTTGGGGAAAAGATTCCTTATTTAATATATGGTGCTGGGAAAACTGGATAGCCACATGTAGAAAACTAAAACAGGACCCACAAATTTCACCTCTCACAAAAATCAAATCAAGGTGGCTAACAGACCTAAATCTTAGAGGGGAAACTATTAGAATTTTAGAAAAAAATGTAGGAAAGACTCTTACAGACATTGGCATAGGCAAAGAATTTATGAAGAAGACCCCTAAGGCAATCACAGCAACAAGAAAAATAAACGAATGGGACCTGATTAAATTAAAAAGCTGCACAGCCAAAGAAACAGTCACGAAAATAAACAGACAGCCTACAGAATGGGAAAATATTTTCGCATACTACACATCAGATAAAGGTCTGATAGCAAGAATCTATTTAGAACTCAGGAAAATCAGCAAGAAAAAATCAAACAACCCTATCAAAAAATGGGCAAATGACATGAATAGAAATTTTTCAAAAGAAGATATAGGAATGGCCAACAAACATATGAAAAAATTCTCAACATCCCTAATCATCAGGGAAATGCAAATCAAAACCACAATGAGATATCACTTAACTCCAGTGAGAATGGCCTTTATCAAAAAGTCCCAAAACAACACATGTTGGCATGGATGCTGAGAGAAAGGAATACTCATACACTGTTGGTGGGACTTTAAACTAGTGCAACCCCTGTGGATAGCATTATGGAGATACCTTAAACAGATTCAAGTAGACCTACCATTCGATCCAGCAATCCCATTATTGGGCATCTACCCAGAAGAACAAAAGTCATTCTATAACAAAGACACCTGTACCCGAATGTTTATAGCAGCACAATTCACAATTGCAAAGATGTGGAAACAACCCAAATGCCCATCAATCCACGAATGGAATAATAAACTGTGGTATATATATACCATGGAATATTACTCAGCTATAAGAAATAACGGTGATACGACCTCTCTTTGGTTCTCCTGGAGAGAATTGGAACCCATTCTATTAAGTGAAGTATCCAAAGAATGGAAAAACAAGCATCACAGGTACTCACCAGAAAATTGGTTTCTCTGATCATCACCTAAATGCACATTGGGAAGGGTACCAATCAGATATCAGACTGAGATGGGGGTGGGGGGAGGGGATGGGTGTATGCCAACATGATGAGTGCGTTGCGCACCGTCTGGGGAATGGTCATGCTTGAGGGTGCTGACTCAGGGAGATAGGGGGTGGGGGAAGGGGATGAAGGTATGACTACATGGTGAGTGCCAGGCACACTGTCTGGTGAATGGACCCACTTGAGGCTCTGACTCGGGGGGATGGGCAGGACATGGACATTGTATATAACCTGAACTTATGTACCCCCATGATGCGCTGAAATAAAAAATAAATAAATAAAAAAATAAAATAAAATAAAATTTTCACCAGGGTTTAAAAAAAAAAAAAAGAAAAGAAAAGAAAATGAGCCAAGTAGGCAACCTGAGACCAAGGTGGATAATGATGAGCTGAAAGCTGTAGTAGAACCAAATCCATCTGAACCTATGCCTGAATAGCAGCAAAGTTTGACATTACTATTCCACAATATTGGACCATTTAAAACAAATCAGCAAGGTAAAAAAGCTGGATAGATGCATACTGCACGAATTAAACCAACATCAGAAGAGAAATAATCTCAAGGCTTGCCTTTCTTTGCTGTCATGATGTAAAGGGAAACCATTTGTACACTCTATTGTGATGTGTGATGAAAAATGGATTATTTTTGACAATTGCAAACATTCAGCACAGCGGTAGGATAAAGAGGAATTGCTGAAACAGTGTCTAAAACCTAATATTCATCAAAAAAAGCTAATGGTGTCTGTTTGGTGGTCCAGCGCTGGTATTATGCACTACAGCTTCATGAAATCTGGTCAATCAATTACAGGAAATGTCTACTGCAACCAATTGCATGAAATGATGAGGATGCTTGTGATTAAGCAGCCAAGATTGGTCAATAGAAACAGGCCAATCCTCTTTCAAGACCACATGTCACACGAACAACGCTGCTCAAACTACAGAAGCTGGATGTGGAAACTCTCACCCACTGTATTCACCAGACCTTGCACCAACTGAGTATCACTTCTTTTAGGCTTTGGACCACTTCTTGCAAGGAAAAGTATTCAATTCTCAACAGGCTGTGGAAAACACCTTTTGAGATTTAATTGCCACTTGCTCTCCAGGCTTCTTTGCTGCTGGCATAAACAAGCTACCATTAAGATGGCATAACTGTGTCAATAGTTTAGGCACATACTTTGATTAATTGTACTGCCTCTTGTTTGAGATATAATAAACTACACTTTTGATTTGAAATCGATCATTTCATATTTAATGACCAAATATTTGTTTCTCATCTACTGTCATACCTACTCCCAGTAAGTGTTAATTGGGGTGGGGTGAGAGATAAAATAATCTCTCCATGTCAAAATGCTGCCTGCCCTACTGTGGCTTTACTGTTTCACTATTTCATATACAGTGAAGTTATAATTGGAAATGTCAGTTTCCTCCTTACAAGTCTTCCCCCTTTAGTTTAGCGTATTACAATCTATCTTACACTGTTGCCAAACTAATCTTCCTAAAACTTTCCCCGTTTCATGTCTCTACCTAATAGCTCTGGTGACTCCCTGGTGCTTAAAAACTCATGGCCAAATCGCTCAGCCTGACCTATGAAGCTGTACATCACCAGCTTCATCTTCCTTATCCATAAGTCCTCTCATCACTTCTTGCTTCCATTCCTCCTGTGCCTCTCAACAGGGGGCAAGTTTATCATGAGCTCTGCTCCAGATCTTTGCTACTGCTACTGCTGCCTCTCACATTTTCTCAGCCTTCACAATTACCATCAAAGCTCATAATTACTTCCAGAAGAGCATACAATCTTTCCCCTCCATTAGATCATCACAGATGATCACAAACTCACAATAACCATTTGCATTGTTACATATGATACTTTCTTTTTTAGCCATTTTGCATTTTGTCTCCCCAATCAAATTAACAGAGTGTAAAGGGGTAAGTACTGCTTTCTACTTTAAGTTCAACTTAAGACAGTGCGGGGAGCTAGCTACGCTCCCCACAAAGAGGTTTTTTTCTTCCAATCAGGTCTCTCAGGCAGGGGTCATCGCAAAGGATGAAAAAATAGTAGGAAACAGAAATAAAAATAAAATAATGATAATAATAATAATACACAGAGCCAAAGATAAAGTTTATAAAGTAAAGGTTTATGAAAATAGATATAAGGAGGGTATCCGGATGGATATATTTCTTCCCACGGAAAATATATCAAAGACTGAAACTCCACACAGGTATTATATAGGGTAGGTACAAGCTCCCATTGCATACTAACAGGCAGTTTGCTTTAGGGTCAAAGTCTTGTAAAGGCTACTACAGATCCTTTAACTAACTCTAACTAGGGGAAAAATGAGTTATAAAATCTTCTTGGGGCAAACTTCTAAGTTTTATGATAAGGCTATTACTTTAGCAAAAAACAGAGACATCTTGGCTCCGGTGATTCTGTTCTTGTAGACAGAGATGATCTCAGAAGTCAACATGAGCTCAGGCATTAGCATATCTCTCTGATCAGCTCTCATCTCCGGGGGTCCTTGCCAGCGCCGGCAACTCATGGCTCTAGGAAGAGGCCTGTCTTGTCTTTCAAAACAGGTGAGAACCATAGGCCCAGTTTACAGCTGTCTCTTTGAAGTGCAGCTATTACTGACCAAGGAGACGCCCTCCTGAGATGAGGCAACTTTTGAACTAACACATTTCTTTTTTCTTTAAGGCAAAGCCTTATTTGACTTCTGAAATCAAATCTTGTCTCCAGAAATACAGAGGGCATTTCTATAACTCAGTAATCTTAGGCTCAACAGGACAGATCTTTACAAAGTTTATTACTGTAATGGAGTGGATGAATAAGTGAATGGTACAGTGGAAATACCACTGGACTTGAACTCAGCAAATCAAGTTTGGAGTCTTAGTTTTACTTTTTACTAGGATAGGAGCACTCAATCTCTTACCTATAAAAAGGGGGTAAACCACACATCCTAATTAATTCTCACTGTTGTTGGTTGTTGTGAGGATAAAATCAGGTAATGTTTTTAAAAACCATAAACCTGTACCTTAAAGGAAATATAATGTTCAGTGTCATTGTAAGTCTGGTGCATTTACAGGTCACAGGCCTAACATGTAGAAAGGCAAGGGCCAATAAACAACCCTTCCAAGAACACGAAAATAAATAAACATTTGTCTACCATTTTCTAGCTATAAGTTAGATCACTGCAGTAGATTTTATATTTTACCATATTTCATTATGGTAATACAAAATCAAGCAACCTACCCATGAATTTATTCGGGGATGATTTCTATGTTAGCAATATGCCTTGTGCATAAATACATATTTTTTCTCTTCCCAAAGGTCAGATGTATTACTGAGCATCTGTTCTAAGAAAATGTTTATGGAGTCAATGGTGTTCGGGAATAAGGAGCCAGTTATTGCTCCCAGAACATGCTTCTTATTGTCTTCCCCTTGTCAAATGCTTATGCCTTATTGAATATCGTACTTCAAATTACATATAAAACATGCTTAGAAATGCAACACAATTTTAAAGAACTAAAGCAGACCAAATGGCCAAAGCATTTCTGAAAATGCAACTATATGTGTGTGTGTGTGTGTGTGTGTGTGTATAAAGAATATATATACATATTCTTTTTTTTTTTATTTCAGCTCTTCATGGGGATACAAAAGCTCAGGTTATATACATTGTCCCTGTCCCGCCCATCCCCCTGAGTCAGGGCCTCAGGCGTGTCCATTCTCCAGACAGTGCACCTGGCACTCACCATGTAGTCATACTTCCATCCCCTCCCCCCCCACCTCCCCGAGTCAGCACCTTCAAGCATGACCATTCCCCAGACGGTGCGCAACGCACTCAAAGAATATATATAGATATTCTTATCTGAAAAATCAATGCTCAATAAATGGTGATGGAAAACATTTATATAGCACTTACTATACATCAGCCAATGTTCTAAGTGTTTTGCCCAATGAATTAGTGACTATTGTTATTCATATTTTGTAGAAGACAAAAATGAAGCATATAGAGGTTAAGTGACGTGCCCAAGGTTATACAGTTAGTAAGTGGCTCACCAGAATGCAAACCCAACCCAAGTAGTTGGGCTCTTGAGTTTATAATCTTAACCACTATGCTATGCTCCTTAAAGGACAAATGTACCTCATTCTTTTTAAAATTGGCATAGTACTTCATTATACAAATGGATCATAATTTATGTAACTAATCCCTTATTAATGAACATATTTGTTGTTTTAATATTTTTGCTATTATAAACTTTTCAATGAATATCCTACTACAATAATATTTGTATATTTGTCTAAATATTTTCTTGGGATAAATCTCTATACTTTCTAGAATAAAGTATTCTAGAAGGTTTATACTTGGAGATATTTTTTCACATGTAATATCTAATTTAATAAACACAACAAACACATGACTTTGGTGCTTTTAATTATCTCGATTTTAGGTAAAAGAATCTTAGAATCAGAAAGGTGAAGTGCTCAAAGTCAGACTGTTGATATGTGGTACAGGAAAGATTTTAATCTGGGAAATTCAAGGTCAAAACTTGTACTCTTTTCATTTATATTCCACTGTTTTCCTATAGATAAAGTTAGCATCTTTTCAGAGCATATACAATGGGCTTGAAGGTCTGTTTCCCTTTGGGTCCAGGTCTACCTCAGTGGGGCTCATCCTACCACTATTTGTACTCATTCTGCTGTCTGCAGAAAATAAAAACAGAATTAAAAGTAAGAAATCTCATATTACTTCAGACTCCTAATTTCCCGTTAGATTTTTTTCAGATTTTAAAAATTTAATTAATAGGCACTTTTGAATAAATAATATTTCTGTCATAATATAACCATAAAATTACCCTAGGCCAAAAACATTGAGAGTAATAATCTAATGAGATCAGGAATAGTTATTTGTAGCTGTGGTTATTTGTGATGTCTTAATACACAAGTTTCAAATAAGTGCTGTTGAATAAGGAAGGTAGTTGAAGGAGAATTTTTTTAAAATGGTAGGGGGAAGTCTGGTTAAAAAGCAGTGAATGAAACATACATATTTACCACCACTCCTTCCAGAATCCTCAATAAAATGACAGTAAAAGGAAGAAAAGAGACCAAAAAAATGAGAAAATAGAAAAGAGCAGAGAAGGGAGGTTAACAACATATTAGAAGATAGATAGAAATTGGATGGGCCTTCACTCACTAAGCAGGTCTGAAACCTAAGTGCTTAGTGAAATAATCTGTCACATTGGTAACCACTAAAGAACCACAATTAGCTCTCAGACTCCTGCGTAGTTCCTTCACCTTGACTCTGGGCTGGCCCTGTGATTTTCTTTAATCAATGAAATGTGACAGAAGTGATGCTGTGTTGGTTCTGAAGATCAGATGAAAATCAGTTGTGGTTTCTGTTTATTTGTTTGTTTGCCTTTGCCCTCCTGGACTGTTAGAATTCTGATATATATCACCTAAGCAGGTGATTGAACATTCTTCTCAGAAGAAACTGATCAACTGAAAAGTAAATAACTACAGGAAATTCAATTCGGGAGAATGATGAAGGGGATCCTTAAGATGAGGTTAAATGGAAATAATAGGATTCCAACATGCATCAGGCCAGATGGCTGTAAGAATAGGACAGACAGCTCCAAGAGGAAAAAGAATGAAACTGATAGAATGCTTGACGTGACTGAAGAAAGATTTTACAGTTATTTAGAAGAGTTTGGGGGAAAATGAATGACTTTATGTTGAATAGTAATCAAGTGAAAAATCAAGGTAATTATCAATTATAGGCAAAACAAAGCAATCATAGCAGATAAGAAATATGTATGTGGCTCTTTTGTGAAAAATTCTTATGAAGATACTGACTATTTAATAAACAAAAAATTCTTACAGTATTAGGATGGCAAAGAGAGGGTAACTGAGAATATGTGAGGGTGGTGTGGGAGTGCTAACTCTACATTTTCCATAGTGTCAAAAACAGTCAATATCAGAAATTAAAAAAAAAAAATCAAGGACTGACAGTATATGCATGTTATTTAGAATATGGAAGTAAAATCCAAAAGAAAAAAGGCAAGGATTTTGAATGATATTGCCTCTAAAGAACAGGGCAGAGATATGGTACCCAAGAGGTGCTGCATTTCTTTATAAGCCTTTAATTATTTGTTTAAACTCTTTACACATATTCCTTTAAGATCCACATAATGTTAGGAAAACAAAAACAAAGAAGAAGAAAAGTAGAGCTGCAGAAGTGAGAAGTTTTTCTTGTAAAACTGAATGTGTGGACCTAATAATTTTCAAAACTATCTTGAAAACACTGTTCAATATAAACAATAAGAACTAAGTACTGATTTTCTCCTACAGTTACACTGGCAATGTCATAAATATTTCTGCAGTTCAGATATAGAGTAAAAATAAGCTTCAGCCAGATTAGTTCATATTTACAATTTATATTTTCCATTTATTTTTCATCTCCAAATAAGATTTTTATTTCTTTCCAGAAATTGGACAAAATTAACTATATATATTGTAGTAAAATTATTTTCACAAAAAATAACCTCATGGAAGTTTTATTGATTGTTTCAGTTTTGTCATCCTGGAAATCAAGAGAAAACAATGCCCATAAGTTGTCTCCAGGCAATGACCCAAATGCAGCAAGCTGAGGAGTAAACGAAAGCAGCAAGTGACAAGATCTGGGCACAAGCATAGGGAGAGATGGTGACATGTGACTAATTGAAGAACTTGCACAGTTTTTGGGAGACATCCAATGGGTGGAGACAACAAAAAATCAAATAAGATTTTGGAGACAACTAGAAAATGTAAAATTTAACATAGCATTGAAGCCATAACAAGCAGAATGGCAGCTTTGTATTTTTCTATAATATGCAAAAATAATCATCTGAATCAAGTATAAAGAAGGCAGGTGAGAGAAAAATAAGACAAGTAAGGTAAAGATATCAAAACACTCAAGCAAGGAAAAGGAAAGAAACAGAAAAAATGATGGAAAATAGCAACAGAGAAAAAACACAAAACAGAAATACTCTTTATAAAATTATAGAGCTGCATATGATCCATTCTTAGACTTCTATCATTATGGTCAACTCAGCTGACACAGAAAATAACCCCTCAGGCTCCAAACACATAAAAATACTGAATGGGATACATTTGGCTTTTTAAAAAGATTATACCCAAGCTTTTGCAAGTAAAGGAAATCCTTTGTAACAAAAATAAAGCTAGACCTCAAAGCCAGAGGGTAAGCAGGAGGGATATGAACTTGGAAGAATCCTCAGGCTTGTGTGTGGCTGAAACTGAGTTTTCTGAATAAAAACTATCAAATAAAGTCTATTATCAAAAGTGGAACTAGTGGGAAAAAGTATTCCCATAGGCTCGGAAACCAGGCATGGAGATTTCCCTGTCCTACTCTCTTCCATTCCCCCACCACCACACTACCTTAAGTGAAAAAAAAAATGACCCTGCTAAAACAGAACTCAAAAGATCCTGAAAGACCAAAGGTGAGAATTAACACAAGACTAGAACTGGGGAAAATCTGTAGCAGTCAGTTAACGCAGAACCCCACCAGAGGAATTACCCTCATTTAAGGGCATGAGATGTCTCCACACAGAAAAACTATTCTATGTTGATAAAGGATATTGAACCCTTAAAGAAGAAGTAGGATAAAAAAGCAAATAAATTGGTTAAACATATTGTAAATTTAAATAGATATTGACAATAAATAATAATAATATAATAATAATAATGGCAGGTTTGGAGAGGTCAAAAAGAAAGTAAAATTCTGGCCAGCCATAGTGACTCATGCCTGTAATCCCAGCAATTTGGGAGGCTGAGGCAGGAGGATCGCTCAAGGCCAGGAGTTTGAGACCAGCCTGGGCAACATAGCAAGACCCCATATCTTCAAAAAATAAATAAAAAAAATTAGCCAGGCGTGGTGTTCACCTGCAGTCCCAGCTACTCAGAAGGCTGAGGTGGGACAATTGCTTGAACCCAGGAGTTTGAGGTAACAGTGAGCTATGATCACACCACTGCACTCTAACCTGGGTGACAGAGTGAGAACTTGTCTCTATTTCAAAATAAAGAAAGTAAAATGCTACATTACATAGAATGGAAGATAGAATGGAAGAGTTTAGATTTGATCTTTCTGAAGGTTTAAGGAATAAGCGATATTGATCAGCTTTAGCATTTCAGTACATATGTTAGAAATGTTTAGGGTGGCAATTAAAGGATCAAAATAGAGCACTCTGTTGTGTATTTTCCATTTGCTAATTAATATCCAGTCTACACCCTTCCCTGCCTTGCTCTATGCATCTAGAAGTTTATCTCTAAAAACTTCATTAACGGCCTCTCTTGTCCTTAAGCTTCTTGGTTTGGCAGTAGCTATGTTCCTCTATTGAAGGCCAAAGCTCTTATTGAATGGACCTCTCCTACAGCTACTGCACTTTCTGGGCCCTGTAAATGGTTGCCTCTCTTGTCTGTCAGACCTGGGGGTAGTTATAGCTACTCTTTGCCTCTTAGAACCTGTGGAAGGATCCCCAGGATCATCCATGATCACTCATTTTTGTAAACCTTGCCCACATCTTGGATGTAGTCCTTTTGTTAAACTCTTTTCAATAATCCCTTTTGTGTGTGTCATCTGTGCATTGCCCTGTGTATTTTACTCTTATCAATAAAAAGATACACCTTCCAAATCAATGTGGAGAGGGAAAATAGAGCTGGACAAGGTAAAGACAAATCTAAATCCTGGGAAGGAAAAGAAAAAGGAAAAAAAACAAGTATGCTAAATAGAATGACCAAATAATGCAGTAGAAGTAAGTCAAAATGATATAAGAAGTGGAATATACCATTTATGTACATTTGTAAATGAACAATATTATATATTGATTATAAATGCATACATGTATAGTAAAATTTTAGAAAGCATGGACTGGAATTATGCATACCAACTTCAGGCTAATGGTTGTTTCCAGTAAAGCATGAAAATGGTATTTAAAAAGAAAAAAAATTAAAAGTATCTGAAATATTTTATTTCTTTTTTTTTTTAATTTCAGCTCTTCATGGGGGTACAAAAGCTCAGGTTATATACATTGTCTGTATCTCACCCATCCCCCTGAGTCAGAGCCTCAGGCGTGTCCATTCTCCAGAGAGTGCGCCTGGCATTCACCATGTAGTCATACCTCCATCCCCTCGCCCCCCACCTCCCCAAGTCAGCATCTTCAAGCATGACCATTCCCCAGACGGTGCACAACACACTCATCATGTAGGCATACATCCATCCCCTACCCCTACCCCCCGTCTCAGTCTGATATCCAATTGGTATCCTTCCCCGATGTGCATTTAGGTGATGATCAGGGAAACCAATTTTCTGGTGAGTACATGTGATGCTTGTTTTTCCATTCTTTGGATACTTCACTTAATATAATGGGTTCCAATTCTCTCCAGGAGAACCAAAGAGATGTCGTATCATCGTTATTTCTTATAGCTGAGTAATACTCCATGATATACATATACCACAGTTTACTAATCCATTTGTGGATTGATGGGCACTTAAACAATCCTATCAAAAAGTGGGCAAATGACATGAATAGAAATTTTTCAAAAGAAGATATAAGAATGGCTAACAAACGTATGAAAAAATGCTCAACATCCCTAATCATCAGGGAAATGCAAATCAAAACCACAATGAGATACTACTTAACTCCGGTGAGAATGGCCTTTATCAAAAAATCCCAAAACAACACATGCTGGTGTGAAATATTTTATTTCTTAAGAAACCTGTTTGAAGTATATATTGAACATAGCACTTTTGCTTATTTTTGTGTGGTACA
The DNA here is from genome assembly GCF_020740605.2 of Lemur catta. NCBI lineage: Eukaryota > Metazoa > Chordata > Mammalia > Primates > Lemuridae > Lemur > Lemur catta. The sequence continues at coordinate 894,994 of NC_059155.1, read as the reverse complement.
TATGTGGGTGTTATAAAGCTTTCTGCCATGTTCTATGTGTCTTAACTATTTTATAGTAAAACAATCTATTATTCTAAATTAGAACTCTTTGGTTCTTACTCGAATCCTGTTGTATCTTGATTGGTTTCCTTTTTATGTGACCTACACGATTATGTTAGAATGAAAGAAGTCTTAAAATGTCACATGATCTTTTCTCCATGTTTATTAATATATACCTTTGCTATGCTACTAAAATGTCACCCTCAAGTATCTATTAACACCTCAGGTGCTATGACATTTACAGAGCACTAAGAAGACACAGTCTCAGCCCTCAAGCATACAAAAATAATGAGACTTTAACACTCTTAGATGATATTAATTAAATAAAAATAGTTGCATTAGAGATACATTGTAGCCATATCACATTCTCGATTACTAAAACCATCCATGGACGTTTCAACACAAAGTCATATGATGATTTAGCATGGTAAGACTGTAATAGCTGGCTCCCAATGACATTGATATATCTTAATAAAATAAGATGGATTTTAATGGCTATCTTTCTGAGAACTAACTATATTATTTACATTATTCATTTTGTCATATGACACTGTAGATATGTGAAATGTAATTCAAATTTCCTTGCAATCTTCATAGGGCTTTCTTCCCCAAATATAATATTCTTTTGTGCTCTAAGAAACAGAATAAATGTAATATAAATTAGCATTGTTACTTTGAGAATAGTAAACATATTTTAATTCACTATTCTAATACTTTTCCATATTTCCTATGCATATTTATGATCAAAAAGATAGATTTCTCTGGGGCTTATGTCTAGGAAGGATACCCATAAACACACAGTTTATCCAGCATATAACAAAGAACACTTCCAATTACTGAAGGGCTGATTTTACCAAGTTCCAGATTACATGAAAGACTTTGAGTTCCTTCTCACTATAAAGATCTCAATGTGGGGAGCTTCCTACTCACCTGTAATGCAATTCCTCTTTCAAGTAAGAGTAGAATGGGAAAAGAGGAAAAATCTCAGTTCAGGCTAAATTTGACATGATAATATTCTGAGTAAGTTTTCTTATAGAGGAAGATATTAATATAGACCAAAATGAAATCTGGAGAGTACACATAAATTTATTCTTGATACCATCTTCCCTATAAGCATGAAGAAAAGGTTAACTATAAGGCACTTAGTGAACAGCCAAGTAAATAGTGACATGTACTTCTGTTCTCAAAGAGAAAGAAGGGGGTAAGGAACTGAAAATTAATTTATTATCTCCGATAGGTAAAGGAACTTTGAATACATTACCTCATTTTATTCTTTCAACAATCTTAGAGCAATTTTACACATGGGGAAATTGAGGCCCAAAGACATTCAATAATTTGCCCATGATCACACAGTTGAGTTGTGGACTCAGGATGCTAGTGTCAATAGGTTTGGCTCTGAATTACAATTATAACAACAAATGAATTGGAGGTATTACTTTTAACAACAATAAAAAGGCAAGTATCCTGAATATTTCACCTTTGGAAGATGGCTGACCAGAGACACCAACTGCCAGATTGTCTCAGAAAAAAGGAAAAGTTTTAGATTAAAAAGAAAAAAACAATCATATATCAGGTATAATTCCAAGGGATAAGTGCCAGAACCTACAAGAGATTCCATAGGAAGAAGTTGCAGAGCACAGCAAGAAGGAGCACGATTATTGGCAGAGATCAACCCCTGAGAAGCTTGGAGTCCAGCAAAAAGAGTAGGTGGAGTGGTTTATTTCTGCCTCCCTCACATCTCTTGCAGTCAACAGGCTCCCAAGCTACTGGAGTGCCTTTCTACTCTCACGAGCCCAAAAGCTACTGCTGGCGGTGAACTGAGAATTTTCTGAAGAAAAAGCATCAGGCTACCAGCCCCTTTGGAGCACTTCCTGTCACCACAGAACCAAGCCAAGACAGCAGGTACCATATTGCTTCTCCACCCACCATGTGCCTTTGTACTCCACATGGAGTTTCAGTCCCCCAGTTTTTGTCTTACTGGTTTCCACACAAACATTTCCCAACTCTGGCCCAGAATGCAGGAAGAATGGGGGGCGGTTAGGTTCCAGGGGACCTGCATGACCCCTGATCCTGGACATTCTGGGTGTTCTGCCTTCCAGAGAAGGACAGAGATGACCAGGGTGCTAGCTTTCCTCCATTCAGACTCTTTTCTTCTCCTTCCCCTCCCCCACCCATGGCCTCTGAGAGACACACTTGCATCAGGGCTCTGAGGAGTGGCTATTTTCCCTCTGTTGGGGCTTCCACAGAGAGTGGAGCTCAAACCTTTCCTTTTAAAGACCTTAAGAGGACTAAGCAGTGATCAGATTGTGAGATCCCTGCTCACCAGCACTCCCCAGTGCTCTTCGCCCAGCTGGTCCTTCAGAGCAGGACACATCCCAAAGCAGAGGGACATCAAACCTGCTTGAGCACCCCATAGGTAACTTGGGATTAGCACGTTTCTCCCTCGCACAGTCAGGGATTGATCTTCAGGGACCTGAGGACAGGCTCACAGACCAGATCAATAGTGTTGCTCAGAGGGATGGAGGGGAGATTTTTGAGCTAATCTCATGAGGCAAAGGAGCTTGATATGCAGAATTGAAAAGAGAATGCCATGTGGGTCCCAGCCACAGTTCACACATGGAGCATATGCCACCCCCACTGACAGGAAGGCTGTACTCTCAGCCCAGGCCAGTATCCTGGACAGGGAAGCTCCCAGCCTGCAGTGCCAATGCTGAGGAGCTCAGCTAGTTTAAGCTCCTGCTTACAGGCAGATGCTGGAGGAAGACCATGGAGCAGAGGATGGGGGCAAAGAGTGACAGCCAGATTGTGGATCTCAATTGGCCCCAGCCTCCACAAGCAGACTTTCTGGCTGGGTGGGGCCACCTCAGACCCTCCCTGGTACCTTTCCTCAGAAGGCTGGGAGTGGACCTTCAACCCACAACAAAACAGCTGTCTTATCAGCTTTTGTGGAGCCTGAGGGTAGGCTCACACAACTCAGTCCTTCCCAGCCTCACTCCCCCACCTGCCTCTGATGTGGTGAACAGTAAGGATTCATCTGGAAGTTCCAGGGCCCCACTCACCACCTGAGGCATTTGAGTGCTTCTGCTGAGGGGCCAGAGCCATTCAGAGGTTCCAAAAACAATGCTGCAGCTTCTTCCTTCTGGCAGGTGCCACCTACTGACAGAGAGGTCAATTTGCACAGCTCTTTACAGCATTTACTTACTCAATCATACAGGGTATAGCTGATTCTTACACACAAGAAACACCTACTGTTTCAGAGATGAAATTGAGCATGCCAATACATTCACAATGTTAAGAAGACCACAGGGCTGGGGAAAGAAATTATCTCAAAGACCTCTATCCTCCCTCATTAAACAGAGACATGGAATCTGCCCAAACACATAGCTCACCACAGCTATAGCCTACAAACAACTAGCAACTGAGAAAGTCACCACAATAAAGATATCTATAATCAAAGCATCCATCCAGAATATAGACCTCTATCAAAGCACCCACAAGCAAAGCCAAAGTTCTTACCCAAAATATGCTACAAACACTCCTTTATGAGTGAGGGGGAAGATTAATAAGTGCCTAATCTAAACTAAAGAAAATGCAAAAATAAGCAGTGACAGCTGCCCCAGATGAGAGGGAGTCAGTGAAAGAACTCCAAAAGTATGAAAAATCAGAGCCAAAGGATACCTACAAAAGGGAACACCAACTCTTTAGTAATGGACACCAAAAAATATAAATATTGAAATGACAGATAAAGAATTCCAAATATGGATTATAAGGAAGCTCAATTAAATCCAAGTGAAAATGGAAAACCAACTAAAAGAAAAGAGAAAAGCAATTCAGGAAATGAATGAAAAATTCATTAAAGAGAGCACCATTATAAAAAAGAATTCATGGAAATGAAAACTTCATTAAGGAAATACAAAACCCAGTGGAAAGCTTTAAGAAAAGACTAGACCAGGCAGAACAAAGAATTTCAGAGCTTGAAGACAAGAGTTTCAAAGAGTCAATCACCAAGACACATAGTCATCAGACTGGCCAAAGTCAACATGAAGGAAGAATTCCTGTGAGCCATAAGGTAAAAACATCAAGTAACTTTCAAAGGAAAACCCATCAGGCTAACTCCAGATTTCTCAACTGAGACCTTATAAGCCAGAAGGTGTTGGGGCCCCATCTTCAATCTTCCTAAACAGAACAAATGCCAGCCTAGAATATTGTATGCTGCAAAACCAAGTTTAATATATGAAAGAGAAATAAAGACTTTTCCAGACAAGCAAACACTGAAGGAATTTGGCAAGACTAGACCTGCCCCGAAGGAAATAAATACAACCACATTATGCATGCATCAGCACAATAGGCACCCACCAGAGTAAAAGCACCCAGAGCTAAACCTCTGAGATCATATAAAACAATAGTACAACAGGTAAAACAAATAAATAAGTTATTACCAACAGAATAAATGGAATAACATCCCACATATCAATTCTATCAATCAATGCGAATGGACTCAGTGACCCATTCACTAGGCACAGGCTGGCTGAATGGATGAGAAAACACAAGTTAAGTATCTCATGTCTCCAGGAAACAAATCTAACACACAAATACTGACACAGACTCAATGTGAAGAGTTGGCAAAAAATATTGCATGCAAATGGAAACCAAAAGAAAACAGGTATAGCCATTCTCATATCAGATAAAAGTGACTCTAAATGAACAATAATAAAGAAAAAGATGGTCGTTATATAATGGTGAAGGGAGAAATTAAAAAAAAGAAAGAAAGATCAATCCTAAATACTTATGCATCCAACACAGGAGTGCCCAGATTCATAAAACAAACCCTACCAGATCTAGTCAAAGAGATAAACATTAACATTGTATTGCCAGGGAGTTCAACACCCCACTGACAAAACTGAGCAGATCATCTAAGCAGAAAATAAATAAAGAAATACTAGAATTAAATGGGACTCCAGAACAAATGAGCTTAACAGATATTTACAGAACATTTTATCACAAAACTACTGAATATACATTCTTCTCATCAGCACATGAAACATTCTCCAAGACTAATCATATCTTAGGCCAAAAACATGTCTCAACAAACTCAAAAAAAATAGAAATCATACCATGTATTTTCTCAGACCACAGTAGAATAAAACTAGAAATCAACTACAAAAGAAATACTCAATTCTATACAAAGTCATGGAAATTAAACAACCTGCTGCTGTACAATTATTAGGTAGGTCAATAATGATATTAAGACTGAAATCAAAAGATTCATCAAAGTGAACAGAAAAGGAGACAGAAGCTAACAAAATCTATGGGATTCAGCAAAAGCATTCCTAAGGGAAAAATTCACAGTCTTAAATGGCTACATTGAAAAACAGAAAGATCATAAGTCAACAATCTAATGACATGTCTCAAGGAACTAGGACAGGAAGAGCAACCCAAACCCAAAGCCAACAGAAGAAAATAAATGACAAATGTAAAAGCAAGACTAAATGAAATGGCAAAAATAAAATACAAAGGAGCAAAGAAACAAAAAGTTAGATCTATGAAAAGATAAACAAAATTGATAGACCTTTCACTAGTTTAACCAGGACTAGAAGAGAAAGGACCCAAATAAGCTCAGTGAGAAATGAAAAAGGAGATATTACAACTCATACCACACAAATATAAAAAATCATCTGTGAATATTATAAAAATCTCTATGTATCTCTATGTACATAAACTAGAAACATAGAGAAAATAGCCAAATTCTTCGAAACACAAAACCTCCCAAGACTCAAAGAGGAAGAAATAGAACTCCTGAGCAAACTGATAATAAGCAAGGAGATTGAAGCAGTAATAAAAAAAATTTCCAACAAAAAGTAAGCCCCTGGAGCATAAGGATTCACACCTGAATTTTACCAGACCTATAAAGAAGAGCTGGTACCCATAATGCAGAAATTATTCCATAACATTGAGAAGGAAGGAATACTTCCCAACTCCTTCTATGAAGCCAGTATCACCTTGTTACCAATGCCAGGAAACAACACAACAAAAAAAGAAAACTAGAGACCAATATCCCTCATGGATACAGATGCAAAAATCCTCAAAAAAAATGCTAGCAAACCAAATTTAACAGCACATCAAGAGAATAATCCACCATGACCAAGTGGGATTTATCCCAGGGATATGGGGATTGTTCAACATATATAAATCAATAAATGTGGTTCACCACATAAATAGAACTGAAAGCAAGACCATATGATCATCTCAATAGATGCAGAAAAAAGTCAACAAAATTCAGCACCCTTTCATAATTAAAAACTCTCAACAAACTAGGCATAGAAGGAACATCTCTCAAGATTATAAAAGCCATAAATGACAAGCCCACAGCCAACATCATACTGAATGGGGAAAAGCTGAAAGCATCCCCACTAAGAAATGGAACAAGACCAGGTGCTCACTATCACCACTTTTATTCAGCACAGTGCTGGAAGTCCTAGACAGAGCAATCAGGCATGAGAAAGAAATAAATCATGTCAAAATCAGGAAAGAGGTGGTCAAATTATCACTTTTTGCTGACAATATTATCTTATATCTGGAAAACCCCAGAGATTCCACCAAAAGACCCCTGGAACTGATAAATATATTCACCAAAGTCTCAGGTTAGAAAATCAATGTACACAAATCAGTAGCATCCCTATACCACAAAAACAGTCAACCTAAGAGTGAAATCAAAGACTCAATACCATTCACAATAGCCACAAAGAAAATAAAATATCTAATAATATACTTAACCAAAGAAGCAAAAGATCGCTACAAAGAGAACTATGTAATACAGAGGAAAGATATTGCAGATGACACAAACGGAAAAACATATCATGCTCAAGTACTGGTAGAATCAACATTGTTAAACTGCTCATACTACTCAAATGATTTACAGATTCAATGTAATCCCCATCAAATGCCAATGTCATATTTCACACACAGGTCTAGAAAAAAGAATTCTATGCTTCAGTTGGATCTAGAGAAAAGAGCCCAAATAGCCAAAGAAATCTTATACAAAAAGAACAAATCTGGAGGCATCATATTACCAGACTGCAAACTATATTACACGGCTATAGTAACCAATACAATATGGTGTTGGTATAAAAATAGAGATGTAGACCAATGTTACAGAACAGAGAACCCAGATATAAAACCAACCATATGCAGCCAACTGATATTTGACAAAGCAGACAACAATATACACCAGGGAAAAGAATCCCTATTCAATAAATGGTGCTGGGAAAATTGAATAGCTACATGCAGAATATTAAAACAGCATACATCTCTCTCACCACTCACAGAACTTAATTCAAGATGGATAAAAGACTTAAATGTAAGGCATGAAACTATAAGAATAGAAATGCCAGAAGAAAAAGTTGGAAAAACTTTTCTATAATAGATATCAGCCTAGGCAAAGAATTTATGAAGAAAACCCCAATGGCAAACACAGCAACAACAAAAATAAATAAATGGGACTTGATTATATAAAAAGCTTCTGCAAAGCTAAGAAAATAATTGACAGAGAAAATAGACAACCTACAGAATGGGAGAAAACATTTGCAAGCTATATGTCAAATAAAGGGCTAATACCCAGAATCCTCAAAGAACTCAAACAAATCAACAAGATAAAAAAAGGAAAAAAAAAAAACAAATAATCTCATTAAAAAGTATTCAAAATACATGAACAGAAGATTTTAAAAGAAGATAGACTTATGGCCAATAAACATATGAAAAAGTGCTCAACTTCATTAATTATCAGAGAAATGCAAATTAAAACCACAATGAAATATCACCTTACAGCAGTTAGATTGGTCTTTTTTTTTTTTTGAGACAGAGTCTTGCTTTGTTGCCCAGGCTAGAATGAGTGCCATGGCGTCAGCCTAGCTCACAGCAACCTCAGACTCCTCAGCTTAAGCAATCCTACTGCCTCAGCCTCCCGAGTAGCTGGAACTACAGGCATGTGCCACTATGCCCGGCTAATTTTTTCTATATAGATTTTTAGTTGGCCATATAATTTCTTTCTATTTTTAGTAGAGACAGGGTCTCGCTCTTGCTCAGGCTGGTCTCGAACTCCTGACCTCAAGCAATCCACCCGCCTGGTCTTCCCAGAGTGCTAGGATTACAGGCGTGAGTCACTGTGCCCGGCAGGCCTTTTTAAAAAATCCAAAAATAATAGATGCTTCCATTGATGCAGACAGAAAATAATGCTTCTACACTGTTGCTTGGACTGCAAATTTGTAAAACCTTTTTGGAAAACATTTTAAGGATTACTCAAGGAACTGAATGCCACTACAGGATATTTACCCAAAAGAAAAGAAGTCATTTTATCAAAAAGGCATGTACACTCAAATGTTTACTGTAGCAAAATTCACAATTGCAAAAATGTGGAACCAACCCAAGTTTCCATCAATTAATGAGTAGATTAACAAAATGTGATATATGTATACTATGGAATACTAATCAACCATGAAGAAGTATGGATTAATGCCTTTTGCAACAATTTGGATAGAACTGGAGACCAATATCCTAAGTGAAGTATCTAAAGAATGAAAAAACAAATACCACACGCACTAGCTATTAAACTGGAACTAACCAATGAGCACACATATGCAAAGAGGGAAGTAAAACTCAGTGGAAATCAAGCAGTGGGGAGGGGTAGGAAGGGATGGGCAAAAGCCAACATACTATCTGGGTGATGGGCATACTTATAACTCTGACTCAAGCATAGCAAAATCGATACAAAACCATTTGTATCCCCATAATATTTGAAACAAAAAAGAGAACCCACTTGGAAACGATCAAATAACTTTGAACATTTAAGAATAGAAGATATACAAATAGCCAATAAACTCATGAGAAAGTGCCTAATATCATTATTTAACAGGGAAATGCAAATTAAAGCTGTAATGAGATACTAACACATGCCAACAAGAATAGTTGATGATACCAAATGTAGATGAGAATGTGGAGTACTGGAAATTTTCTACATTGTAGTTGGGAGTGTAAAATGCCCGAGTTACTGGTAAAAATTTTGGCAGTTTCTTATAAAATTAGATATATACCTATACTATGAGTCAGTGATTCTACTCCTAGGTATTTATCCAAGAGAAATCAAAATATTTGTCTGAAAAAGCCTTGTACAAAAACATTTATAACAACTTTGTTCATAATAACCAAACTTGAAAACGGTCCACATGACTATCAATAGGAGAATAGACAAACTGCTATATTCATTATTCCTTTTACAGCTGAATATAAGATTATTCTGCAATAAAAGGAAATGACCTACTGAAATGTACAATAATATATATAAATCTCAAAAACATCTTGAGTGAATATAACCTTAGAAAGGGTATACCATATGATTCTCTTTATATAAGTTCTGGCAAAAAAATATGGTTGAAAAAGTTCAGAAGAGTGATTGACTCTGGGGGCTGAGGGTTGAAATTTACCTAGAAGTCATGAGAGAACCTACTATGATAGTGGGATGTGGTTTCAGGTGTGTCCATTTGTCAAAATCATGGACTCTGGTGCGTTTAGGATTTGTACATTTCACTATATGTAAATTTTACCTCAAAGGAAATATTGAACTGTAAACAGCTATTGAACTCTAATCATATGCATGCTGAAAGTTCAGAAGGACATTTACTGATGTCAGCAGCTTGGAAATTCATCTAAGAAAATGAATGATGGATGCATAGATGGATGGAAAGAAAGATAATGATGTAAAAACAAATGTCAAAACAGTAAAAGAGGAATCTAGGTACATGAGTATGCATTGTAGAACTCACCTTTTCTATATGTAAAAATTTACATAATAAAATGTTGAGAAAAAAATGGAAGTGTTCCATTCACTTCATAGATACCCACCCAGACAACACTCCATTCAAATATGTGACCAACTGTTACATGGAGAATATATTACTTTCCTTCCATCTCTTAGAATAGAGTACTCCATGCTCAAGAGGAAATACTAACCTCAAGGCTGGATCTTTAATAAGCACAGCCTTGTAGTATAGTTTGAAGTCTGGTAAATTAATACCTCGCATTTTGTTCTTGTTGCCTAAAATTGCTTTTGCTAAATGAGGTCTTCTCTGGTTCCATGCAAAGCATAAAAATATTTTTTCTATATCTGTGAAAAATGATGTTGGTAATTTAATAGGTACTGCATTGAATCTGTAGATCACTTTGGGTAGTATAGACATTTTAACCATGTTGATTGTTCCGGTCCATGAGCATGGTATGGTTTTCCACCTGTTTACATGCTCTGCAATTTCCTTCCTCAGTGTTTCATAGTTCTCCCTGTAGAGGTCTTTTACCTCCTTAGTTAAATATATTCCTAGGTACTTAATTTTCTTTGTTGCTATTGTGAAGGGTATTGAGTCTTTGATTTGGTTCTCAGTTTGACTGTTATTGGCATATATGAATGCCTCTGATTTGTGTGTATTGAGTTTGTATCCTGAGACTTTACTGAATTCATTTATCAGTTCCAGGAGTCTCTTGGTTGAATCCTTGGGGTTTTCTAGATATAAAATCATATCATCAACAAAGAGTGAGAGTTTGATCTCTTCTGTCCCGATTTGGACACCCTTGATTCTGCTTTCCTGCCTGATTGCTCTGGCAAGGACTCCCAGCACTATGTTGAATAGCAGTGGGGACAGTGGGCAACCTTGTCTGGTTCCAGTTCTAAGTGGGAATGCTTTCAATTTTTCTGCATTGAGTATGATGTTGGCTGTGGGTTTGTCATATATGGCTTGGTATTGGCATAAGAACAGGGACACAGACCAGTGGAACAGAACTGAGAAGCCAGATATAAAACCATCCTCATATAGCCATCTAATCTTTGACAAAGCCAACAAAATATACACTGTGGAAAAGAATCCTTATTCAATAAATGGTGCTGGGAAAACTGGATATCCCCATGTAGAAGACTGAAACAGGACCCACACCTTTCACCGCTCACAAAAATCAAATCATGGTGGATAACAGACTTAAACTTAAGGTGCAAAACTATTAGAATTCTAGAAGGAAATGTGGGAAAAACTCTTATAGACATTGGCCTAGGCAAATAATTTATGATGAAGACCCTAAAGGCAATCACAGAAACAACAAAAATAAATAAATGGGACCCGATGAATTTAAAAAGCTTCTGCACAGAGAAAGAAACTGTCACTAGAGCAAACAGACAACCTACAGAATGGGAAAAAAATTTTGCAGCCTACACATCTGATAAAGTACTAATAACTAGAATCTGTTTAGAACTCAGGAAAATCAGCAATAAAAGAAATCGAACAACCCTATCAAAATGTGGGCAAAGGACATGAATAGAAATTTTTCAAAAGAAGACAGAATAATGGCCAAAAAACCTAGGAAAAAATGCTCAACATCTGTAATCATCAGGGAAATGCAAGTAAAAACCACAATGAGATATCACTTAACTCCAGTGAGAATGGCCTTTATCAAAAAAGTCCCCAAACAATAAATGTTGGCATGGATGCGGAGAGACAGGAACACTCATACACTGCTGGTGGGACTGCAAACTAATGCAACCTCTGTGGAAAGTAATATGGAGATACCTTAAAGAGATACAAGTAGACCTACCATTTGATCCAGCAATCCCATTATTGGACATCTACCCCAAAGAACAAAAGACATTGTATAGAAAAGACATCTGCACTCGAATGTTATAGCAGCACAATTCACAACTGCAAAGATGTGGAAACAACCCAAGTGCCCATAAATACATGAGTGGATCAATAAAATGTGATATATGTATACCATGGAGTACTACTCAGCTATAAGAAATGATAGTGATATAGCACCACTTGTATTTTCCTGGATAGAGCTGGAACCTCTTCTACTACTGAGTGAAGTATCCCAAGAATGGAAAAATAAGCACCACATGTACTCACCATCCCATGGGTTTCACTCATCATCACCTAAGAGCACATTTAGGAATAACATTAATCTGGTGTTGGGCAGATGTGGGGGAGGGTGAGGGGATGGGTGTATACATACATAATGAGTGGGATGCGCACCGTCTAGGGGATGGACACTCTTGAAGCTCTGATTTGGGGGGTTTAAGGGCAATATATTTAACCTAAACTTTTGTACCCCCATAATATGATGAAATAAAAAAAGGGCTGGATCTTTGCAAAGGCTGGATATTGAAAAATGATTTTCCTCAGAAAAAAAATAAGTGTAAAGAGATTTTCATGGTCCATAGATACAGTAGTTATTGACACTTTTGATTCCTTAATAATTCAATCAACACATCTATAGAGTTAAGACCAAATGCAAGGTTGTAGAGTACAATAGCATGAATCAGTAAAGAATATATCAGACCTGGATGGAACCCAAAATTCTAGTCCAGTAGTTTTAAAATGTTCTCAGGGACTGCAGAAGGAGGTAAAGGCAGAATTCAAGGGCAATAACCTAGACCCTTCACCCCTGATTTAACCAGAACAGTTATGATTTTACCTATGTTAAGTAATAAGCTTTGACATGAGGCCTCATTTGAATGAATTGTTCCACAGTTGAAAGAACTTGAAAATTACTTTCCTGGCCCACCTCACTCATTTTCCAGTTAAAGAATATGGGTCCAGTTGAGAGAAGACACTTACTCAAGCCTGCACAGCTATTTAGGGCTCAGTTGGAATTTAAAAAAAGAAATCCTCCACCATGTCTTATTCTGCACCTAAAGCTCTCATTACTATAGTTATCACACAATTAAAGGATACTAATAAACTGTAATCTTATATATTGTGAATATAATTTCTATAGTGCATTATAGTTTTAAGCATTGTGTTTTTATGTTTGTGTGTATTATTTGCCCCTTATAGTTTTCCTAAGAGTTGAGTGGTACTAATAACATCCTTATTTACAGATAAAGATTTTGAGGCTCAGCAAATAAGTGGTTGACTTAGGGATAGAACTCAGTTCTCCTAATTCTTAGTCCAGTACAGTTTATCCTACCCTCAGTGGTATCTCTGAATATCTCCCTTCCTAGATTAGGGATAAGCATGAGGACTATTTACTACCAAAACTATGTTGCACAACATTCTTTCTAAAATTACATTCATTTCCATTTGCCGTTACTTATGAAGAACAAGGTTACTCATGACTTTGCTATAAATTCCAGAACTTGGTAGTACTGTTTAGTGAACTAACTTGCAGGTACCATTCCTACTTGTTTGAAGAGATTGGGAAAACAAGAGTTTCAAACACCAGCAAACATCAAAGACCTATTATTGATTATCTAAGTGAAAAACACACTTTGGATATTCTTCCTCACAAGCTTAAAAAAAGAATTTTAGTGAAACATTTCAAGCTATTTTTCTATAACATCCATAATAAACTCAGGTTCGTTTCATGAATCATATGTTCTACTGAAAGTGGCACTGCTACTCACCTTAACTGTTGAAGGAACTCATGAGTGAAGAAATGTGATAGCTTCCTTTTCTTTAAATGTTAATATACCTCATATATGCCTCTTCAACTGCAAGTGGTAATAACTGAATTTTTGAAGCTACCACAGACCTTTAAGAGTACTGAGAGTTCCCTTAATGAAAATATCTTTTTTTGGTTTATTTTTAAACTGCTATTTTTCACTCAACACATATATGTATGTGTACACACACACTTCATTAAGCCTTGTATACCACTTTAACTCTCCAGATGATTTGTGTATAGTCCTTAATTTTGCTTTGCATTTACTGTGATGGAAAATAAATGCTGTAATGTGTGCATAAGAAATTTGCAAGCTGTAATTCTCTATGTAATGGCAGTGAATCATTTTTATTACATCTTAATAGCACCAGCTGCTACAGGATAGTATGGGAAATAATCAGTCATACCTATTCACTTGAAATATTCATCCATCACACCATTTCTTCATGTCTGGACTGCTGAATATCTCATTTTACGTCTTCATTATCAACTTATACTATTTTTGAAGTTATAGAATTCATTAATTTTCTACTGAAACTTCATAATTTTGTAGTTAATCTCATGTTAAGGTTTACGTGAATCAAAAATAAGGATTCTTCTCTGATTTCTTATTGTATTTCCTCAATTTTCTATGAAGTTGTTTAAATTCTACAACAGAAAGAGATCTTGAAGGGCATTTAGTAGAACTCCTTCTTTAGCTTGATGAGAGGAAGTGACCTACCTAAGACAATACAGTAACAAAATTCACTTTAGACCCTTGATTCACAACTAAGCCCTCTTTTATAACACCAATCACAAATAACCTAAAAGTGATAGATTCCCAGGGGAACACTTATACAAATGAAAACAGGTAAAAAGTGTGTGTCTCCTTGATCTCTCTGGCTTATTTTCTGAGGGTACAGACACCTATAAGGGAGAGTGAGTTTTCCTATTAGTGCCATACAACACCACACCATTATGGTGGTGCAAAATATAGTGGCTATAACATATCCCATTATATCAACAGATTTTGTATAATAAGAAACGCAAACTCATGGCTTTTCTCCTCTCCTGTTCAATTATGAATGCACTAAAATAGCAATAGCAATACCAATATTATGGAGATTCCCCCAAGGGCTACTTCAGCTATTATTTTTATTACATATATAGGCTTGAAGTAGTTCCCAACACATATTCTAAAATAGAATTACAAAAAGTGAATTTGGGCCAACAATTTCACATGAAAACCTATTGAAATTATAAAACAAAGCATTCATGAAAACTGCAAGTTCATTTTCATTCATTATCCTTCAAAAGAAAAAGTATACTTAATGGTTTTATTCTACATAAAATACCACCACAAGGCATGCAGAGAACATTATTAATGAATTTGGTTTATTACCTTTTTTGAGGAAATCATGAAAAGTGGTCAGTGGAAACTCACTTTCCCTTCCCCTTGAACAGAGGCCCCATTTCTTCTTCTTTTACATTTGGTAATAAAATGTGACTGTGCATTTTTCTAAAGATCATAAGAGGGAGAGGGAATCTGAACTACCATTGTCAATCTTATTTGGAATCTTTAGCATTATCACTGGAAGCCTCCCAGAAATGTGAAGGGGAACACCTTGCAGTGCTAGTCTAGAGAACCTAAAATTACACATTTCTAACAAGTGTTCAGGTGATGCTCATGCTGCTGGTCCATGGATCGTATATTACATAGCAAAAATCTACACAGCGATATTTTACCAAGGTCATATATCCAGTAAGAAGAAAAGCAGTGAAAAGTAGAATGGCCAAGTCTTCTCAAAATCTTCTAACAAGGATGTCTCAGTACTCTCTTCAAAACTGTTTCTCTCATAAGAATTCAATGTCATTACATATAACTCTGAATTTTATGTGGAACAGAGACTGATGCACTATGTAATGCCTACATGAAATAAAATAAGTTGAAATTCACTTGCCTAGTATATAATGTGACATTATGTTAAATGTGATGTATAAAGCTAAATACAGAGCCATAATACTGGTTCTTTATTGTTGAAACCTATTTTGGAGTGTATGGGTTTGTGCATACGAAAGTCATGAATAAAACCATAGTAGTCAAAAAACACCAAATTTATATGATATTCGTTTGTATCTGTGTGGACAGAGAGTAGCTCAAGTGCAATATAATAGGCAGTTATCCAGTCATATACCATCACTCCTTCCTAATACAAAGAGTTTGGCATCAGAAAGTGTCCTGAATTAGAGAATTTAATAAAAGACATGCCAGTTCATAAAGCCACACTGTAGTTATTATATAACTATAACTATAATAACCTCAATAGGAGAGTCTGGTGAGAGTAAGACAATGTGATTTCTACAAGCGTAAGTTTTAATAGAAAATAAAGCCAGAAAATAACAAGAGATAATTGAAACAGATATAACTGACAATTTATCTTGCACCCAGAATATGTAAAGAATTTCTGGAAATTTATAATAAGAAGACAACCCAATACAAAAATGGGCAAGAGTCTTAAGAAGGCTCATTACAAAAGAGGATATCCAAATGATCAAAAACATTGAAAGGCACTGAACCTCATTAGCAATCAGGTAAATACAAATTAAAACCAAAATTAAATATTACTACCAACCCATCAAAACGGCTAAAATTTTTAAAAACTGACAATGTCAAGTGTGTGAATCAAAGAAAAGTTTCATAAAGCTCTAGTGGGAATGTTAATTGTTACAACCACATTAGAAATCAGGCATTATCCACTAAACTAAAAATAGCATCCAGAAATTCCACCTCTAAGTATATTCCCAACAAAAACTGCACAAATGTATGCACCAAGACATGGTCAAGAATTTTCATAGCAACATTGTTCACAATACTCCCAAACCAGAAACAATCATGTCCATCAGCACTGCAATGGATATCCATATTTTGGTTTAGTGATATAAAAGAATACTATACAACAATGAAAATTAATGAACTACTGCTTCATACAATAGTATGGAAGAGTCTGCAAAACATAATATTAAGTGAAAGGAAGTCAGGATAAAAGATTAACTGTTCGATTCCATTTACATAAAGTTCAAATGTAAGAAACACTAGAAAGGAAATATTTATTTTGGAAAATAAGACAGGATAGATTTGTCACAATCAGGAAGAGAAACAAGGGGCTCCTGAGGTGCCACCAATAGTCTATATCTTCACCTAAGCATGTTTGCATATGCATATCCATGCTGTGATAATTCATGGAGATGTGCAATTATGATTAGTACACTTTTCTGTTTGTAATTTATATTTCAACAAACACGAAAAACAAAAAATAATCAATCAACAAATATTTATTGAGCACTTTCTGTGTACTAGGGATTGGAGAGAAAACAGAAGTTGTATCTGGCTTCATGAACTTTAAAGTGTAGAGGAGAAAACATGAATGAAATAAGTAGACAACTAAATAAATACACAGTTACAGACCATTGAAGTGTTATGAAAGATAAACACAGGGTACAATGAGAAAAATGGGAATAAGGTGCTGTTGAAATATCACAAACAAAATAGTGACTGAGCTACAAGTTAACAGTATGTTGGAAGTTAATTTACAAAGACCTATTATATACCAGATCCTCAGAAATCAGATCACTTGTAATGGAAGATACGATGAGAAAGCTGTAACATGTGTACAAGTAGCCCCTTCTTATTACAACTGGGCAAGGTTTCTCAAACTGCTGTCCCTACCTACACTCCTCCAACTTTAATGGGCATGTGAATCACTCTGATATCTTCTCAAAATACAGTTTCTGATACTATAGATATGGGGTATTATCCAAGATTCTGCGTTTCTAACAAGCACATCATGATGCCCATTGTGCTGGTCTTCAGATCACACTTTCAAAAAGAAGGGTCAACATGGCACCAAACCACAGTTGATCAATTTAGCCAAAGAACTACTCATTTCAATGGGAAACACAAAAAGCCCTAAAAAATCACTTTCCTGAATTGATTGCTTATTGGAAGTTAAAATTGATTAGCAAATTCAGTTTTAACTTTGAAATCCTTGATGTTTATTTATGCTTATTTGTTCACTTATTTAATGCCTGCCTTATTAAAGAAAGATTTGAGGCAAATTCCAATCAGTTAAACTGACGTAGTAGAACTGAGTAGACATCATATAAACATTGAAATTGTTTCTTAAAAAATGTACTATTTTGCAAAATGGCTACATATTGAATTTTACAAATATCCTTTTTTCTCTGTTTTTTTTGAGATTTAATTGATATATAATGAATTGCATGTATGCAAGTTGTAAAATTTAATGAGATTTGATATATGTATATATTATGTGAAACCATCAATATGATCAGGCTAATGAACTTAATCATCACCCCCAAAAGTTTCCTCATGCCCTTTTGTAATCCCTTTCTCCCACCCCTCCCCACTCCTACCCCCAGTCCCCAGGCAATCACTTATCTGTCTTCAGATATTACAGATTATTTGTTTTTAACAGTTTTATATAAATGGAATCATACAGTAGACACTGTTTTATATATACTTCTTTCACTCAACATAATTATGTTGTGATTTTTCCATGTTGCAGGTACCAACAGTTCATTTCTTTTTATTGATGAATATTATATTGTATGTACATATAATAAAATATGTTTATTTGTTCATTTCTATCTTAGTTCTGGCTGCTATAACAGAATACTACAGGTTAGGTGACTTATAAAAAACAGAAATTTATTTTTCATAGTTCTGGAGGCTAAAAGTCTGAGATCAGGGTGCTAATATGATTGGATTCTGATGAGGGCTTACTTGCAGGTTGCAAACTACCAAATTCTCCTTGTATTCTCACATGGCAGAAAAGAGATCAAGAAAAGCTCTCTCTTTGGCCAGGCATGGTGGCTCATACCTGTAATCCTAGCACTCTGGGAGGATTACTCGAACTCAGGAGTTTGAGACCAGCCTGAGCAAGAGTGGGACCCTGTTTCTACCAAAAATAGAAAAAATTAGCCAGGCATGGTAGTGTGTACCTGTAGTCCCAGCTACTTGGGAGGCTGAGGCAGGAGGATCTCTTGAACCCAGGAGTTTGAGGTTGCTGTGAGCTAGACTGACACCACAGCACTCTAGCCCAGGCAAAAGAGCAAGACTCTGTCTCAAAAAAAAAAAAAAAAAAGAGAGAGAGAGAGAAGCTCTCTGGGGTCACTTTTATAAAGGCAGGAATCCCATTCATGAGGAGGTCACCCTTATGACCTAATTATTTCCCAAAGGCCCCACCTCCTAATAGCATCACATTGGGCATTAGGATTCCAACATATGAATTTTGGGGGAACACAAACATTCAGTCCATAATCTCTTAATAGACATTTGTGCTGGTTCTAATTTGGGGCTACTATAAATGAAGCTTCCAGGAACATTTGTATAAAGGACATATGCTTTTTATATTTATCTTGGCTAAATGCCTAGCAGAGAAATGGCGAGGTCACGTTGTAAATTTATGTTTAAATTTTTAAGACGGAGCAAAACTGTTTTCAAGGGGTGTACCATTTTACATTCCCACTAACAGTTGATGTGTTTTAGTTCCTCCACATCATTTCCAGTAATTAATATGGGCAGTCATTTTAACTGTAGACATTCTAGTAGGTATGTAGTAGTATAAAATTATGCCTTTAATATGCATTTCCCTAATGATTAATAGTGTTGAGTATTTTTACATGCCATTATTTCTTTATTCATATGTCTTCTTTGGTGAAGTGCCTGTTAAAATATTTAGCTCATTTTTAAAAAATTGGTTAATTTGGCTTTTATTATTAAGTTATAAAAATTACTTACATATTCTAGATAGAATCCTTTATCAGATGTATCCTATGTAACTATTTTCTCCCACTCTGTGCCTTGTATTTTAACTTTCTTACAGCATCTTTGGAAGATCAGAAATTTTTAATATTGATGAAGTCCAGTTTATCAATTTTTAGTTTTATGTATTATGGCTTTTGTGTTGTACCTAAGAAAACACTGCCTAACTCAAGTTCATAAAAATTTTGGGCTATGCAATTTTCAAGAAGTTTTAGAATTTTAAATTTTATAACTAGGTTTTTCTTCAATTTTGAGTTTATTTTTATATATAGTAAAAGGCATGAATCAAAGTTCAATTTTTTTTGCATATGGAGGTTCAAATGTTGTTCCAGAACCATTTCTTTAAGACACTTTACTCAATCCACTTGAATACCTATACACTTTTGTCAAAATCAAAAGACCTTATATACATGGGTCTATCTGAAAACTCTTTTGTGTTCCATTGATCTATTTGTCTATCTTTATGCCAGTACTAATACACTGACTTGATTATTATACCTCTTTAATAAACCTTCAAATAAGGTATTGTTATTTCTCCAACTTTGGCCTTTAATTTTGATTTGGATTACATTGAATCTATAGGTTAATTTTGGAAGTATTGACTTCTCAACAATATTGGATCTCTGATTCACACACACACACACACACACACACACACACAAGATACATTTCTGCCTTTATTTAGGTCTTCTTTAATTTTTCTGGGTAATATATTTTAGATTACAATGGGCAGGTCTCACATATGTTTTGTCAAATTTACCCAAAATTGTTTCATATTTTGGTGCTAATCTACACATTGTTTTCAATTTCAATTTATAATTGCTCATTGTGAATAAGAAAAATGTAATTGAATTTTGTATATTAATCTTGTATCATGTAATTTTGATAAACTCATATACTAGCTCTAAAAGTGTATTTGGATTTTCTACAGAGATGATGTATGTCATTTGTGAATAAAGATAGTTTTATTTCTTCTTTTACAGTCTGGGTGTCTTTTTCTTCTTGCCTATTGCACTGGTTAGATCCTTCAGTACAATATTGAACAAAAAATAGTGAGAGCTGACATCCTTGCCTTGTTCATGATCATAGAATGAAGGCATTCAGCCTTTCACCATTAAGTATGATATTAGCTTTAGGTTTTACATAGATGCCATTCATCAGATTAAAGAAGTTTCCTTCTATTCCTAGTTTGTTGAGAGTTTTTTATCTAGACATGGATGTTGAGTTTTTCAAATGTCTTTTCTGCATATAGTGATATGATCATGTGGTTCTTTTATTGTTTTTAATAGAATGAAATTATATTAATTTTTTCTGTTACATTGATTCACTTTTGAATATTAAATCAACTTTGAATTTCTAATACAGATCATGCTTTGTCATGATATATTATCCTTCTTATATATTGTTGGATCTGATTTGCCAAAATCTTGTTTGTAATTTTTACATTTATGTTTATGAGTTTTCTTTTCTTATAATTTAATTATATGGTTTTGGTATCAGGATAATGATGGCTTCATTAATGAATTGGATAGTATTCTCTTCTTTGATTTTTTGGAAGTATATGGAAAAATTGATGTTAATTCTTCTTTAAATGTTTGTTAGATATAGTTGGAAGATTAATGGCCCTCTAAATTATGCCTACTTTCTAATCTCCAGAACTCTGAAAATGTTATGTTACACGGTAAAGAGAAATTAATGTTGCAGATGCAATTAAAGTTGTTGTATTGCTGACCTTAATATAGGGAAAGTTATTCTACATTATTCAGGTGAGTCTAATGTAATCAACAGAGGGTCCTTAAAAGTAGACGTGGCAAACAAAAGAAAAGTCAATGTGAGAGTTATGTGATATGTGAAAGACTCAAATGACCATTACTAGCTTTGAAGACAGAAAGGGTCAGGAGAAAAGGAATGTAGGCAGCTTCTAGAAGCTGGAAAAGACAAGAAAAAAGATTCTCTCGAATCTCCGGAAAGGAATCCAGCCCTGCCAACACCTTGATTTTAGCCCATGTCAGACTTCTAACCTACTGAATGGTAAAATAGTAAGTGTGTATTGTTTAAGCCACTAAGTTTATGATAATTTGTTATAGCAGCAATAGAAAACTAATACAGCAAAATTAACTGGAAAAGTCATATTAGCATGTAGCTTTCATTGCAGGAAGTGTCCAAATTTTAAATTGAATTGCTTTAATATATTATAGGACTATTCTACTTACCTATAATTTCTTCTGTAAACTTTGGAAGTGTATGCCTTTCAAGGACTTTGTCTGTTTCATCTGAGTTAAATTTATTGGCATGAAATTGTTCATAATGTGCCCTTACTATCCTTTTAATTTGCATTCAATTTGTAGTGATTCACCTCTCTCATTCCTGATATTAGTAATTTTTATCTTCTCCCTTTCTTGATTATTCTGGTTGTATATTTATCAATTTTAGAGATGTTATCAAAGAACAAGTTCTTAGTTTCTCTTATTTTCTCTATTGTTTTCTCTATTCTATTTCACTAATTTCTGATGTTTTTTTCAAGTTAGAGATAATTCCAACACCATAAAATGTGCCCTTTTAAAGTGTACAATTAAATGGTTTTTAGTTTATTCATAAGGTTGTGCAAGCATCGCCGCTCTCTAATTCTAGAACATTTTTATTTACCCCAGAAAAACACTCTGAATCCATTAATAGTCACTCTCCACCTACCCTCTCCAAGTTTCTGGTAAACGTTACCAACTTTGCAGTTGTAGATTTGCCTATTCTAGACATTTCATAT
The DNA here is from genome assembly GCF_020740605.2 of Lemur catta. NCBI lineage: Eukaryota > Metazoa > Chordata > Mammalia > Primates > Lemuridae > Lemur > Lemur catta. The sequence continues at coordinate 872,897 of NC_059155.1, read as the reverse complement.
AAATGGAATTATACAATATATGGCCTTTTCTGTCAAAGTCCATCCATGTTGTAGCATGCAATGAGCACTGCATTCTTTTTTATATGGCTTAATGTTTCATATTGTGGATATTCCACAATTTGTTCATCCATTCATAGTTGATGAACATTTGGGTTGTTTCCATATTTTTGTTATTATGAACACTGCAGCTGTGAATATTCATGTAGAATACTGCACATAATATACAATTTAAATTATATTTTCCTTAGGAGTGTAATAGCTGGGTTATAGGATAATACTAAGGTTTTCTATTTATTTATTTATTTTTATAATTTACATACCATGCAATTCACCCATTTAAGTCATAAAATTCAATAGGGTTTAGTATATTAACAGAAGAGACAACCATCACCAAAATCAATTATAGAAAATTTTCATTATCCCAAAGAAGACTTTAGCCATCACCCCTAACTAACACCGTTGACTACAGCCCTAGACAGCTACTAATCTATTTTCTATATTTACATATTTGCCTATTCTGGGTATTTCATATAAATGAAATAATACAATATATGCTCTTTTGTGTCTGGCTTCTTTCACTTATTATAATGTTTTCAATGTTTCTCCATATTGTAGTATGTTTCACTACATTATATCTTTTTATTGCTGAACAATATTTCACTGTATGGACATAGATTATATTTATCCTTTCATCAGTTGATAGACATTTGTGTTCTTCCCCTTTTTCCTATTTCAAATAACACTGCTATGAACAGTCATATACAAGTATTTGAGGGAACATATATTTATTTATGTCTCTAGGAAATATACCTAGGAGTGAAATTGCTGGGTAGTAGGGTAACTCTATGTTAAACTTTTTGAGTTCTCAATTTGTTGTTTTCTAAAGTGGCTGTATCACTTTACATTCCTACCAGCAATACACAAGTGTTCCTATTTCTCCACATCCTAACCAACACTTATTATTTTCCATCTTTTTTTACTGCAGCCAAGATAGTGGGTATGAAAGGTATATCATTGTGATTTTGTTTTATATTTCCCTGGTTAATAATGATATTGAGAATTTTTTCATGTTCTTATTGTTCATTTCTACATCGTCTTTAGAAAAATACATATTCAGATCCTTTACCTATTTTTTAATTGGGTTGTTTTTCTTCTTATTGTTCAGAGTATGAGTTCATTATATATTCTGAATACTTAGCCAATATCAGATATATGATTTGTCAATGTTTTCTCTCATTATATAGGATGTATTTTCACTTTTTTAACATTGTCCATTGAAGAACACAAATTTTTAATTTTTATGAAGTTTATTTTTTTCTTTAGATGCTTGTGCTTGCAAGGTGATGAAGTTTTACACCTAATTTTTTTTCTTTTAAGAGTTTTATAGTTTTACATTTTTCATTTAGATCGTTGATCCATTTGGAATTAATTTTTATAGGTTGTATGAAGTAGGTATCCAAATTAATTCTTTTGCATATAGGTATCAATAGTCCCAGAACTATTTGCTGAAAAGTATTCTTTCCCTGTTAAATTTTCTTGACACCCTTATAGAAAATTAACACCAATCTTTGGGTTTATTTCTGGATTCTCAATTGTATTCCATTGATTTACCTGCTGTTTCTTATGCCAGTGTTAAACAGTGTTGATTACTATAGCTTTATACTAAATTTTCAAATCATTAGAGGAGTTTGTCAACTTTTTTCAAGATTCTTTTGGATATTTTAGGACCTTTATACTTCCACATGAATTTTAGTATCAGCTTGTCAACTTCTGCATAAAAGAAAGATGGGATTTTGATAAGGATTGAATTGAATCTGTGGATTAACTGTGGGAGTATTGTTATCTTAATAATATTAGGTCTTTGGATCCATGAGAACAGGATATCTTTCCATTTATTTAGGTATTCCTTAATTATTTTCCACCATATTTTCTATTTTTCTGAGTATAAGTTTTGAACTTCATTTTTTTTATTTCAGGATATTATAGAGGTACAAATATTTTGGTTACATGTTATAACTTTGCCACACCCAAACCATGATTTGAGGTGTGCCCTTTCCCCCCTACAATGCGCACCACATCCATTAGTTGTGAGTTTACCCACTCCCAAACCCCCAACCCCCAAAGAATATTACTACTGTGTGACCACTTTAGTGTTGATCAGTTAGTGTTAACTTGATGGCGAGTACATGTGGAGCCTATTCTTCCATTCTTGTGATACTTCACTTCAGAGGATTGGCTCAAGCTCTACCCAGGATAATACAAGAGGTGCTAGATCACCATTGGTTTTTATAATTGAGTAGTATTCCATTGTATACATATGCCATATTTTATTAATCCACTTATGGATTGATGGGCACTTGGGCTGTTTCCACATCCTTACAATATTGAATTGTGCTGCCATAAACATTCATTTTTTAAAAAAATCATTTCTAAGTATGTTATTCTTTCTTATGCTATTGAAAAGGTTATTGTTTTCTTAATTTGGGGATTACTACTATTATATAGAAACAGTTGATTTTTTGTATATTGTTCTAGCATCCTGCAAACTTGCTGATCTCATTTACTAGTTCTAATAATTTTTAGTAAATTTCTTTTGATTTTCTGTATACAAGATCATGTCATTGGCAAATAGAGATAGTTATATTTTGTCCTTTACAATCTAGATTGCTTTTATTTCTTCTCCTTGCCTAATTGTCCTGGATACAACCTTCAGTCCACTGTTGAATAGAGGTGTGGAGAGTAGACATCCTAACCTGTTCCTAATCTTTGAAAAATTTTATTCTTTCACTATTAATTTTGATGCTAACTGAGGGTTTATTATAGATGTCCTTTATCAGGTTTAGGAATTTTTCTTCAATCCCAGTTTTGTTATATATTTTTAACATAAAAAGGTGTTGGTGTTTGTCAATTTTTTTTATGTACCTATTGAGATGATTATGTAGTTTTTGCCCTTTATTCTATTAAAATGGTGTGTTACTTTGATTTATTTTTGTATGTTGAACCAACCTTGCACTCGTAGGATAAATACTACTTTGTGATGTAGTATAATACTTTTTGTATGTTACTATATTCAGTTTGCTAGTTTGTTTGCCTGCTTCTGAGGATGTTTGCATCTATATTAATAAGGGATATTCATCTGCGATTTTCTTTTCTTGTGATGTTTTTACCTGATATTGGTATCAGGGTAGAATTAGCCTTGTAGCAGGACTCTGAATTAGAGAATTTACATTTCAGTTGTAATTATTTGTTTGCATTATTTCAAACTGCCACTATGACTAAAGAACATTAATAATCTTGAAGCCTGAAACACCCATGATGTCTTGGGAGATGTCATAGAAACACTCTAATTGGGAGGGCAATGCCCATAAAAGTCTCCTAATGAAATGGTGATAGCTTATACAGGATTATGCTACCAGGGGAATGCAAGGAGGAGATAGCCACAAATAGGGAGACTGTTTCCCTCTAGGATTTATTTGAAACCACATAAGAAACTATTAGATTCTACCATCACTTGTATGGTGCCCTCTCAACAGCTCTCGAAAGATCAACAAAGAGCTACCTGGTTCTTATACAGCAGTTCCAAGATGAACAAACATATCCTGTTTGGAAGACCACCACTCTCATCAAAGTAGTTAAAATAAAAATCAGCTCACATGCTTTTCCCCTGGAAGTGATAACAGAATTTAACAATGATAATAGCCTTTACGTTTGGATTTTTACTGGCTCATGAGCAGTGACCAATGGCCTGGCTGTATGGTCAGGCAGAGGACAATGGAAAAGTGGTCTATTAAAGAGATGCTTGTATGGGGCATAACTCTACGGAAATCACTGGGAATTTGAGGACTGTGTATAGGGCATGCATGTTTAGTAAGGTTGTGTAGGACATATTGATATCCAACTGAAAAAAAGAAACCCTTTCAAGTTTGGAAGGTGTTTGAAATGAACATGTGGATATTCTGGTATGTTCACTTGAGGCGACCACCTGAGTCCATGAAATGAGTGAACAGTGGGGGGCAGCATCAGTGCAGAGACAAACTGAATTATGCCAATAAGAACTGTTCTGTCTGCCAACAAAAGAAATAGAGACTGTAGATGACTATGTGAAAGATTCCCTGGGAGGAAAGCTCTAAACGCAGCCAGCAAGTCACATTGATGCTGGTACCAAGGAGAGATTACAAATGATCCCTTACAGGAATGGACATTGAATCTGCACTGGGCTTTACTTATCCAGTGGTAGATTTTCATGGGTATTTCCAACAGAAAATATTGTACCAATTTGGACTGCCACATCACATTTCTTCAGATCAAGGGACACACTTTACAACCCATAATGTTCAACAATAGACAGTGAGATATCCTCCTCAGAGTAAAAATTTGATAGAGAATTGGAATGCTCAATTTCAACACTAGTTTTCTAAAATGTGTGGAGATCTAGAAATGAAGGGTTGACTCTCATTCTTTCACAAGTATGTGCTCACATAAAACATGAAGGGGGTTAAGAGAGCATCCTAACTAAATAGATTTTTTGTTTTTCTGGTGTATATGAGGAAGAGGAGGTGGGGGAGAATTCTCATATGATTATGTTTTTTTTCTCTTTCTTCCCTATATTATCCCAACTTTCTTTTTCCTACATAATGCAATGGTCACAGGACCAGCACTGCAACTACAAGCACTGGAAGCGAGGATGATTCCTAAACAAAAGCTGCAACTATGTTTTTAAATATTTATGCCAGAATTCCTAAGGGCTTGATGAGGTGGGTTCTGCCTTCAGTCCATTTGAAAAAAAATGGGGTTAACAATGGGTGCAATTATAGTGGTAAAAATATCCCACTAGTTGTATACCTATGCAACCATACCTTATAGCCCTATATAAATGGGAATGGACTAAGGGGGAACTATTTTCTAGACTAATACTACTGCCTGCAACCTAGACCAGCACAGTGACCAAAATTAATATCTCTTTCAAAGGTGAAAAATAAAAGTTTGGGTATAAATGGAGAGAAGGATGAATAGTAGCTGAGGGTAAAGGAATAATTAAATATGTTTTATAATGAGATAAATGCACTCTCACATTAAAACCTCAAAGGAGGTTCAGAGAAAGAGATGATATTATCTCTTAAGTTCAATTATACTGGATGCCTAAAAGGGATAAGCCATGTATGGATTTGACTACTACTGTTTCTTGGAACCTAAAATGATCTAATGGAAGCCTCCAAACCTAAGTGGCCTTGCCCTGGGAGATATTTTCATATGATGTGATGATAAACTGCACTATTAATGACCAAAGGGTACTCTAGTAATGTTACAGCATCTTTTGACTTTTATGATCCTTTTGTCATAAGGAATCAATAGTTGAAGACCAGGGCATGGCCTGTCATATAATAAAAAATATGTATTTGGTTTTTGTCCCAAGTTCCTGGCACAGAGCCCCGAAAGCCCTTGGAATTTTCTAAGTAATTAAAGTATATTTTCATTCACAATAAAAAAAAATCAGCCCTTTTCAGCTATACCTGAGTTTATGCTAATAAAGTGATGTAGGATGGGGCTTGGTTACCAGAGGAGCCAAATACATAATTAGAGGGTTAGAACTTTAAACCTCATTCCCTTAACTTGGGGAGGAGAAAGGAACTGGATATTGAATTCAATCAACAAGCGCTAATGATGTAATCTTTGTTGTATGTAATGAAACTTTGATAAAAAGTTTTGAAAACAAGGCTTGGGAAGATTCCCAGTTGATTAACACATCCACATGCTGGGAGGATGACACATCTGGAAAGGGAATGGAAGATCTGTGCCACCCTTTCCCCCATACTTTGTCCAATTAAATCTCTTCCATTGGATTTTCCTGAGTTGTATCCTTTATAATACATCTATAGTCATGTTATAGTTATTTCCTGAGTTCTGTAAGTAGTTCTGGCAAATTATCAAGCCCAAAGGGGAGTAGTCATGGGAACCCCTGAATTTATAGTTAACCAAGTAGAAGTATATGTAGCATGGGGACCTCATTTGGGGCTGAAATCTGAAGTGGGTAGTCTTGTGGGATTGAGACCTTAAACTTTGCGGTCTATGCTAACTCCAGGAGTGTCTGAATTAAATTGAATTGTGAGAAACCCAGTTGGTGTCAGAGGACTGGAGAGTTGGTAATTGTTTAGGATAAAGCACACACTTGTATAGCCTCTCCAGCTCTCTTTTTTTTTTTTTTTTTTTTTTGAGACAGAGTCTCACTTTGTTGCCCGGGCTAGAGTGAGTGCCATGGCATCAGCCTAGCTCACAGCAACCTCAAACTCCTGGGCTTAAGCAATCCTACTGCCTCAGCCTCCCAAGTTGCTGGGACTACAGGCATACGCCACCATGCCCGGCTAATTTTTTCTATATAGATTTTTAGTTGTCCAGATAATTTATTTCTATTTTTAGTAGAGACGGGGTCTCACTCAGGCTGGTCTCAAACTCCTGACCTCAAGCGATCCACCCGCCTCGGCCTCCCAGAGGGCTAGGATTACAGGTGTGAGCCACCACCGTGCCCGGCCTACAGCTCTCTTTTAGTTACTGTTGCATCATACATCTTTATCCATTCTTTTACTCTCAACCTATTTGTGTCATTAAATCTAATGTGTCTCTTCTTGATACCATATGGTTGCTGCCATTTATCAATCAATTTTTAATCCATTCCATCAATTTCTGCTTTTTAATTGGAGTGTTTATAGCATTTACATTTTATGTAATCATTAATAATGTAGGATTTATTCTGCCTTTTTAGATTTGTTTTCTACATGCCAACTCTAGGTTGTCTCTATTCATTTGTATTAAATAGATATATTGCTGTGTACCATTTAAATCTTTTTTCTAAAATTTTTTCAATATTTTTGAGTGATGCTCTTGGTGGTTGCACTGTGGATCAAAACTAACTATTTTTAATAATCTAGTTAAGATTAATATCACCTGTGATGATGTCTTATTTGTCAACATGCTAGGCTATTTCCAGATGTCTTCAATGAAACACTAATATAGGTGTTGTTGAGAAGGTATCTTGTAGAAGTGACTAAAGTCTAGCTGACTTTAAGTAAGGTATATTGCTCTAGCTAATCTGAGGGGGTGGGGGGCACGGATTCAGTTGAGTTAAAGGTTTTAGGAGTAAAACTGAAGATTTTTGGAAGAAAAAAATTCCACCTGTGGATAGTGGCTTTACCATGTAATGAAGAGTCCCAGGATGCCCTTCCTGAGAATATGTTCTGTGGATTTTGGACTTGCCTTGACAATATTCACATCTACATAAAACAATTTCTTGCAATGGATCTTTTAATATATAGCTTACACTGGTTTTCTTTCTCTAGTTGAATTCTGACTGTACAAATTTTGGTACCAGAAGTGGTTCTAAAGGAAAAGAATCTTTAGGATGAATTTTCTTAATTGATTCTGGGTTATCTGGAATTGATTCTCTATTCTGATTGGATTAGACACATTAGCAATCCTGTTTCCCATAGTAAAGATTGCACTACTAGCCCATGGCATAATGTTGCAATAGAGATAAGCAAAATATCATCACTAGTTACTTTTAATCAAACACCTATAGAATGTGAGCTTCTGGTATTTAATATATTTAATTTCTTAAAACGTTTTAGTAAAATTAAAGAGTATAATAGGATTGGTTGGTTGCTCCATCAGCACTGGAGAAAGCAGTGTGAAAAAAGGATTATTTCAGGGCTTCAAATTCCTAGCTCAAAATAAACATAAATTATCTAAAAGCTTCTATATCTGCCTGAAAAGAAATCCTTATCTTCTGTAGCCACAGGGCTGAGATTTCTGGAAGCCAAACCCAGAATATCATCCTACTAGTGGCTAAATTACTGTGCAAATTGAATTCCCAACCTTGAAGAATGTCTTCTGTTAATGAGGGCATTGATTACAGAGGAATGAGATCTTAAAATTCAGAATGTTGATATATGGGTAGATCCAATGAACCTGGAAACATCAAACCCCTAAATTCTGCCAAATCTTCTTTGCACACTAGAAGCAGCCCTACCACCTCTGCCTAAGGAAGTTAGCTCCACTTTGTCCAAAGAAACTATAATGGCATTCCCTGAGGTAGTCATCTTGCAAGATACTGCTGATTCTCCTGAGAACCTACTCTCATCATCCTTCTCTGCTTTTGAACCTATAAATAAACTGAAGTCCCAGCAGGCTTTTCAAAACTGGAAGAGGTGGCTACATCTTCAAATGAACAAACACCAATGTAAAGCTACATGGACCCCTAAGAATCATGGAAATATGACACTATCACAGGCATAAAAAAAATCTCCAATAAACAACACTAATGAAATGGAGATCTACGAACTGTCTGACAAAGAAGTCAAAATAATTGTCATATAAAAGTTCAGTAAATTATAAGAAAACGAACAACTGACATCAGTAAAATGATAATGAAAAAATGAGAATATAAATAAATAGGTTGAAGCCATAAAAAAGAACTAAATAGAAATTTTAGAGCTGAAGAATAAAATAACTGAAAAAATTCAGTAGACAGCTTCAACAGCATACTTAATCAAGCAGAAGAAAAAATCAGCAAACTCAAAGACAGGTCACTTGAAATTAGCCAATTACACAATGTTCTTGTCTATCAACTCTAACATCTTTGTCAGTTCTGGGTTGCTTTTTGTTGATAATTTTTATCTCCATTATGAACTTTATTTTTCTGTTTATTCACATGCCTGAGAAGTTTTCACTGGATGCCAGAACTTGGGAATTTTACCTTGTTGGTTGCTGGATATTTTTGTCTTTCTATAAATATCCACAAGTTTTAGTCTGGGGTGCAGCTAAGTTACTTGGAAACAGTTTAATCCTTTTTTGGTTTGATTATTATGATTTCTTAAGTGGTACCAGAAGTATTTAGTCTAGGGCTTATTATTCCTCACTATTGAAACAAGTCTCTTCTGAGTACTTTACCTAATACCCCATGGATTATGAAGGATTTCTTTTTCTTTCTGTCTGGTGGAAGCTATGTCAGGACTGAGTGCTGTTTTTTCTAAACCTGCCAGATCTAGGCCTGGGATAATTTCCTCATATGCATATACTCTGCTAAATATTCAAGTGAGACTCTCTGCAAGTGTCCGTATTTCTTTTTCTGTCCAGTTCTTTCTGTCCAGTACCTTGTCCTACAGATTCCAGGGCCCCCTCCCCCAGACACTCAGTTCTATCTCCTCAAGTCAGAGAATTCATCAGGTTCCAACCTAGTTTATTCTCCCTGTGATAAGGCCTGAAAATTCTCTCAAGAAAGTAAGTTGCAGCAAGTGCAAAGCTTATCTCACTTGTTTTCCATATCCTAGGAATCCTGTTTATTATTCCATGATGTCCATTGTGTTAAAACCATCGCTTCATAAATTTTGTGTGTGTGGTTTCTATGGTCAGGGGGTATTTCAGGTAGGAGGGTCAATCTGAGTCCTGTCATTCTATATTGGCTGGGAACAAAATTCTTGAATATATTTTTATATGGAAGGTTCTATAAATGATAAATCATCACACCCTGATGTCTCCTTCATGTAATCATCAAGGTGGTATAATCATTTTGATATTCATCATGCATTAACTGCCAACTGTAAAAAAATGCTAGGATTGAGACACATGATAGAAAAAGAAACAGCAAATATCATGATCCTTGAGCTAAAAATGATCATAATCTTCCTTCCCAGACCATATTTTTTGACCCTGGCTGTGTCATACATGAGCCACATAAGCAGAACCCAAGGAAGCAAAGTCTTCATTTAATAAGAGATGCACCACTATGGGGCTTTCCCCTGTTGTATATGAATTTTTTTCTTTATCAGGACAATTACAACAGGTCAGATTGTTTCCCAGTCCCAGGGCTCCCTCCCAAAGGCATTAAACCTATAAATAATTTTATAACCATCAAAATTTTTAACCATTTTCTATAATTCTATGGTAGTCCCTTAATGGTTGGATAAAACTCAATCAAGCATCCCTAAAATGATCCTCACATCTATCTATGGCTTAGAAGGTGAGCTAAGTAGTGTTTTCCAAAATTCCTGATAATAATAATAATCAGCTGGGGAGTTTCTAATAATCTAGCTTGCTAAACATTTCTCCTGAAGAATCTGCTGCAGATTGTCTGGTGTGGGACTAGAACTTTGTCTATTAGCAAGAATTCTAAATGACATATAACATCAAAGAAGTTTTGGAAATAATGAGCTAGAGGACCCCTTGACCAGCAGGTACTATTCAGGAATATACACTGTATTTACAATCTGCCCCTTTACCTAATACTTGGTCTACTTCTTGCCTGGCCAAGAGAAATTGACTGTGCATGGGTACTAGGTAGTGACAAATGACAGTTAGCTGACAACTATAGTAAAAAATCAAAAACCAGATTGTATTTCTGTAGCAGATTTTGGGAGAGAAAAAAATAAATTTTTATACTCCTCTGCCCTTTATTTCATATGTAAGTGCTGTTTTCAAAGTCTCTGCACCCATGATTTGCCAACTTAAACAACCCATGTAAATAAAGTGCTTTGTTGATACTAGAGCATTTGGTGTCTTGAAATGTCATTTAAGTGGATTCATCATTCCATGCAAACAGCAGAACATGTGAACAAGAAGAAACAGACAACTGAATTACATTTGATAAGACTGCAAGATCATGTCTTTATCTTCCTCACTAAGGGCACTGCCAAGAGATTGACTCTATTTAGGCAAACTTTCAATCTTTGATTTTTTTTTAATTTTAAAAAGAATATTTTGTAGCTATACTGAATGGAAGTCAGAAGTTTGTTTAGATGGCATGGCAGTCAGAGGAGGGCCTGGGGATAGGGAATAATATTAATATAATACCTGGAAACAGAAGTCTAATAGCTGATAATGTTGGAGCCCTTAAATGCCAAGCATTGTGCCATATGCTTTACATATATAATGTCATTTAATCATTGTAACAGCCCTAATGGAAAATGAGTCTTTGATTCTGGATTATGAAGGGCCAGCCATCTCCATGGGTTTTCCTGAGCAATTCAGAGGAGTGATAAATGCTAATAGTCAGGCTACCAGTTACAAAGAGCTTGGCTCTGAGAACCAAAGGTTATCAATCAATAGACTGTCCTGTAGCAAAGTTCCTGGAGAGGCTTTTTATGAAGACAGGAAAGGTAGCTGGGAGAACCTGCTCAGACCCCTCCCAGCCCAAGTTTTGTTCATTATTCAAGACTGTGGACAAAAAAAATATTAAATGTACCAGTGTTTCCCATACTATTATTTACCACAAAGAGGGAACGGGATGTTAAACACTAATATTTGCTGACAATTCAAGATATAGCAGTCACTGATGTAGATATCTTGTATTTTAATGATCATATTTAATACAACCTTATAGGTACATATATGTATGCACAGTAACATCCTCCAGGGTTTCAAAAATTCATTTTCTCTAGGAGGAACTATGAAAATGTGTTTGAAACCTGGATATGTTTTAGTTATTCTGGGTAATATTCAATTTCTACTTAATAGATACTTTTGGAGAGCTGCTTAAGATATAGTAGGTGATGATTTCAATGGACCTTCCTATGTAGTAAGATACATACAACTCTATTAGCCACAGAGAATATTCATGTGCTCTCACATATGTAATTGAAATTGTCATGTTATAGTGCTACATGACATCAATGCAATATGACATGTGTCAGGAAGCCCAGTTCTCTCAGGCTTTGCTTCTAGCTAGTTCAATATTTAAGGACCATTTCAAGGAAGCAGTTGGTAATCCCAAGGCCAAAAGACCATTACACTTATATTTCAAAGCAGCACAAAGCTATTCATATGTTATTATATATGAATCTTTTAAACTATAAAAAGCTATGCAGTAAAAACAAAAATATTCTTTACACTTTTGCTTTTAATGTATTATTAATTCTTCACAGTAAACAGCATACAAATATTAAAAAATATTTTGCCAAATCACACAAGATTAGAATAGCGTACCTTTCCTAATCCATTGCTCTGTTTTTCTTTAGTCATCTACTACCTCATGGCTCTATAGTTATTACATGTACTAGATCTCCATTACTCTCCATACCTTTGGGGAATGAAATATTTCCATGAAATTCTACCAAAAACAAAACCCTAAATGTAGGAGTTGTTTATACCAGCGTAGTTCAAAATAACTTTCAGTTACAATGTAAATGTGTATGTCTACACTATCCATTAGGTAACTACTGGTCACATGTGGCTGTTGAGTAATTGAAAGTACATTAGCATGACTGAGGGTCTGAATTTTAAATTTTATTTCATTTTAATTGAGTTAAATTTAAGAGCCACATATGGCTAGTAGCTACCATATTAAACACTGCAATTCTATAACCATAACGTTTAAGACCACCATCTAAATTTAAGACCCATTAACATCATGGTGAAAGGTGAGCACAAAAAAACTGGATGTGATATTTACTTTTTTTTTTATTTCAGCTCATCATAGGGGTAAAAAAGCTCACGTTAAATACATTGTCCATGTCCTGCCCATCCCCCGAGTCAGAGCCTCAAGCGTGTCCATTCTCCAGACAGTGCACCGGGTACTCACTATGTAGTCATACCTCCATCCTCTCCCCCCACCCCCCACCTCACCGAGTCACCACCCTCAAGCATGACCATTCCCCAGAACGGTACGCAACGCACTCATCATGTAGGCATACATCCATCCCTACCCCACCCCCCCGTCTAAGTCTGATATCCAATTGGTATCCTTCCCCGATCTGCATTTAGGTGATGATCAGGGAAACCAATATTCTGGTGAGTACATGTGATGCTTGTTTTTCCATTCTTGGAATGGAAAAACTTCACTTCACTTAATATAATGGGTTCCAACTCTCTCCAGGAGAACCAAAGAGATGTCGTATCACCGTTATTTCTTATAGCTGAGTAATACTCCATGTATACATATACCACAGTTCACTAATCCATTCGTGGATTGATGGGCATTTGGGTTGTTTCCACATCTTAGCAATTGTGAATTGTGCTGCTATAAACATTCGGGTACAGGTGTCTTTGTTATAGAATGACTTTTGTTCTTCTGGGAGGATGCCCAATAATGGGATTGCTGGATTGAATGGTAAGTCTACTTGAATATGTTTAAGGTATCTCCATAATGCTTTCCACAGGGGTTGCACTAGTTTGCAGTCCCCCCAGCAGTGTATGAGTGTTCCTGTCTCTCCGCATCCACACCAACATGTGTTGTTTTGGGACTTTTTGATAAAGGCCATTCTCACTGGGGTTAAGTGGTATCTCACTGTGGTTTTCAATTGAATTTCCTTGATGATTAGGGATGTTGAGCATTTTTTCATATGTTTGTTAGCCAGTCTTATATCTTCTTTTGAAAAATTTCTATTCATGCTCTTTGCCCACTTTTTGATAGGGTTGTTTGATTTTTTTCTTGCTGATTTTCCTGAGTTCTAAATAGATTCTTGTTATCAGTCTTTTATCTGATGTGTAGCATGCGAAATTTTTTTCCCATTCTGTAGGCTCTCTGTTATCGAGACTGTTTCTTTGGCTGTGCAGAAGCTTTTTAATTTAATCAGGTCCCATTCATTTATTTTTGTTGTTGCTTTGATGGCCTTAGGGGTCTTCTTCATAAATTCTTTGCCTACACCAATGTCTGTAAGAGCCTCTCCTATATTTTTTTCTAGAATTCTAATCGTTTCCAATTTAAGATTGAAATCTGTTATCCACTATGATTTGATTTTTGTGAGAGGTGAAATTTGTGGGTCCCATTTCAGTCTCCTACATGTGGATATCCAGTTTGCCCAGCACTATTTATTGAATAGGGATTCTTGTCACCAGAGTATGTTTTTGTCTATTTTGTCAAAGATTAGATGGCTATATGAAGATGGTTTTATATTTGGATTTTCTGTTCTGTTCCACTGGTCTGTATCCTTGCACTTGTGCCAATACCAGGCAGTTTTAAGAACCACAGCCTTATAGTATAGTTTGAACTCTGGCAAATCAATACCTCCCATTTTGTTTTTATTGCTTAAAATTGCTTTTGCTATACAGGGTCTTCTCTGATGCCATACAAAGTGTATAATTATTTTTTCTAAATCTGTGAAAAATTATGTTGGTAATTTAATAGGAATTGCATTGAATCTGTAGATAACTTTGGGTAGTATAGACATTTTAACAATGTTGCTTCTTCCGATCCATGAGCATGGTATGGTTTTCCATCTATTTACATGTTCTGCAATTTCATTCCTAAGTGTTTCATACTTCTCTCTATAGACGTCCTTTACCTCTCTAGCTAAATATATTCCTAGATATTTTATTTTCTTTGCTGCTATTTTGAAGAGTATTGAGTCCTTAATTTGGTTCTCCGATTGAATGTTATTGGCATATATGATTGCCTCTGATTTGTGTGTATTGATTTTGTAAGCTAAGACTTTACTGAATTCATTAATTAATTCCAGGTGTCCCTTGGTTGAGTCATTGGGGTTTTTCATATAACATCATATCATCAGCGAAGAGTGAGACTTTGATCTCTTCTTTCCCTATTTGGACACCCTTGATTCTGCTCTCTTGCCTGATAGCTCTCGCAAGGACTTCCAATACTATGTTGAAAAGTAATGGGGACAGTGGGCAGCCTTGTCTGGTTCCAGTTCTGAGTGGGAATGCTTTCAATTTTTCCCCATTCAGTATGATGTTGGCTGTGGGTTTGTCATATATGGCTTGTATCATTTTTAGGTAGGTCCCATTTATGCTTATTTTGTTAAGTGTTCTTATCATAAAAGGGTGTTGAATTTTGTCAACTGCTTTTTCTGCATCTATTGAGAGCATCACATGGTCTTTATTTTTGCTTCTATTTATGTGGTGAATTACATTTATACATTTTCGTATGTTGAACCACCTGTGCATCTCTGGGATGAAGCCTACTTGGTCGTGATGAATTATTTTTTTTAATAAGGACTTGGATACGATTTGCTAGGATTTTATTGAGAATTTCTGCATCTATGTTCATGAGATAAATTGGTCTGTAGTTTTCTTTTTTTGTTGCATCCTTTCCTAATTGTGGTATCAATGTTATATTGGCTTGGTAAAATGTGTTGGGGAGAATTCCATCCTTCTCTGTATGTGTGGTAAAATTCGGGTGTGAACCCATGTGGACCAGGGCTTTTCTTTTTGGGAAGGTTTTTTATTGCTGTTTCAATTTCAGTTCTTGATATTGGTCTACTCAGGAATTCTATTTCTTCCCAATTGAGGTTGGGAAGCCTTTGTGTTTCTAAAAAATTGTCTATTTCCTCCACATTTTCCAATTTGTGTGCATAAAGATTTTTGTAGAATTCATAGATGATATCGTGTATCTCTGTGGCACTGGTTGTGATTTCTCCTTCATGTTCCTGATGGAAGTTATTAGAGATTTTTTCTTTTCTGCTCCTGATTAGTCTAGCCAGTGGTGTGTCTATTTTGTTTATCTTTTCAAAGAACCAACTTTTTGTTTTATTAATTTCCCTTATGGTATTTTTGTTGTCCTTTTCATTTAATTCTGATTTGATCTTAATAATTTCTCGCCTTCTGCTGGGTTTGGGGTCCGTCTGTTCTTCTTTCTCCAGCTCTTTGAGTCTATTCATTAAGTTGTCTATTTGTAAGTTTTCTGTCTTTTTGATATAGACATTTATGGAAATGAATTTTCCTCTCAGGACTGCTTTGGCTGTGTCCCATAGATTTTGATAAGTTCTGTCTCCTTTGTCATTTAATTCAAAGAATCTTTTTATTTCTGAGTTGATTCCTTCCTTTATAATATAATCGTTCAGGAGCAGGTTGTTAAGCTTCCATGACTTTGAGTAGGAATGAGAGTTTCTGTTACGGTTCATTATTACTTTTATTCCACTGTGATCTGAGAAGATGCATGGTATGATTTCTATGTTTTAAAATTTTTTAAGACATGCTTTATGTCCTAGGATATGGTCAATCTTAGAGAATGTCCTGTGAGCTGATGAGAACAATGTATATTCAGTGGATTTTGGGTATTGTCCCATAGATGTCAGTCAGGACCATTTGTTCTAGTATTCTATTTAAGTCCATTATTTCTTTGCTTATTTTCTGTTTGAAGGATCTGTCCTGTACTGTCAGTGCGGTGTTAAAGTCTCCAGCTATTACAGTATTGTTGCCTATCATTTTGTTTAGATCAAGTAGGGTTTGCTTTATGAATCTGGGTGCGCCTAGGTTGGGTGCATATATATTAAGTATGGTTATGTCTTCTTGTTGAATTGTGCCTTTCACCAGTATGTAGTAACTGTCTTTGTCTTTTATTACTATTGTTGGTTTAAAAACTAAGTTATTGGGAATTAAAACTGCCACACCAGCTTTCTTTTGGCTACCATTTGCTTGAAATATCGGTTTCCATTCTTTTATTTTCAGTCTAAATGCATCTTTGCAGGCTAGGTGGGTTTCCTGAAGACAGCAGATACTTGGTTTGTGTTTTTTTATCCATTGGCCCAGTCTATGTCTCTTGAGTGGGGAATTCAGCCCATTGACATTTATTGAGAGAACTGATAAGTGGGACAGATTTCTGTTCATCTTGTTGGGTAGAACTTCATTGCTATGTTTTCTCTCTTGAGCCATTGTGGTGGCTGGAATTTTATCTTTAGCTCTTGGGTGGTTTTACATTCATGGGTCTTTTTTGTGCTGATCCGTGTGTAACTTGCTTTTGAGTACTTCTTGGAGGGCTGGTCTTGTCTTGGTGAATTCCCTCAGTCCTTGTTTATCTGAGAATGTCTTAATTTCTCCTTTGTATAGAAAACTTAGTTTAGCTGGGTACAAGATTCTAGGCTGGGCATTATTCTGTTTCAGAAGAGTGAGAATGGGGACCCAACTTCTTCTTGCTTGTAAGGTTTCAGTT
This sequence comes from Lemur catta, assembly GCF_020740605.2. Classification (NCBI taxonomy): domain Eukaryota; kingdom Metazoa; phylum Chordata; class Mammalia; order Primates; family Lemuridae; genus Lemur; species Lemur catta. Next base: position 856,027 of record NC_059155.1, on the reverse strand, counting down.
GAGAAATCTGGCATAATTCTAATGGGCTTTCCTTTGGATGTTACTTGTTTCTTTCTCCTTACAGCTTGAAGAAGTGTCTCTTTAGTGGATATTTTGGTCAGTCTGATGACTATGTGGCGTGGTGTTTTCCTATTTGCTATGAATCTCCCAGGGGTTCTTTGAGCTTCTTGAACCTGTATATCTAGAATTTTAGCAAAGCTTGAGAAATTTTCCTCTATTATGTCTTCAAATAGCTTATCCAGCCCTTGCTTATTATCTTCTTCACCCTCAGGGATGCCGATAACTCTCACGTTAGGCTTCTTCACATAATCCCACATTTCTTGTAGACTCTGATCTTTTTTCTTATTTCTTTGCTCTATCTCTGTGGCTGACTTATTTAATTGGAAAGAGTTATCTTCAATCTCTGAGATTCTTTCTTCTGTTTGATCTACTCTGCTCTTGAGACTTTTCACTGTGTTTTGTAGCTCTCTGAATAAATTCTTCATTTCTAGGAGTTCAGTTTGGTTTTTCTTCAATATTTCAATTTCCTTAGTGAATTTTTCTTCCAAATCCTGGATTTTTTTTTTGTGGTATCTTTGTGTTGGTTATCCATTTTTTCTTGTATATTATTCAGCTTATTTATAATCCATAACTGAAATTCTTCCTGTAACATGTTGGTATTTTGAATCTGGTTTGTGTCAATTGGTAGAGAGCTGGTATTTCTCTTTGGGGGTGAGGTTTCCGTTTGGTTCTTTGTGCTCCTCATATTTTTCCGCTGAGCCCTTCCCATCTGGATCTATTGTTAGATCTTTTCTCACAGCTTTAGTCTGGTAACAGCATGCCTTATACTCTGTTCTTAGACTGTGAAACAATCTAGGTATGTTGCTTCCTTTGTCCAGAGAGGGAGACTGTTGTGTGTTGCTTAGAGTTTTTCTATCTCAGTTGGGGGGCTGCTTCTGATGGGTCCACCCCCAGAGGGTTGGCTTGACCTAAGACCGGTTTGGCAAGTTAAGTCACTGTGTTGTGGACTTTCAATTAGCAGGCAGGATTCACACTATTTGCAAGCAGAAAGTCTCTCTTTTTCTTTTCCCCTGTCTTTTGGTTCTTCCTCTAGAGGGATGGTTTCTGTCTCTTTCCAAAGGGAAGACACTGGCTAGGGGGAGGAGGCGGTGCCCTCGCTCGCTCAGTGCCCCAGCCGCTGCAGCTCCCATGGGCAAAGGTCTACCCTGTCCCAATGTCCCCAAGGTCTAGGCTCCACACTCTTGCGTCTGGGGAAGCACTCAGTGTTCACACATGGGTGGGGGACCTGGAGAGGGTCCATGGACCAGGGGAGGGAGCCGCCCGGGGAGCCGCCTGGCACCCTCTGGCTCCACAGAAGCTAGGCCTTGGACTCCACAATGGTGACTGCCTGCCCACAGATCACCGGCACTGGGGGTGAATGTTCAGTGTCCTGCAGGCACTAGAGCTGGGGGCCTGGTGAGCTCTGGCATATACAGTAGCGCTCTGGCTAGAGGGCCACCGAAAAGAAAGAGGAAAAGAAGAAAAAAGAAAAAGAAAAAAAAATGTATAATTCGGTGACCCTTCCCTGCTTTTCACCTTAGCGCTGTTATGTCTCTCTCCCTTTGAGAGCCGTGTCCCGGCGGAGATCCCCTAGAGACTAAGCTGTTTCCCCTTGATGTCTGCTGTCCACAGAGTTCATACAAAGCCAGAGCTCTTGGCGTGGGTTCACAGACTAGGGGAGGGAGCTGCCTGGGGAGCCGCGCACCCTATGGTTCTGCAGCGGCTAGCCTGTGGACCCCAAGATGGTGACTGCACGCCCGCAGATCACCGGCACTGGGGGAGAATGTTCGGAGTCCAGCAGGCACCAGGGCCGGGAGCCTGGTGAGCACCGGAGCCCACGGTAGTTCCCCAGCTAGAGGGCCACTGAAGAGGAGAAAAGAAAAGGAAAGAAAAGAAGGAAAGAAAATAATAATAATAATAATAATAATAATAATAATAATAATAATAAAAGAAAAAGAAAAAGAAGAAGAAAAAGAAAAAGAAATAAATAAAAAAAAGACATCTACTTTTTAAAAGTTACATTCTCTCATTCCACCAATACAAGGCTTAACATACAAAGCTTATAGGAACTTTCCCCTTCAATGCCCTGGGATATATGGACATACATTTTTTTTCTCTTGAGCATTATTTTTTTTTTAATTTCAGCATATTTTCATACTCTGCAAAGTGGCAAAAACATTCATACCATACTTTTGGAAATAAGACTATAACACATACCCCTACTCCATACACCTTAAGTCTATTTATCAGAGCATCACACAGCCACTACAACTAAAGAGGACACTTGACTCACTGTTAGCTAATCAAATAAGAGACTATGACATGTAATATCTGACAGGGCCATGCATTCCAAATATCGGCCTGTATCTAAATGATGGAGGTGCTGATCAGGAATGTGAAGCATCAATACCCTTTGAGCTATGATGAGCAAAATATTTTACAAAGCACATGTTTGTCCTCAGAGCACCAGCCTAACTTAAGAAAATACCACTTCCTTTGCAGAAAACATTCTATTTAGCTTGGCTCATCACACTTTCTGTGCAATGGTTATCATTTTATTTCTTTTTTTCCTGTAATACACATTTACCTAACATGACTGACAGAGCCTATTATACTCTAAATCTATAATCCAATATCTCTAAATAAAGTGACCTCTAAAGAAATAGTGGAGTATTTGAAGCTTCAAAATAAAGCTCAGCAAGTTCAATGTTATTGTATTCTGTGTGGCCTTGGGAAAAAATCAATAGTAATAACTCAATGAAGCTAACATGACAAAGACATTTTTGGTGACAAGGCTGAAAAGTGTAGAAATTTAAGAATCACTCATTAAAATTCTTAAAAGTAAAGGAAGTCTGATGCAGCTAGTGATGTTTCAATGATTCCTATCAGACTTCTCAGCACTATCAATATTTTTCTTTAATTTTTAACTATTTATTTACTCAATTTGTAATAAGCTGTGTTGCAATGTTTCATTTATATATACTTTCCCTCATTTTAAAATAACTACAGGTTCTTTTTATGACTATGTTTTTTTTGTTCTTCAAAAGAAAAAACAGGACACAAACTTTACATTATTCTTGTTGGAAGCAGATAGCAATACATAAGCATTTCTCTTTGCCTAAACAGTGAATGTTATTCTATTAACGTTGATGAGGAGAGTCACAAGAGATGACTGAGAGAAAGGAATTGAGTGCAAAAAGATAGCTATAGGACTGGTGTTTCAGAATCTGAAAAAGCATAGGGAAAGATGAAGAATGGATTAACAAAGGGTAAGAAAGGGATTGAGGAAAGCTGAATATGTGAGCAAGAGGAGAATCTCCAAAACACAGAGAAGAGTTTGAGACAAAAAGTACAAAATATTTTGGCTGCATCTGCCTGCCTGTCTCTCCTAACAAACAATTCTTCGAGAGCATGAGCTGCATAAATGGCATGGGATTTTTTTTTTACTTTTATAATGTATCCTTGTTCTTCAATCCTCCAATGCAGCAGCTTGCACACTGCTTGACACTGGTATTGTTGAAGGAATATGAGACAAGAAAATAAATGAATAAATAGATGGAGGAAAGAAGGAAGGAAGGGTCAACCTAAATAAAAAACAGAGAGAGGCTCTCAAAAAAAAGGTTATTTATTTATTTGGGAGTAGAGCATTGCAAAGGGAATACACATGTCATAGTAAACTATATGTGTATCTAGGGAGGTAAAGGAAGATAAAGGTTTAAAAATAATAAGGAAGATCTCATAACTGTTTTGAGTCAATTATCCTTGGCTACAAAGATCAATAACAAGGGTGATGCCAGTTCAAGGTTGGACAGGCAGTTGCTGGGCAAAGATCTTTGCAGAAGTGTGTGTGTGTGTGTGTGTGTGTGTGTGTGTGTGTGTGTGTGTGTGGTTGCAATAACGTTTATGTAAGCTTGTGGTTTTTGCAGAGTCTTTTGTGATAGTTTTGTTATTAAGGCATGAGAATCCTTTCTTCATGGCCTTCACTGGGTCTTTTTGTCAGGGTTTTATTAACATTAGTGATTCCATTATGATTCTGACAATTTTCACGGAAGGAAAGGAGGGAGAGAGGGAAGGGCTGGAAAAAAATCATAAGGATTACATACAATGGGCAAACATCTGATGCTTTGCTTCTGTTTGAAAGGGAATGGGTAGCAGCTTGCCTATTATTAACCCTTCCCCTGAAGAGCCTATTAGTATGCCACACATACACAGGATGTTTAGAATGGAGAGGAGAACCCAGTTGTGTGTAATGGTTCATCACTCAATTTATGAGTTCTACTTATTTTACAATGACAAACTCAGATGCAAATAAGAAGAAATAAAATATTTCAACACAATTTACTGTTTCTTGAATCAGGTTATATGACATTTTAAAAATTATCTCTTCCTAACTCTTGCCTATGCTCACTCTCCTCCCCTCTCAAAAAAAAAAAAAAAAAAGTCCTGGTGTTCTTCTTAGGCAACTCATTCCATTTTAAGTGAACTCTAGTGATCGAAATGTTGAACTCAAACATCTCTTCTCAAACTTCCACCCTTTAATATTAGTACTTTCCTTTAGTGCCACAGTTTAGTCTGTCTTTTACTTGAAGACAATTATCCATCAATATTCTGGCAGAAAACAGATAGCACAAAGATATAATTAAAGAGTTTAATGAAGTGACTATTCAGAAGCTGGTGGACAAAAAGGGAGTTGAAGAACCCTGGGGCTAGCAGGTTGCTGAGAGGGCAAGAGGAGGGTTTCCAGGGAGAGGGAGAGAAATAGATTTAAGAGGAGATATGATCTTCAAGAGACGAGCACACCCACAGCCAAGCCAAAGCTTAGCCAGGAGGTAATAAGGAAATAAATTCCCTGATGTTCCTCTCTTCCCCACTAGCAATTCCTTGTTGGTACCTTCAACTGGTTAAACCTAATCAGAAGCCAGATAGCAAGTAAGTAGAGAATGGTAGAAAAGGAACCTTGAAGGGAAACAACACTTAACATATTTGAAGGTAGAACTTGTGTTTTCCCATTCTTAGTTCCTCTATTCAGTCTTCATGATATACATATATATATATATATCCATTCACCATATCAGATACCTATTCTCAACCCAACATGGTTATACAAGTGTGAGGGGGCTGGGACCACCATCTCTCTTGGTCTAGCTTGCTAACCTCTGAAGTAATATATCTGAGGAAGTATTTGATTTAACTATTGCAGTGGCTACACAATATAGTGGCCCCTTATGATTTTCACAGTCCTAAAACTTCTACCCATCAACCCCATTACTCAATCAATGTTAACCTATGTCTCCCACATTCTTTAGATGTGTCATTTGCTTTCTGGACCCAAGGACAAGACTGGGCGTTTATTCTTTTTACATTTCATTTTGACAATCAGTCTTTAGCCTGCTGAAATGTTGTTTATATTTCAAAAAATCCAATTTTTAATTAAAGGAAATTTATATATCATCTTATAAAACACTGACGTTTTTAAAGGGCAAACTGAGACCCAAAAAGTTAGATGCTTGGGCAAGTGAATAGCAGAGTGTAGGTAGAGCCTATTGGCTTCCAATCTAGACCCCACAGAGCTTTGATCTGGAATCACTGAACATTTTAGCCTTTTTGAACATTTAGTTTCCTCAGACACAGAACAAGATAAGATATTGTTTATTCTGCAATATTGCCTTTTTAAGGCATGCTTGTCTGCTGTCAGTTTGATGACATTATTTCTCAAGCTTAATTTCAACTTTTATGACTAAAGATAGCAGATAATTTCTTGTATCCAAAAAACTATTTGATTCATTCTGCTCTAAAAGTAATAGTCTAAATTATTGGATGCAAAAACCTGAATATAGACTCTCATCCTCCAGAAGCAATACATTTAAAAATCAGAAGTATATGGTTGGATGTTTTTAAGAAAATTATTCCTCCAATTTATTAATGCCAAAGAAAACACGAACTAAGTCAAGCAAAATTCAAAAGCGTTGCCTCATTCCAGCCCCAAATATCAGCCTGCATATTTTTTCTCACCTACTCATGTATTTTGAAATGTATAACTTCTATCCAAAGCAAATTACTTAAAAATAAGTCATAAAAAACAAAACAACAAAAATACGGTGTTCTCCTACCATTTGATCCAGCAATCCCATTACTGGGCATCTACCCAAAGAATAAAAGATATTCTGTAAAAAGACATCTGCACTAGAATGTTTATAGCAGCACAATTCACAATTGCAAAGATGTGGAAACAACCCAAGTGCCCATCCATACATGAGTGGATTAATAAAATGTGGTGTATATACACACACACACACACACACACACACACACACACACACACACATACATACACACACCATGGAGTACTACTCAGCTATAAGAAACAATGTTGATATAGCACCTCTTATATTATCCTGGGTAGAGATGGAACCCATTCTACTAAGTGAAGTATCCCAAGAATGGAAAAACAAGCACCACATGTACTCACCATCAACTTGGTATTAACTGATCAACACTTAATGTGCACATCCAGTAATAACATTCATTGGGTGTCGGGCAGGTGGGAGGGGGGAGGAGGGGATGGGTATATTTACACCTAGCGGGTGAGGTGTGCACCATCTGGGGGATGGACACGCTTGAAGCTCTGACTTGGGTCGGGCAAAAGCAATATATGTAACCTAAACATTTGTGCCCTGGTAATATGCTGAAATAAAAAAAAAATTAAAAAATAAGCCACATATTATTCCATTTACATGAAATGTCTAGAATAGGCAAATCTACAGAGATAAAACATAAGATCAATGTTTGTCAGGTAGTGGGGAGAGACAGGAATGGGGAGTGACTAATGGGTATGGAATTTCTTTTTGTGGTGATGAAAATGTTCTAAAGTTAGATAGTAGTAGTGATGATTGTACAACACTGTAAATGTACTAAAAGCCATTGGTTTGTACACTTTAAAATGATTGAAATGATCAAGTTTATGTTATGTGAATTTTATCTCAATAAAAAATTCCATTTTATTAATCCTCTAAAAAAATGGTGGGACCTAACTCCTTAGATCTTCACTGAGCACCTTTCCTGATGACTACCCTAACATTATGCCCCTGGCTTTTTATTAACCCTCAATACAAAAAGTGACAAAGAATAATGCTTCTCTGCATTTTATGATAAACATATTTTGAATATGCTTTCAATTTTCTTGTCTAATGTCTCACATATATGAGTTTATATGATGAATTACCCTTATAATGCACTATCTCCCTCAAACACTCCCCTCCCAATCAGCAACCCCATGAAGAATTTAGTAAACAGGATGTAGCTTGTTTCCTATAAACAAAGTGCGCATTTTCCTTGTATTAGATAATAGAAATGGTATAACACACTGTGTTTTCTTTGATGTACTGGTTGCAGGAAGCTCACAGTCAACCTAAACATTTAGCCATTGCAATTACATTAGCGAGGTATTCTTCCATGTAACCGCTTCCCCCTTCAATCTCTATAGAGTTTTTTTTTAAACAGTCTTATAATAAATATATTTTTATTGTAAGCCACCTCAAATCATCTTTGTAAACAAGCAGAATAAGTGTAAGATATCTATTCAGCATCATTAATGGATATACAATAGTATCATTGATGAGGCTGTCCCAAAATTCCCATTGCATTTGGTCAAGGCTAGATGTTTCTAAACGTCTAGTTTATCTATGTAGACACTATATTCTGAAAGATGATCTGGAAAATGCAGAGAGAATTTGTAAAAGTGATCCAAATTATTTAACTGGACACAAAATTCCCTTAGGATCTTTGGCTAGAAGTAATAACCAAACCTGAATTATAGTGTAGTTGTAACACTTCAGAAGGATAACTGTTGGTAGCAATTTGGCAGCGGGAGTGAGGTGGTATCAGAATAGTCAGAAAGCTGATGGTAGCTGATAGAAGTACCTACTAGGCTGTAGTGCATTTTTAAGTGGCCTAAACATGTGAAAATGAGAAGCCATACTGTTGATAACTATCAGAGTCTGTAATCAATGCTACTTAGTTTGCCTAATGAGAAAAATCAAATGAAGATAATTCTACCAACAGAAATAGAAACATGGACTCCTAGAGATTTGGGTATGCAAATGAAAAGGGTATATGTGCCTAATAGCCAGGAAGACAAAGAGTTCATCTTATTTACTCAGTCATTTAATTTCAAGATTTGTAGCTTAATTAGATAGGCAGACAACCAGAGTCATGTTTAGATCTGCAGGAAAAAGCAACTATGAAATCAAGCTTCTACTGTGCCAAAATTACTCTTATTTACCCCTGTGATTCCATCTCTCCCAACCGGGCCACAAATCATCCAACGCAAGAATTCAAAAAAGAAAAAGCAAGTCAATGGATATCATTACCAAAGCCATGCCCCTCATGTGGCAAATTTCACCTCCTTATAAATAAGAGTGATAATCAGCAAAGAGAAAGCCTATCTCCTATGTCAATTTGGAAATTCTAGAGAAGACCAGAAAGCTGTTTTGTAAATGTCTGGCCATTCAAGGTTACCCTGCTTTGAAGTGGTAAGTCCAGATTCTAAGAGGCATGGGGGATAGAAATCAAAAAGTATTCTGTTCATTTAAGTTTATTTTAGTTTTGTTTAAATAGTAAATCTCTATGTGACTAATGTTAGCCCACGTAGCATCAGGTTTCTGCCCAATTAACCTATTAATATGCCAAAACATACTTCACTTTAGCAGTTGTGGGAACCAGAGAAATTATACCAGTTCTCTGTAACATTTGCCCTGAGGAATTTTTAGCACCTCCAAACTCATTGTCAAATGGTTCTAGAGGAATGGTGTCTATCAAGTCTTCCTATGAAGAAGCCTTGGATACTCATCAGCTTGTTGACAAAAGCACAGCCCAACTGAATACTAGATCATATCTGAAACATCCTCTGATGTCATTTAGAATGAGCATAACCACTTAGGTAAAGCTGTATAACTTTGGGAAAAGAACAAGCCTAGTAGCTCATGTAAATTGAAATATGTATAGAAGCACCTTGGGCCATATGCTCTCTATTGACTTCTAGGTTCTGATTTTATACTTCATGGAAGGACAAAAGATTCATAGAGGGTTACTGTAGTTGGCTGAATACTGGCTGCCCAAAACTATCTGGTCATAATCCCTAGAATTTGTAAATGTTTCTTTATTAAAAAAATGGTTCTTCTTTTCTGCTCTTGGTTAGCCTAGCCAGAGGTGTGTGAATCTTGTTTATGTTTTCAAAGAACCAACTTTTTGATTTATTAATCTCCCTTATGGTTTGTTTGTTGTCTTTTTCATTCAGTTCTGATTTGATCTTAATAATTTCTCTCCTTCTGCTGGGTTTGGGGTCGCTCTGTTCTTCCTTCTCCAGCTCTTTGAGTCTATTCATCTAGATCTGAAATCGAAACAGCAATAAAAAACCTTCCCAAAAAGAAAAGCCCTGATCCAGATGGGTTCACACCCGAATTTTACCACCCATACAAAGATGAACTGGTGCCCATCCTACATAAACTATTCTCCAATATCGAGAAGGATGGAATTCTCCCCAACACATTTTACCAAGCCAATATAACATTGATACCAAAACCAGGAAAGGATGCAACAAAAAAAGAAAACTACAGACCAATTTCTCTCATGAACATAGATGCAGAAATTCTCAATAAAATCCTAGCAAATCATATCCAAGTGCTTATTTAAAAGATAATTCATCACGACCAAGTAGGCTTCATCCCAGAGATGCAGGGATGGTTCAACATATGAAAATCTATAAATGTAATTCACCACATAAATAGGAGCAAAAATAAAGACCATGTGATGCTCTCAATAGATGCAGAAAAAGCAGTTGACAAAATTCAACACCCTTTTATGATAAGAACACTTAACAAAATAGGCATAAACGGGACCTACCTAAAAATGATACAAGCCATATATGACAAACCCACAGCCAACATCATACTGAATGGGGAAAAATTGAAAGCATTCCCACTCAGAACTGGAACCAGACAAGGCTGCCCACTTTCCCCATTACTTTTCAACATAGTATTGGAAGTCCTTGCGAGAGCTATCAGGCAAGAGAGCAGAATCAAGGGAGTCCAAATAGGGAAAGAAGAGATCAATCTCTCACTCTTCGCTGATGATATGATGTTATATCTGGAAAACCCCAATGACTCAACCAAGAGACTCCTGGAATTAATTAATGAATTCAGTAAAGTCTCAGCTTACAAAATCAATACACACAAATCAGAGGCAATCATATATGCCAATAACATTCAACAGGAGAACCAAATTAAGGACTCAATACTCTTCAAAATAGCAACAAAGAAAATAAAATATCTAGGAATATATTTAACTAGAGAGGTAAAGGATCTGTATAGAGAGAACTATGAAACACTAAGGAAGGAAATTGCAGAACATGTAAATAGGTGGAAAACGATACCATGCTCATGGATCGGAAGAATCAACATTCTTAAAATGACTATACTGCCCAAAGTTATCTACAGATTCAATGCAATCCCTATTAAATTACCAACATCATTTTTTACAGACATAGAAAGAATAATTCTACGCTTTGTGTGGAACCAGAAAAGACCCCATTTAGCAAAAGGAATTTTAAGCAATAAAAACAAAATGGGAGGTATTAATTAACCAGACTTCAAACTACACTACAAAGCTATGATTATTAAAACTGCTTGGTATTGGCACAAGTGCAGGGACACAGACCAATGGAACAGAACAGAAAATCCAAATATAAAACCATCCTCATATAGCCATCTAACCTTTGACAAAGCAGACAAAAACATACTTTGGGGAAAAGATTCCTTACTTAATAAATGGTCCTGGGAAAACTGGATAGTCACATGTAGAAGACTAAAACAGGACCCACAGCTTTCACCTCTCACAAAAATCAAATCACGGTGGATAACAGACCTAAATCTTAGAGGGGAAACTATTAGAATTCTAGAAGAAAATGTAGGAAAGACTCTTACAGACATTGGCCTAGGCAAAGAATTTATGAAGAAGACCCCTAAGGCAATCACAGCAACAACAAAAATAAATGAATGGGACCTGATTAAATTAAAAAGCTTCTGCACAGCCAAAGAAACAGTCACGAAAATAAACAGACAGCCTACAGAATGGGAAAATATTTTCGCATACTACACATCAGATAAAGGTCTGATAACAAGAATCTATTTAGAACTCAGGAAAATCAGCAAGAAAAAATCAAACAACCCTATCAAAAAATGGGCAAAGGACATGAATAGAAATTTTTCAAAAGAAGATATAAGAATGGCCAACAAACATATGAAAAAATGCTCAATGTTCCTAATCATCAGGGGAATGCAAATCAAAACCACAATGAGATGTCACTTAACTCCAGTGAGAAGGGCCTTTATCAAAAAGTCCCAAAACAAAACATGTTGGCGTGGATGCGGAGAGACAGGAACACTCATACACTACTGGTGGGACTGCAAACTAGTGCAACCTCTGTGGAAAACATTATGGAGATACCTTAAACAGATTCAGGTAGACCTACCATCGATCCAGCAATCCCATTAGTGGGCATCTACCCAGAAGAACAAAAGTCATTCTACAACAAAGACACCTGTACTCAAATGTTTATATCACAATTGCAAAGAGGTGGAAACAACCCAAATGCCCATCAATCCACGAATGGATTAGTGAACTGTGGTATATGTATACCATGGAGTATTACTCAGCTATAAGAAATAACGGTGATACAACATCTCTTTGGTTCTCCTGGAGAGAGTTGGAACCCATTATATTAAGTGAAGTGTCCCAAGAATGGAAAAGCAAGCATCACATGTACTCACCAGAAAATTGGTTTCCCTGATCATCACCTAAATGTACATCGGGGAAGGATACCAATTAGATATCAGACTGAGATGGGGGGGATGGGTGTATGCCTACATGATGAGTGCGTTGTGCACCGTCTGGAGAATGGTCATGCTTGAGGGTGCTGACTCGGGGAGGTGGGGGGTAGGGGTAGGGGATGGAGGTATGACTACATGGTGAGTGCCAGGCGCACTGTCTGGGGAATGGACACGCTTGAGGCTCTGACTTGGGGGCATGGGCGGGACATGGACATCGTATGTAACCTGAACTTATGTACACCCATGATGAGCTGAAATTAAAAAAAAAATGGTTCTTTGCAGATGATGACAGTAAAGATCTTGAGATGAACAAATTATCCTGGATTATCTAGGTGGGCCCTAAATGGAATTATATGCATCATAAAAAATAAAAAGCAGAGGGAGATTTAACAAACCACACAGAGGGTAAGGCAATATGAAGAGCAAAGAGAGATTTGAAGATACTAATCTTGAGGATTGGAGTGATGTGGCTGCAACTTAAGGACTGTTGGTAGCCATTAGAAGCTGGAAGAGGCCCGAAATGAATTATCACCCAGAGCCTGCAGAGTTATTGCAGCCTTGAGAACACCTTGATTTTGGCCCAGTGATCCTGATTTAGGACTTATGACCTCTCTCTCTGAGAGAATAAATTACTCCTGTATTGAGTTCTCAAGTCTGTGGTAATTTGTTACAACAGCCACAAAAAACTAATATAATTATATCTAGAAATGATCTTATATGTTACCTCATTGAACCATCACATTTAATATAAGGAAAATTAATAAAAAAGTTATTTATGTGTTTGACCAGGCAAGACATTTGAGTGAAAACCTTGGCAAGTTATATTAGTTAATCTTCACCAACTAGATTCAGAGTCTGAAGTTCTAGCCCTAGGGGAGGTCCCAAAATGCCCCAGTAAGAACAATAAGTTAAATTCTTGCTTTGGGGCTCCAAAATAATCTGGAAAGCCATAGTAATAAAAATAAAGTGGATCCTCATCATTTGTAAATTCTACCATGTTTATGAATTTGCCAACTTGATAAACTATATTTGTAACCTCAAAATCAATACTTGCAGGACTTTCCCATCATTCATGGACATGTATAGAGTGATAAAAAATTTGTCACCTGACCCTCACGTTCCCAGGTGACATCAAACAAGGAAACACTTTGCATTCTTGTTTCATCTCTCATACAACAGTGATCAGAGGATGGGAAAGTGGATGAACAGTACGGTACCATGGACGGTGCGGGGCAGTGTAAGAAACTCCAGCTCTGGGACTGGTTGGACAAGATTTGAATCCCAGCTCTGGCACTTGTTAGTGGGGTGGCCTCTGGTGAGTCACTTATCACTTCTGAACCTCATTTCCTCTTTGGTAAAATACTGTAAAGAAAATAGAACCTACCAGGATGAGTTGACTTTAGGATTTAAGATTATAATCTATATGGGACATGGGTGTCTGGGGGGTTATCTATCTATCTATCTATTTCCCATAGAAACAATGGCTCAATATTCACTAATTCAGTGTTTGTGGTGACTTTATAGAACATAAACTCCATAAATATTGAGAATTAAATGTATGTGTATCTGTATGTATATATTCCCAGATTATAATATATAATTTCTAAAAAGGTTGACCAAAAAATCCTAGAATCCAGGCCATAAATCATAGAGTAGAAATGAATGTGCTATGTCAAAAACAAAAACAAAAAAATAGTAAGCAGATAAAACAGATGACATGTGGCCCTTCTTTGATACCAGGATGATATGTAAGAACCCCATCAAAGAATACCACTCTTAAGGGGGGAAAAATAGAGGAGGAAGAAAAAAGAGGAGGAGGAGAATCTTTAATTGATTACTTGCCCAAGAGAGGCTGAAATATAAATCTTGCATTGACCAAAAATTATTGGATTAGACTGAGTAAATGCATGTAATATACTAAGTTAAGTTTTCTAGAAGACCAGGACTCAGAGAAAGCTTTTTTTGTAGTAGTGAAAAACAGAAAGCAACCTAAATATTCACCATAAGGAATTGTTAAAATAAACTATGGGACATGCATACCAGGGACTACTATTCATCTATTAAAAAGACTGGCTCTATTAATATGTATACTGACAGGAAAAGGTTATCATATATTATTAAGTAATTGTAAGGTCATAAAACTGAACATACAGCATGATCTTAATTGAAGGAAACAAAATGAATTGCATTCACGTGTGAGTGTGTGGATGTGTGCGCAGATGACACATAAGAATCCATAAATGAATAATTAGTATTTCGATTCATCTCATAATTTTATTAAATTTTTGCTCTCTATTAACTTATGTTTCCAAAAGCATGTCATAGACATGCTGAGTAACAAGGATTTATAAGATGAAAACAGTTTGTTTATTTTACCTGTTTTTTTTTTTCATGGCTGTGGTTGTCAGCCCTTGTGCACCTAGACTTTGGCCTCAACCTTTTCTCTATCCCCTGGAGATATGCAGCCTTGAACTTACCTGTCAGCAGAAAGAAGAGCAACACATGACAGAACAGTCCATCTTTGCACCTTGCTAACACAAAGGGCAGTATCTGGAGTCAGGTGTCTTTTTCTCAGCTTCCTTCATCTTTATCTATCTATTCATTTATTCAATCGACACATAATTATTGTGCCAGTCAATGTTCTTTGAGCTTGGAATATAATGATGAATATAGCGGGCACAATCCCCATCCTCATGAAAATTACAGTCTAAACCAAGGCATCTCACTCAACCATAGCATTATTGAGATTTAGGGTTAGATAATTCTTTCTTGTGGTGGGCTTTCCTGCACATTGTAGTGTAGAGGAGGATTTTTTTTCTCTACCCATCTTAGGTTTATTGGTGGGGGAACGGAAATTCGACTGACAAAATATTAAGAAGAGGAAAATAAACAAAGTTTATTAACATGTGCATTGCACATACACATAGGAGCACTCAGAGATGAGTAACTCAAAGGAGTGGTTAGGACTTGGGCTTTTATAGCATCATAACAAAAGAACAATAAATTTATAGCAAAGTGACAAGACAATAAAAGAGGACTTTCAGCTTCTGGGGTGGCAAATTGTGGAAAAGTAAATAGATGGAAAAACTAATAGAAGATAAGGGCTGGTTTTATCAACGTTTGTTATGTATTAATAGATTCTTCTGGTGCCAACTCCAGGCTTATAAGGGTCCAGAGTTTTCTCCAGTGATTAACTTATGTTCTTCCTAGTATAGATGGGAGGAGGGATACCTCTACAAATTTATGTGTTGCCTTTAGGCAAATAAGGGGAGGGCAGAGAACTTGCCTTCTATTTACTTGTTTTTAATTGTCTTTAGCTCAAAATATTCAATATGGCAAAGTGACATCATTTTGGGCTGGTGCATTCTGCCATCCTTCAGTACAATGTGTAAGTAGCATTCTTGACCCTCAGCTACCCCATTCCAGTAGCATACCCTGCACACACCCAGTTGTGACAAATGAAAATATCTCCAGTCATTGCCAAATGTTCCTTGGAGGTTCAAAATTGTCCACAGTTGACAACCACTAGTCTAGATCTTCCATTATACATAGAGCTAGGCTGACCTTGAATAAATAATAATAAACAAGTAATCATAAGTATGTTCATTTCTAGAAAGGAGTAGAACAGAGGAGCTATATGAAATACTAAACTGGAGGAAAGGAGACCCTGCTTCTGATAGAGTAATCAGGAAATACCTTGAGGTCTCTGTCACTTTCTGGTCTCTCTACTCAGAGTACTCTTCCACCAGAGAAGAACAAGGATGCCACAGCCATACAATGATCTGAAGGATGAGGACTCCAGGCAGAGGGAACAGAAATTATAAAGGCCCTGAGGTGAGAACTGCTGAGGCAGGTATGAGCTCAATGTGTTCACAACATGCAAAGAAGACCAGTGTGACTGGAGGCCAATGAATGATGGGGACAGAGACAGAAGAGGCACATAAAAAAGGTTTCACTCCTGCTCTGCCACTTGCTTTCCATATTTTCTTTCAAAATGTTTCACAGCAGGTTCAGATTAATCAGAAATAGGGATAGATCCAATTGTCACACATTAGGGAGCTCCAAGGATTTTCAGGAAGAGAGAATGTTGTGTTCAGAATGTTCTACTTTATTTTCTATAAAGATAAAATAAAAATATCTGAACACATACAACCTAAGAATTAGATTTATTGACATTAAATGATTTGAAAGGAATACATGTGTATGGATTTACATCAGCTGCTATTGCCTGTTTCAGTCCATTCTGGCTGCTATAACAAAATACTTTGGACTGGGTAATTTGTAAACAACAGAACTTTATTGCTCATAGTTCTGAAGGTTGGGAAGTCCAAGATCAAGAAACCAACAAATCAGGTGTCTATTGAGGACCTTTTTTACATAGACAGTGCCTTCTATGTGTCTTAACATGGAAGAAGGGGAAGGCAGCTCTCTCTGGAGACTCTTTTATAAGGACAATAATTCCATTCACAAGAGCTAAGCCTTCTTAACCTAATCACCTCTCAGAGGCCTAATATTCTAATATCATTGCATTGGAGATTAGGTATCACCATATGGATTTGGGGGGAATGCAAACATTCAGACCATAGCATTGTCCAATTTCAGGGAACAGAGTTGAAGTTTCTGTACTTGGAAAGATACTATCTTGAGTCATCTTACTCCCACTCTACCTCATCTTTAACTACTGCACCATAAAGCATGAGAAAGAACCAAGCATGCGACCTCTCACAGATGAATGGAATTTCTCTCTATGGTAGGTTGAGAAAATTCTAACTTCGACTTCAGAAGCATGCATTGAAAATTTCAAAACACCTCCATGAATTGATCATTAGGGATTGTGACAAAAAGATGAATGCAACCTTCTCTGTACGTTTAAGGAGTCAGCACTTGGCGGCAGTGCCCTGCCCCTCCCTTCTTGACCCTGTCATTAGGCTACAAGTGTCATGCTCCAACCCAGCCAGCACTGCTCTATTTTTTTAAGGTAGCTGCTACAAAGCTCCAATGAAACTTATAACTATCATCAGTACATAGAAACACAAGCTTCAGTGAAAGATAGGCCTGTGCTTGATATATGGCTCTGCTATTTCTTAGCTGAGTAACATGATCAGGAGGCTTTACTTAGTTTCCATATCTGTAAAACTGGAATAATAGTAGTGCCACTTCCTTAGGGACTAGTATGGATTTATTTAAAAATTTCCACATAATGTGCTACTACAATGCTAGGTAAACAGTGAGTGTCATATCCTACTAGTTATCACTATTGCTGTTATAATCATCCCTCATGGTGTATCCTTTGCCACATGCAGATTGAGGCCCCAAAAGAATCTTTTATGGCCAACACTCTGACTTGATCCAGCTCTATCTCAAAGGAAGTCATGTGCCTTCTCAGAATATCTGTCTACTTGTTTACAAATGAAAAGGGATAGGACTTTTAGGTATGACATATGAAGCAGAGAGCCAAGTGGAGCCATATCTGGACCTGATAGAGAGGACTATGTTTCACCTTATCTGAGGTGGATGCAATAACCAGATGAGGCTTTTGGCTACTATCTACCAATGTAAGGGGTAGATAGTTAACCTGTTATATGTGTGGGAAGAAAAGTGGCAGGAAATTTGGTAATCAGAATGGTGGGATATGGCAAAGCATTCTACTGCTAACCAGCATCTGTTTTCTCCCCCTCTTCCTTGACACATAATTAGACCACATTTCCTGACCCATTTGCAACTAGGTAGGTCCATATGGCTGAGTTTTGGCCAATGAAATGTATGTTGAAGTTGATGGGCTTCCGTCATCTCTTTATTATCCTCCATGGCTTTTCCTTCCCTCACCTGCCACTTGGACTCAAAAAAAAGAAAAAATGGAGAACTCCAAGATCCTTGAAGATGGTAAGAACACTTG
Organism: Lemur catta; assembly: GCF_020740605.2. Lineage (NCBI taxonomy): Eukaryota > Metazoa > Chordata > Mammalia > Primates > Lemuridae > Lemur > Lemur catta. The sequence goes on along the minus strand of NC_059155.1, from coordinate 838,207 downwards.
ATGGAATGACTCGCACCCCTCAAGTCACTCAATGACTGCATAAAGTAGAACTTCCTTTTTGACGCAATAAGACTATGATAGAAATGAGAAATTAACCTTTGTTGTGTTAAGCCACAGGTTCTGGAGTCAGCTATCAGCCAAGTGCGACTACTGCATAACTCTGTAAGTGTTGTAATATCTATAATTTTAGATGAATAACATCTACCCCACCGGAATGTTGAGAAGAGTGACATGTCATGTCATAAATCTAGCACAGTGTCTGGCCCATCATAAGCATTCAAAAAAGGTAATGATCCTCATCCTTAATTATTCACACCAATTCATTACAACTTCTGAACTTTCCCTCCCTTTTTATGCTTTTTGATATCAATGCCTACACATGGTGGGAATATTGACCCTTTAGAGTGAATCTGGCCTTGTGGTTAACTCTTTTTTAAATTGGCCTTGTGGTTAACTCTTTTTTTTTAATTCTTTAATAATGAGAAGATGAAGCCATTGGAAGCACTAAACAAGCTCACCAATGCCTGAATTTCTGTTTTTCTCAGAAAGCACAACACTGTTCTTATGTGGGGGAAGAAAAATATGCCATTCAATCTGGTGACCATAATAAAACCTTTTCCTTCCTTATGTGGATTTCAATGTGAATTGTTTATATTTTGAAAAAAAATTACAGTTATTCACATTTACCATCACAGGCCTGAATCAAAGTGTAGGCTGGAACTGACTAGGATCTCATATCTGCAGCCAGAAAATGATTGAGGCCTGGTTTTAAATTCTGTGTTCTATTTGTAATAGCTCTATTTTCATCTTAATTGTCCCAGCAAAGATAGATGCACTCTGAAAAAACAGCTGCAATTCCTATAAAATCCATTGGAATATTATACACATTCAGGTAACCCATTCATTATTCTAGAAAAGCATTGGTATCTTTGACAAAATAATTACATAGAAAGACTGCTAAAAATTCCATTGATGTTATATATATTCAGATAAATGACACATCAGAAAATGTACTGGTGCATATGATCCTGTGCTATTAATCATTTATTGGATGCCTGATATGTGCAAAGTATCTACTAGAGACTGCGTGACATACAGCTAAACAAAAGCATGAGAATGGAAGAATTATTCAAGTTCTAATTCTCTTTGGATCCCTTTCATTCTCAAAACTTTCCACAAGCTCCCAACTGCTTATTAAAGTAGTTAGAAATCTATTTTTCTGACATTCATGGGCCTCTACAGTAAAGCTTTATCCAATCTTGGTGAGCACACTGAACTAGTGCACAAAACTTTCCTGCATCTATGTTTTTTATCATGCCATATCTTCTGCCTGAATGTCCTCCTAGTCTTCTTGATGCCTACTGAAATCCAATCCATCCTTTAAAGCCCATCTCTAGTGCTATGGATTTCATGCAGGCTTATTTGATTACTTTTCAAAACACTTGAAAAAGATGTCGTGTCTCCTTCTTCTCCCCTGTGTTAATGCTTCTTTGGGCACTTATTATCCTCATCTAGTTATCCTTTGAGTATTTGTCTTAGGTACACTAGAACTACTACTACTTAAGGGCCATAACTGTCTTACATTTTTATCTCTGACAGTTCCTAACGTAGTTCCTTATATATAGTTCACACTCCTTAAATATGTTTTTGGTTTTTTTTTTTTTTTTTTTTTTTTTTGAGACAGACTCTCACTCTGTTGACCGGGCTAGAGTGCCATGGCGTCAGCCTAGCTCACAGCAACCTCAAGCTCCTGGGCTCAAGTGATCCTTCTGCCTCAGCCTCCTGAGTAGCTGGGACTACAGGCACGTGCCACCATGACCAGCTAATTTTTTTCTATATATTTTTAGCTGTCCACATAATTTCTTTTTATTTTTTTAGTAGAGATGGAGTCTCACTCTTGCTCAGGCTGGTCTCGAACTCCTGAGCTCAAACGATCCTCCCACCTCAGCCTCCCAGAGTGCTAGGATTATAGGCAGGAGCCACTGCGCCTGGACAAATGTTTTTAATAAAAAACTTTAAACCCAATAATAAACAAACAAATTGATTTTTCAATGGGTAGAGGATTTGAATAAACATTTCTCCAAAGATATAAAAATGGCTAATAAGCACATGAAAAGAAGCTCAACATCACTAGTCATTATGGAAATGCAAGTCCAAACCATCATGAGATACCATTTCACAACCATTAGGATAGCTATTATCAAAAATAAAAAAATATATACAATAATTGTTGGCGAGGATGTGGAACAACTGGAACACTTCTGCATTGCTGGTGAGAATGAAAATGGTGTACCTGCTGTGGAAAACAGTTTGATGGCTACTAAAAAAGTTAAACACAAAATTACCATATGATCTAGTAATTCCACCCCTAGGTATACAACCAAAAGAATTGAAACCAGGCATTTAACACTTGAACACCAATATTCATAGCAAGATTATTCACAATAACCAAACAGTAGAAACCACCCAAATGTCCATCATCAGATGAATGAATGAACAAAATGTGGTGTGTACATACAATTGAATATTATTCAGCCTTAAAAAATACGGAAATTCTGCTACATGCCACAACATAGATGAAACTTAAAATAAACCAGGCACACAAAGACAAATATTGTCTTAATCCACCTACATGAGGTACCTAGAATAGGCAAATTTACAGAAAGAGAAAATACAATAGAGGTTACCAGAGATAAGGGAAAGAGGAAATAGGGAGTTACTGTTTAATGGGTCCGTAGTTTCTGTTTGGGATAACAAAAAGTACTCGAAATGGATAATGGTGGTGGTTGTACAACATTATGAATGTATTTAAATGCCATTGAATTATACACTTAAAAATGATTTAAAAGTTAAGTTTTATATTTTACCATAATATTTTTTAAAAAATTAAAAATCACATGCAGAGCTATGATTTACAGCCATAGAAATATGACTATGATGTATGTAGAAAACGTAAAAAACATGAGAGTCTAACAGAGGTGATTTCAAATTCAGTGTGTCCTTGGGGCAGTTATTAAAATCTTTAATTTCATTACCTTGAAAAGGAAGGTAATAATTGCATCTGCCACATAGAGTTGTTTTGAGGGACTGTAGGATATAACCCATGGAAAGCACTTAATACAGTGCCTAGCTCATGTTAAGCACACTAAAAGCACAGTATCATTATTCTTACGACCAATAAACAGCAATTAAGTATCTCTTATGTACTTAAGGTGGAATATTAAGCTAAGAAGTTTGAAATTATTCTGCTAGTAAGACAGAAAATGTTTTCAGCAGGGTTTAGCCTTCGTGAGATGCAAATTTTAAGTGCTGAACTCTGAGGCCACTGTAGAAAGGAAATAGAAGATTTTGATTTAAAAAAATTGGTTGAAATAGCAGATAAGAAGAAACAGTGAACTGCCAGAAAATAAATGTTTTCATGTAGTAGTTGGGTTAGTATTTAGCAAATCTTGCCTCCATTATTTTATATACTATAAATGGCCAATCATAGGGAGTGGAATATCTAATTAGGCATGATGAAAGACACAAAATGTCTACTCATGTTTTAAGGATTAACAAATAAGTGTTCCTGTCTAACACTCATACACTGCTGGTGGGACTGTAAACTAGTTCAACCCCTATGGAAAACAATATGGAGATACCTTAAACAGATTCAAGTAGACCTACTATTCGATCCAGCAATCCCATTATTGGGCATCTACCCAGAAGAACAAAAGTCATTCTATAAAAAAGACACCTGCACCCGAATGTTTATAGCAGCACAATTGATAATTGCAAAGATGTGGAAACAACCCAAGTGCCCATCAATCCACGAATGGATTAGTAAACTGTGGTATATGTATACCATGGAGTATTACTCAGCTATGAGAAATAACGGTGATACGACATCTCTTTGGTTCTCCTGGAGAGAGTTGGAACCCATTATATTAAGTGAAGTATCCCAAGAATGGAAAAACAAGCATCACATGTACTCGCCAGAAAATTGGTTTCCCTGATCATCACCTAAATGCACATTGGGGAATGATACCAACTGGATATCAGACTGAGACGGGGCGGGGTGGGCGGAGGGGATGGGTGTATGCCTACATGATGAGTGCGTTGCGCACCGTCTGGGGAATGGTCATGCTTGAAGGTGCTGACCCGGGGAAGTGGGGGGGTGGGGGGAGGGGATGGAGGTATGACTACATGGTGAGTGCCAGGCGCACTGTCTGAAGAATGGACACGCTTGAGGCTCTGACTCAGGGGGATGGATGGGACATGGGCAATATATATAACCTGAGCTTTTGTACCCCCATAATAAGCTGAAATAAAAAAAGGCTTAACAAATAAGAAATGATCTATAGAATTGCAATGTCTACTTCAAAACTATCCAAACACCAAAACCGATCATCTCCTATTCCTACTAGAATATTTCTCTTTGTTTTTCTTTTCTATAAACAAGGGAAATGAATATAAAATAAAAATCAGCTTACAGTGAATTAAAATATTAAATACATAAAATAAGCCTCAATGGGTAAAAAAAATAATTAAAATTTGAAAAGCAACATTATCTAGAAAATGGAAAAACTATTTTGGGAATACAAACATGCTCTAAAATCACCTTGAAATAAACCAAAGTTTATTTGGTTAATTAATGAACTAGTGGCTGGTAATATTGCTTTTGACCATTTATTCCTGACTATTCATATAGAGCTAGAGGCAAAATTTTAAAATTCAAACAACATTGAAAAACATGTAGAGCTGATATAATTGCTAAAAATGAATTAAACATTTTTAATTTTAAAAATGAATTAAAATTACTAACAAAAACACATTTAACAACTACAGAACCTTCCTATCATTTACAGAAATTACCAAAAATATTTTATAAGAATGATAAATGGCAAAAAATGCATAAAAACACATAAAACATTGCAAAATTGCCTCCAGGTACATAAAACTTAGCAGAGTGAATGTGTGCATGTAAGTGTGTGTGTATACAGTTGTACAGTTACAGGAGATTTTCAGCTTTGACACGTATGATGTTTTGTCAGGTTTTATTTTGATCAATTTCATTTCTTTGCCACCTGTTTTTTTCTTTTTTCTTTTTTCTTTTTTTTTTTTTGATAAATTCACCTGCAGTTCTACCAACAGTGTGTTGGAGTTGGTGGAGCCATGAAGAAGAGTTGAAAGGCTGCTACAATCTTCCAACTATGAGGTGAGGTGGGCATGGATAAGGGTTCTGTGAAGGTCTTTTCTCATTCTCTAAATTGAACCACTTTTAACAGGAGGCTGGACTAGTTTCTCCTCTAGGATCCCCACAGTGCCTTCTGCTTATCAAGATTATAGGATTTACCACATTCTGTTCTAATCATCTGCTTACTTGTATTTTTCCCACTAGACTATAAGCTTGTAATTGACAAGGACTTTTGTTTTTATTAGTGTATCCGCAGTGCCTAGCATAGAGTCTGACACACAGTAAGTCCTCTAAAATATCTGTTGAATAAACATAATTTTTATGTAATTCTTGTAGTTCACTAATGGACACTTTCTCCTCACACACTCTACAGCATCTTTTACAAAAGATTCTTCAATGATTCTAAATTGTGGAACAACACTGCAGTATAGGAAATGGGTGTTCTCTCTAAGTGAGCTCAGTGTTCTTTCCAACTGTATGTCTACTTGCATGCACCAGGAAAATGGACTATTCATTGGGAGAAATGTAAGTGAATCCAAATAAAAAATGAGGGTGGCCAATTGTAAAAGAAATTGGCAAAGTGCATTAACCAAGTATGGCTGCTTCAGTGGTGTATAGAGAAGACGTAGGTTGAGGTTACACGTGAAACTTGATTACCACTATAAAATGGTAGGGGCTGAAGATTAAAAGAAGTTCAAGGAAAAGTGAGAACAATTTCTAAACTAGGATATATATAACAGCTAATACTTATTGTCTCCTTCTAGTCAGGAATGTTCTAACTTCTTCCAACAAACATGGAAGATCGGTACCATTATAAATCTCATCTTACAAATGAAAAAGCTAAGGCACAGAGAAGGCAGGTAACTTTTTAAAGGACGTACAACAAGAAAAAGGAAGAGCTAAGATGTAAACTCAGGCATTCTGTCTTCAGAGTTCAGAGTCTAAAGTTGACCACTGTGCTATATGAATTATACAAATTTATGATGCACCCAGACCTTGGGCATAAAACTAGAAAGGACAATTATCCCCAAGGCTCCTGTGATGGCAAACCCAGCATCCAAGCCTGAGGGCATTATCCCTCTGACCCTGGAGGGTTTAGTAACTCTCAGGCCATAGAAGAATCTATTTTTATGCAGTCACTTCAAAGAAGTGTGAACAACATTTCTATGACCAAATGTAGCTCAAATATCCAGGGCATTTTCACATCTTGGTATCCCCAACTGAAGCAAAAGCAGGGTGAATGAAATGGACCAAATATTAAGCTGCATTCTGATATGCTCATAATTCCCCCCATCTCTCAATTTTGTCAACTATAAAATTGGGGTGATACTAGTCTCTATATCACAGGGTGTTGTGGAGATTATTGCATGAAAAGTACTCAATATAGTGCCTGGAACAAAATGAGTACTCAGTGAACACTGTATTTGAAATGAATACTGAAGTTACTCTTCAATGTCTTGTCTCTTCCACTAGGCTGTGAGTTTGTCAAAAGTGCCAAAGATCTAGGATTTCATGGATGTTGAATTATGCCTACTCCACAAGCCCAAGTTGTGAGACAAGTGCTCAGGGCAGATGGCTTTTTATAACCTACTGAAAGTATAAATTAAAACACTCACAAGGATGATTGAAAATACAAAATTATGGAGTCACAAAAGTAAGTGGAATGGAAACATTTTGGAGAAGTTTCTGAAGAGGAGAGGAAAATATTATTGCAAAGGAAAAGCCCCATGCATCTTTTATAGGGAGAAGAGGAATTACGGTCACCTTAAAGGGGGCTCTTAAGTTTATTGAGCCTACAAACATATTTAATGCAAAAGCATCGAGGTAAGTGTACCTGCTATATTTTAGCACATCACAATCCTCCTTGATGATTATTCTTAAAATTTCACACCCCTTCCTGCTTCAGTGAAGATGTGTGCAATGCCAACATGATGGACTTCACTTGTGTAGTAGATGTTTCTGTGATGTTCAAATATGTATCTGAGATACTTTACAATAGTCACACTAGAGACAAAGAGTACTGTCTAGAACAAGAGTATATTCTCACCCCTTCACAGACTTTGAGAATAGGTAGGGAAAGTAAGGAACTTAGATTTACATCATGTAGCTTCCATATAAAGCAGATTTCTAAGAACCCTAGAACTGTGATTCTCAACCACTTGTCTGCAAACCAGCAATTATGTGTCTATTCTTTAATTATCTACTTGCTCACTTCCTTTGTTCCTTCTCTGCTCCAATAATTCACCCAACTGTGCACTGTTCCCATTACTGGACTGGGAAAGACTTACCTAAGATATATTTTGGAAAAGGAACTCATACAAACCAGGTTGTATTTTAGGGGTAGTCTTAAGAAAGAGGAAAGAGTGTGAGCATTTAATGTGGCTCCCTTCCTTATAAGGTTGAAAATATCTTATTCTACCTTATTTTGTTTAACATGTAGATAGCACTTACCAAGAATCAGGCACTGTTCAAAGTAATTACAACAGTGTAACTCATTGGATAGAAAAAACATTGAGTATTGAAGATTTGGGCTTTAGCTAATAGTTTTGTGCTTTGAGGGGAATTAGTATATTTGAGCTACAGCTATGTTCTAAGCAAATGCATTCTCCTGAATTATCATATGTCACTTCAAGTTAATGGTGAGAGAGGAGGCAGCAGCTAGACAGTGAAAACTGTGCATGTTGTACAAAGGAACTCAGACTTAATTCCCCAGGCAATGGAAAATTACTGTTATTGGAAAAACAGGATCCCATATGTACAGTAAGAGTATGGGTTGTGACTGGGCTGTAGTTTTAGGATTAAGATGTTTTATTCTTTGATGAAACAGAACAAAGTTATCTCCTGGCTGTGTCTACATATTGAAAAGGAAAAAGAGAACTGAGAGACTTGTCCAGTGTTGGACCCATTTTAAGTCATTCACAGATGCAGTTAAATGAATAGATGGATTAAAGCCCAGCTGCAGTTGTGCCTCAATTGCCTTGATAATTCATGAATAAATGGATGTGTTTTTTTTAATTTCACAGTCTCATTTTATTTTTACCTTATATTCATGTACTTACTTTACTGGTGGAAAATTCCAACCATATGGATAGTATTAATAATGACAATTACCATTTCCTAAAGGCCTGCTCTGTGATAAGCATTATGTTATATGCTTTACATATACTTTGCTTAATTCTTAGAGCTTGGTAGGTGTTATTATAACCATATTACAAGTGATGAAATTGAGTTTCAAAGAGGTTATGCCCCTTTCCAAGGTCATTCAGCTAATAAGTAGTAGAGCTGTGACTCTTCCTATTCCCCCTATATCCTTGACTTGGACCACCACAGCCTGCTTGCTGTTCCCTTGTTCCATGTTCTCTCTTGTATCCTCATACCTTTTTCTTCTTGTTTCCACTGTTTGGAAACCTTTTCTGAATCTTCTGTTCCCACCTCTCAGGGACTAGCTCAATGTCACTTCCTCTGGGATGTCCTTTCCTCATCCCACTCCCAAGAACTGGCAGTTAGTTCTCAAAACTAAGTACTTACATCTACCTTGAAAATGAACTAGCAGGTGGGCAGTGTGCTAAGCAGGCCTAAGACAAGGTTTTCTCCTTATAGTCTGGATCACCTACATCAGAATCACTTGGTGTTGCTCTATGTGTGCATTGGGGGTAGAGGTAAGAGACTTGTTTAAAATGCACTTTCCTGGGCCCCATTCTAGATGTGCAGAAACAGCTTCTCTGGTTCTAAATCCCTGAAATATGCAAGTACCCCACGTCATTCCTAAGGAAACTAAGGTTTAAGATCCTTTATAAGACCTACACAGTTTCCCTGGTGACAAGTCCCCTAGGCACAGACAGGGTACCTGGGTGGAATTCAACCACTTTTGCTAAATAAAACTCAATATCACCTACAAGAAAGAGAAAGTATAATTGGAGAGATTGAGCCTTTTTGTTTAAATTTAATGGAATTTGCATTTGAAGGAATCTTTTCTAATGTAATTCAAATTAGTTTAAGCAAAAATAACTACAAGATTTTCTTATTAAACCTGCCAAATATGCTTGTTGTTGATTTGTAAATTTTCCTTCTAAAATGTGGGCTCTTTCCAGGTAAGGCCTATGTCTTTTACTTATCGTTCATCTAGCTCTGTACTCCTATCTAGATCAAGCACACAACTTGGGATAAAAGTCCATACTTACTGAAACAAAAAACGGAGGAGGAAATTAAAAATACCACCACAAGCATTACAGTCCACCCAGGGGCTTCATTAAGTGGACACTCATAGCCAAGTGTTAGTATTAGGTAGATACAACTTTGGATATCCCCTCATACCTGGCTTCAAGAACTTCACAAGGTAGTAGAAGAGCGACAGGTATGCAAAGAACTATAACACATGAGCTGTTGTGAATACCATGAAGGAGGAAGAAAAAAGACCAATGGGAAGATGGAGAGAGATGTGATTTTCTATTCTTGAATTAGGGATGACTGCATGGAGGAGGAGGCCCACAGCTAAAAGTACAGTATGCTGTATCTTTAAGATAGAAAGTGGGTAGTAAATATTTTTGTTAATGCGTACTATGAATTATGTTCAAATAAAAATGAGTGAGGAAGGCAGTAGGGATTTGTCCTTATTTTTTACACCAGTAAGTACAGAATCCATAGGCAGATTCTTTGATATAAAATTTTTTCTACTAACAAAATGTCAGCAATGTATTAAAAATTCTCAGTAAGAACTATGAAATAAACATAATAAATCACTTTAATGGTAATAAAACCCAGAGAAATCAAAGTCCCAGCGTTGACTTTCTAGCTATCTTTGAACTATTTTGTATCTTGAGAACAAATGTCGACATAATTCCAAATACTTATAGAGGATAGCATGTAAATATTATATTAAACAGTTTTTCATTTAAAAGACTTGCCTGCCTCACATTTTATAGCCTCCCCATTCAGAATGTGAATTTTTACCTGGAAGTTGCTTTGTTTTATTATTTCTGCTACATATGCTTTTAAAGAATTGTGTAGCTGAATGCTAATTTAGAAATTCTTCTTATATTTTAAATTCCCTGGACAGAGTTTAATTTCTTTGCTATGACTACTCAAGCTTTTTGAAATAAAGTAGACTTTAAGGTGCACAGATTTATCCTGACTTTGGGGCATCTTAAAGTCTACTGATATCAAATGCAATGCACAAGTCACCCACAGGTTTAATGCCTCCCACTTTTCTTTTGTTAATGAAATGTTTGCACAGTTGCTGCAGTATGTACAGGAAGATTAAAACCTGCTGTCACTTTGTTAAGAGAAACCTGAGGGAGACTTAACACTTCTGGCCTGGGGATTAAGGAAACCTGGTAAGACCAAAATTTCCCATTAGTTACAGGAGCTTTGACCTGGGGACTGGAAGCATGAAGGAAGATTCTCTGACCTTTAAAATTGACTGAAATCAATTAACCCATGTGCCTGTCAACTATTTGTGATTTGTGCTTATGCTGTAGCCACCTTTAGCACTGCTATATATTCCTACCTGAAAACAAGTTATTCGTTGGTTTAAGATGAGGTGAAATAACAGCTCAGAAAGAAGTTTCTCATCTTAATGCCAAATGTAGTTCCAGTCAAGCAGGTTATAGCCTTTCAGAAAAAATAAATAAAATAAAATAAAAATAAAATAAAAAGCCACTTAGGTAGACCAGATTAGTAATTTGACAAGTTGTGTCCTGGGTGTGAAACAAAGTAAAAGAAAATGTTCTGGACATATGCAGCTTCAGCAAGAGGTAATGCACAGTTTCCCATCTCTGTGTCAAGCACTGAGAACAGATTGGGGGTGGAATGGCTTGTCACTCACCTGAAGGCTAAAAGAGCTGCCTGTCTATAAGTCTGCACACACTTATGAACTAATAACTTAAGGGCAGAGTTGGGGGTGTGCAGAAAGCAACAGGCACAGCAGGCTTGGAGGATTTCACATCTTGACTCTTTGTACTTGAGTGAGTCTTTCACTGAGGATACTCAGCACACTTTAGAGAAGCAGACAGGACAGCAGAGAGGCCCAGAAAGTTTAAGGATTTGCCCAAGGCTAGTCAACCTGGTCTTGAAAGTCCCATGGAGGAGGGAAATCAACCTTTTTGTCCTAACCACCAGGCCAAGATTCCCTCAACAAAGCATGTTTCTCTTGGAACACTAGGGGAGGCACCCTGGTAAAAGGAAGACCAAATGAAAGGATCAAAAACAAACAAAAACACTGTTATTGAAAAGAGAGCCCAGTGGATTGAGTTGGTACAAGCAACTTACTGATTTTAAAACAGTTGCAGTTCATTTCAGCACCCAAACTCATTTGCAGGGATATAGATGCACCCATGTGCAAACCTGGTGATTACTGGAGTTCTTCTAAGTGGGGGCTTGCCAGCGAGAGGGCACGGATTCTCTCCTCTCCTGTCTCTTCTGATCATTTTTGGACTGAGAAGCCACAGAAGGGTAAGATTTACCATTAGCACAAGAGGCTTCGGGCCCAGTAGGGTCCTTCAGAGAAGATTATGCCTGGTCTGTATTTTGAGCATTTCTGAATGGGAAATTCTCTGCCCCATTTTCATCAAGAATCACTAATTGATCAAGACAGCTTTTTACTTTTTCACTTGTAAGTGCTATTATTGTTTGTCAACAGTATGTTCTAAAGTGAAGGGCAGTTGGCTTTCAGAAGTCACTGGCTAAATTTGACTGGCAGACATGTGACAAGACAGCAGATGGACGCTGCCGGAAAGTCGTGCCTCCCTCTCGCTCCTCCTTCCCACCTGCTGCCAGAGCCTGCTGCTGTTTCTCTGCACAGTCTGGTTGGTAGCTCTGCCTTCCTCTCCCTTCATAGACATTCTCCAGCAGCTCAGCAGGCTACTACCATATTCTCCTCACAGCTCTTCCTGGTCCAGGCCCACTCCACAAAGCTAATCTTCAGGGCCCCTGCCAAAGTCATGTTTTTTTCTATCTGACATTTTGACCACCTCACTCTGCTAAATCCTTGAAGTGTATCATTTTTCTGTGAACTGCAAGGTGGATGGTATCATGAAATAAAGCTCATTATGTGTTGTTTGTTATGAGAAAATGATTGAAAATTCCCCCCCTAGTAAGACCCACACTCTGGAGTTGGACTGTTTGGGTTTGAAACCTGTCTAATGCCACTCATGTGATGTATAATCTTGAGCGGTGTACTTTACAGTTTTGTGCCTTAGTTTCCTCATATGTTGAATAAAATAATAATAGTACTTACCTCATAGTGCTGTTAAGAGAGTTAAATAGGGGAATATGTGCAAAGTACCTAGAACAGTGCCTGACAGACTGTAAATATTAAAGTTAAATAAAAATGAATATATATAAACTAGCATAAATATGGTTGCAAATATTTTAGCTGTTCAGATAGTTACATGATAAAACAATTCTTGCCCAATAGGAAAACTAAATAAATCTAAAATGACCACCACAATCTCATATGTAATATTTTTTCTCTGTAATGTTTGATGCAAATGTTGATGTTTTAAATAATTTGCTACTAGGACAAACAGTTGTTTTACAATGTCTTTCTAAAAAACACTGAGGTATTTTGAAATAAGCCACCAGCTCCCAAGAAATGCCATAGAAATGCCACATACTCTCACTTCCCTATATTTTGTTCATGATTTTCTGTTTCTATTGTTGGACCCTCTTTTTCCTGTCATAACCCCACACATCCCCCAAGGCTCCAATGACAATCTTTCTGCTATCCCTTGTTTCCCAAGCTAAGAAGAGAGGCTTCCTCATTTACCCTCACACATGACAGTGTATCCCTGGATCAGAAGTACAGAGCATGCTCTGAGGGATCCACAGTTAGCGGCCTTCATGTCAACCTGCTCACTGAACCAAGAACTACTTCAGGGCAGGGATGGGTTTAATTCATCTTTGAACCTTGGTGCCTACATAGCTCAGGACTTGGCAAAGAATGGTGTTAAGCCAATACATAACTGACTTGGAAGGTGACTGACTTCATTGGGTTTCTCTCTTTTAGGACAATTAATTGGCATTTGGAAAATATGATGACAGACACTGTTGTGTAACTATTTAAAAATCCAACAACAGTAATGGTACTTATACATTTGACCCTGCTTTTCTCTCCCAGAAAAATAAACAGTGGTGCTTACAGAAGTTTCTTAATTCTTTTTGCCATGCACTCACCCTGTGATTTTCCATTACATTTTCTTGGCAGTCATATTTTAAGATCTCAATGTCTTTGCATGTTGCCATAATGCTAAATATCTATAATCCCCATATGTAGACACTGCTAGCACTCACCAATATTTGCGTTCTCTTCTTCCTAGAGTCACAGGATGGCTGCATCTTCCAGCTTTCTTTCTGTTTAGGCTTCTGGTCAGCCATGTGGCCAAGGTTAGCCAACGGGATGTGAGTGGAAGTGATATGTGCCACTTCCAGGCCAGGCTCATATCTCTCTCCCTCTGCACACTGAATGAGAAAGACCTCCAAGGACCAAAAAGAGAGTGAACCTCAAGATGAATGGAGCCCAGCTCACTGAATGACTACACAGAGAAAAGTTTCTTCCACTGACCCACAAAGGATTGTGGTCAGAGCAAGAGTTAAACTTTTATTGGATTAAACCATTGAGATTTTAGGGCTGCTTATTACAAAACTTATCACTCTACATAATATACCTCAGGACCTAAAAGAGTCTTTCACATTACAGTCTCCTAGTAAATGGCTAATGAATGAGTGACTAATTAATTGTAGTTGGCTGAATGAGGAATAAAATTTTCTCCAAAGACCCGGAGTTCCTTCTAGCTACAATAAACTAGCAAGGGGACAAGGTAACCCAAGTCAGACATGAACCAAACCAGAGTAAACACACAGAGGTTTGCTCTTGGATTAGGTAACTGAAAAGTGCTATGATGACAACTCTCAGACCCTTGACCCACCCAATCAGCCTGGGCTCCTTTTGCCTTAGTTGACCTCCCTTCCCTTAACTGCTAGTCTGCCTTATGGATCCAGGACCATTTTACCTTTCTTGGTTTTAGAGCCTGGACCTTCTGACCTGCCCTTAACCATACCTCTCATATGCCAATGAACCCCAATATGTCTGCAACTTAGGAAAATTTTAGGAAATTAAGACTTTTGTTTTCTGGAATACAGCCAATTTGCCAAGTTTGATGAACCAGCATTTGAAAGTAATCATGTTGATTGTATTTATCTAACTGGGTTCTGAAACCTATATCCTAAGATCAACAGCACAAATTAACACAGCCACATTGTGTCAGAAAGCATGGACTTGGAATATATAAAGTATTCATACAGGGTATCTACACTACACTATCTCAATTCATCAAATTATCTCAATCGTCTACCTCAAAAGCATTTCAGCATTGCGACATCAGTGAAGAATGGTGAGGTCTTAAATGAAGGCAGTGCCTTGAGGGACAAGGAGAGAAGTATAAATTGAAAGCACAAGTATGGCCAGATCTAAAACATGACCAGGTCCTTTGCTATGCCACACATGACAAGCTTTCCTAATGCCCCAGAGATAAATAGGGCTCTGTAGAGGAGAGAAAATTGGTATATAATACAGTAGGTCTTCGCTTGAGCCCAATACTTCCATATATTTGTCTTAAAATGAACTTTTTGCATTGATCATGTCACATTGTGGGGTCGCTATGAACCTGTGATAAATCAAATCTCTCTGGCCTTATTAATATGAACTGCTCTAAAGCCATATCTCTCCCATCTAAAATCAATGCCCATTACCTAGAAAAGAGATTATTGTTTTGCAGCACACACAAAGGCAAACTTCGATATACAACTTCATTATAGAGAGAAAACCACAGCTCAAGTCAGATCCAGAACAAGAGCTCATATCTCCTTTCTAATGTTCCCCTTAGCAGCAGTCCCCAAAATTTTTGGCACCAGGGATCAGTTTCGTGGAACATAATTTTTCCACGGATAGGGGGTGGCAGGGCACAGGGGAGGTGGAGCTCAGGCAATGATGTAAGTGATGGAGAGCAGCTGTAAATACAGATGAAGCTTCTCTCACTCACCTGCTGTTCACCTCCTGCTGTGAGGCCCCATTCCTAAGTGTCATGGAACTGTGTGGGTAGGGGGACAACAGAGTTCTGAAGCCTGGTCCATGGCCTGGGGGTTGGGGACCACAGACTTAAAGAACCTCTTATAATAGTATTGTAACATATAAGAGCAAGCTCAGGGCAGATGTATCTGTATTTTAACCCTGTCTCCAGTACTTCCCACCTAGAACAGGCTGATAAACCTGTCTGAGCTTAGGTTTCATTATCATTTAAATCAGCAATCCCCAGCATTTTGGTACCAGGGACCGTTTTTATGGAAGACAAAAGACAATTTTTCCATGGACGAGGGTGGGGATGGTTTCAGGATAATTCAAGTGCATTACATTTATCATGCAGTCCAACCTCTCTGCTAGTGATAATCTGTATTTGCAGCCACTCTCCAGCACTAGCATCACAGCTTCAGCTCCACTCAGATCATCAGGCATTAGATTCTCATAAGGAACATGCAACCTAGATTGCTCACATGCACAGTTTACAGTAGGCTTTGCACTCCTATAAGAATCTACTGCCACTGCTGATCTGACAGGGGGCAGAGCTCAGGCAGTAATGTGAGTGATGGGGAGTGGCTTTAAATGCAGATGAAACTTTGCTCACTTGCCTGCTTCTCATCTCCTGCTGTGTAGCCCAGTTCCTAACAGACCACACACCAGTACCAGTCTGCAGCCTGGGGGTTGGGGACTGCAGCTTTAAATTGTAACAAAGCTACTTAACTTGTAGGGTTTTCATTCTTTCATTCAACAAATATATTGAGCAGCTACTACATGCTGTGTGCTGACTAAACACTAAGAATAAAATAGTGGTCCCGATATTCTATGGTCCCTGTCTACATGAAGTCTATGTTCTAATAGTGTTTGAGTATTAGAAATAATATATATGAAGTACCTACCACATGGCCTAGAAAATAGACACTAGGGAAGAGTGGCTATCATTTGTAATTGGATAGTGTTAGACTCATCACATGGTCTATTTGAACTTATGCTCAAATGGTTAAAAATGGCAGAAATGTTACATATGAGGGCTGTACATATCCCCCCCACACACCAAATTCACACATATCTACAACAGCACTAAAAAACAAGAAGGAATATAATCAATGACTCAATTTGTGAGGAGCTTCTTAAAATAAATGTGGTTGAATTATCTGAGATACAGAAATGAGAGAAACACAGCCTGGAAACAGACCAGAAGAAGAATCTTCTAAAGTAATGACAGAATTAGAGAAACTCTAAGAAAAGAAAAAACCAATACAAAGAACCAGAAAAATCCCTGAGACAATTTTCAAGGTAATTAATGCAGAATATGCTGAATATAAGAGAAAGTTGTCCTCTCCCGGGAAGCTCCATAGCCTAATACACACACACACACACACACATACACACACAGGGTGACATGTGGTTCTGGCATTTGGACCTTTGCTAAAACGAAAAATGAACTACCAGCCTTAAAAGAGCTTCTTACCAGACTACTGGAACCTGACAGAGAAGGGAAGAAGTGCTTGTAGCACTTACAGGCCTCCATAGCAAGCATGTGGTGTATGTGTGGTTGTGGTATGTGTATGGGTGGAGAGTTATTATTGCCCAGGAGAGAGATACTCTAAAATCCTGCTTCATTATCATATAGTGCTACTTACGTTGGAAGTAGCTTAGAGAAGCCCCCAAGCCTTCCCATCCTGAAGAGAAGCCTGCCAAGTGACACACTCCAGCTACTCCCCTGGAGACTCAGTCAACCACCTTCTGCAACTCAAAGGAGAGGGCTACTGGGCTGATACACCTGCTCCCCTCAGACCTAGACTAATCAACACAGCTTCATTCAAAATTAGAGCAGATCACCAGATGAGAAGAAAACAAGGAAGATGAAAGAAAAGGATTAGGATATGTGAATGGATAAAAGGTCCACATCTGACTCTATAGTAAACATAACTTAGGGAACAAAGAAAACCTGTATAATACTTAGAAGAATGTGAAAGGAGTTTGCATCCGTTAAACAAGGGAAGACTGATATGAAGAAAGAGCTATCAGACAATAAGAAAAAGTATTCAAAAACTAAAAATATGACTGGCAAAATAAGGAGTTTAATAGAAGGTCTGAAACAGAAATAGTGAAAAACTAAATTCATGATCTAGAAGATAAAGTTGAGGGATTCTTTCAGAATGTAAAATAAAATGACAAAACATGGAATACTGGGAGAAAAGTTCAGAGATAAAAATTTCAACAACCACTAATAGGAGTCAGACAGCAAGAATCAAGTGAATGGATAAGAGGAAATAATCTGAGAGTTAGCAGGGAACAATCCTCAGAATGAAGGAAATATATATCAATGCGAAAAGTTCCACAGAGTATCACACAGGATGGATGAAGACAGGACCCTCCTCCACATCTGGACACATCCTGGTAATATTTCAGATCTATAACTCTGAAAAGCCACCAAAGGAAGAAAACAAAAATCAGAACAGGATCAGGCTTATCATTAGTAATTCTGAATGATAATGGTTTTAAACTTAAAAACCAATATCCAGCCAAGCTAGCTTTCAATCGAAGGGTAAGCTAAAGACATGTTTGGACAAACAAGGAATCAGAAAGTTTACTATCTACAGACTCTCTCTGAAAGAAATAGTTGAAAAAGTATTTTAACAAAACAAAACAAACAAATTGGTAATAATGGTAAATGTATATGTATTAAATCCCACAATTTCAAAATATGAGCTTTCAGAGTCAATTTTAAAAAGCCAGCTATGTTCTATTGATAAGGGGATGTATGGCAACAGGACACAGAATAATTGAAAATTATGGGACAGAAAGAGGAAAAAACGGAATATATTTAGAAAAACAGACAAGTATATTGATATTAATACAAAAGAGAATTTTAATCTGAGAGGATGAACTTGGACAAAGAGGAGCATAGGACAACTTTTAATATTGAGAAATGTTCAATTTTCCTATAAGATATGGCATCCATAAACCTTTCTGAGCCTAGTAACATTTTATGAGTATATAGAGCAAAAATTCTGGATAAAAGAGAAAATTTTGGCATTTTTTCACAACCATGTTGAGAGACATTAACACATCTCTCCTTTTACTCTAAACACTAATAAAAATAACAAAATTGATACAAAGAAAGCAAAAAGGAAGACTTATAATAAATAAAAGCAAAAATTATATAATGGAGAACATTAAAAACATAGACTTGGCTAATAAAGCCAAAAGGCAGTTTTTAAAAATTGGGATAAAACATACATAACATAAAATCGACCATCTTAGTAATTTAAAGCATACAATAGTGTTATGTATATTTGCATTTTTTACAACCAATTTTCAGAACTTTTCATCTTGCAAAACTGGTACTTTGTAACTATTAAACAACTCCCCATTTCTCCCTCCCCTTAGCCCCAGAAAACTACGATTCTACTTTCTCTTTCTATGTATTTGACTGCTCTGGACACCCCATGTAAGTGGAATCATACAGATTTGTCATCTTGTGACTGGGTATTTCACTTAGCATAACGTCCTCAAGTTTTATCTACGCTGTAGCATGTGTCAGAGTTTCCTTCCTTTTTAAGCAAAGAAATAATAATATTCCATTGTATTTATATACCATATTTTATTTTATACGTTCATCTGTCAATGGACACTTGGGTTGCTTCTACTTTTTGCCTATCGTGAATAATGCTGCTATGAACATGGGTGTATAAATATCTCTTTAAGATTCTGCTTTCAGTTACTTGGGGTATATATATCCAGAAGTAGAATTGCTGAAACACAGTGTAGTAATCCCACTAAAATGCACAAAGCTTTCAATTCCTAACCACCACTTGTTATTTTCTATTTTTAGTTTGTTTGCATGTTTGTTTGTTTTAATAGTGGCCATTCTAATTGATGTGAGGTGATATCTCATTGTAGTTTTGATTGGAATTTCCCTAATTTTTGGTGATTCTGAGCATCTTTTCAGGTGCGTTTTGGCTATTAGCATATCTTCTTTGGAGAAATTTCTATTTAAGTTTGTCTTAGTCCATTTTGTAATACTACACCAGAGTATCAGAAACTTGGTAATTTATAAAGAACAGAAATTTATTTTCTCACAGTTTTTGAGGCTGAAAATTCAAGAGAAAGGTGTCAGCAGTTTTGGTGTCTGGTGTCTTGAACACTGCAGTCTAGAAAGGAGAAACATTCTTACCGACATGGCAGAAGAGCAGAAAAGAGTGAAGCCACTCCTGAAAGGTCATTTATTTATTTTGGCATTAATCCATTAACATTGACAGCTTTGCCCTCATGACCTAAACACCTCCCATTAGACCCCATCTCCCAACCCCCCTGCATTCATTATTAAGTTTCCAACACATGAATTTTGGAGGGGTCAAATGTTCAAGCCATAGAAGAGTTCTTTATCCATTTTTAACCAAATTACTTGTGTTTTTGTTGTTGAATTGTAAGAGTTATTTATATATTCTAGATATTAACCCTTTATCAGTTACATGATTTGCAAATATTTTCTTTTTTTAGCTCGGCTGTGTTCTTCTCATTCTAAATAAATAAAAAAATTGTAGAAATAATTTGATGTAAAGAATGAATATCTCTTCTTCCAGAAAGAAATACTGCATTGAAACTAGTTAGGGGTCTGGCAGATTGCTGATTTAGGATCATCTTAGTCAAAGTTCAAGGCTTGAGATTCCCTAAATATGCAGCGATGCAAACCCATGTAGCAAGACTGTGCAAGTGTTTATTCATTCCTGGTTTATCCTTATCCTAAGGACATAACTCATTAGGGTCTCTGCTTATTGTGGAGAAAGGCTTATATTAGATTTCCTCATCTTGTGCAGTTTCTAGGTGTTGATTCTGATTTTCTTGCCTTTTGACACCATTAAAAAGAAAGTTAAAATTAACTAAGATTGGCAAATACCCTTAGGGCCAATTTACATCATGTAATAATTTCATGTTCACTTATCTCCTTGAGTTTCTAGTTTACCTTCAGTTTTGGCCTTGTATTATTTTATTCTCTCTCTCTTTCTATTCTCTTTTACAAAGATTAAAAAATGCTTAATCTAGCTATTTAGTTATTTTCTGAATAAATGTATTTGCCATTTCTGGAAACAGGAAGTATATTATAATTTCTTGAATACTTTTTTGTTTTTGATTCACAAACATTTTCTCCCATTGCATAGGTTGCCTTTCACTATGTTGATTGTAAATTTTGATGCATGAAAATTTTAAAATTTAATGTATTCCACTTCATCTATTTTGTTTTTGTTTCCTGTTAAAAAGCCAGGTTTTTAAAAATCAATCAAGTTGGCAAATTTGTGAAATCTAAATGCAGGGTTGAAGAAAGAGGGAAGACAAAATAAATGCACAAATATTCAACTTTAGGAATGAGAAAGGAAAAATAACTAGAGATAATCCCATAAATTCAATGCAATCCTAATTTTTAAAAATCTAGTATTTTTGTGATAGAACTTCACAGGCTGATTCAAAAGAATCTATATAGAACTTATGAAAATCAACAAAAAACATCAAACAACCCCATCAATAAATGGGCAAAGGACATGAACAGAAACTTTTCAAAAGAAGACAGACTAAGGGCCAGCAAACATATAAAAAAAGTGCTCAACAACTCTAATTATTAGGGAAATGCAAATCAAAACTACGATGATATACCACCTAACTCCAGTGAGAATGGCCCCTATCAAAAAGTCCCAAAACAATAAATGTTGGCATGGATGTGGAGAGA
Organism: Lemur catta; assembly: GCF_020740605.2. Taxonomy (NCBI): domain Eukaryota; kingdom Metazoa; phylum Chordata; class Mammalia; order Primates; family Lemuridae; genus Lemur; species Lemur catta. Next base: position 817,231 of record NC_059155.1, on the reverse strand, counting down.
TTGGAAAACTCTTACACTACTGGTGGGACTGCAAATTAGTACAGCCCCTGTGGAAAGTAATTTGGAGATACCTCAGAGAACTAAGAATAGAAATATCATTTGATCCAGCAATCCCACTACTAGGCATCTACCCAAAAGAACAAAAGACATTCTATAAAAAAGACGTGCACTCGAATGTTTATAGCAGCACAATTCACAATTGCAAAGATGTGGAAACAACCCAAGTGCTCATCAATTTATGAGTGGATAAAATGTGGTATATGTGTACCATGGAATACTACTCAACTACAAAAAAACAATGGTGATCTAGTACTTCTTATATTATCCTGGATAGAGATTGAGCCCATCCTTCGAAGTGAGGTATCACAAGGATGGAAAAACATGCACCATATGTACTCGCCATCAAACTGGTACTAATTGATCAACACTAAGGTGCTCACATGGTAGTAATACTCACTGGGTGCTGGTCAGGTGGGGGTGGTGGGAAGGTGGGGGATAGAGCAGGTAGGGTGAGTAAACCCACAACTAATGGAAACGGGGCACACTGTATGGGGGAAGGACACTCTTGTAGCCTTGGCTTGAGCGAGGCAAATACATTTCATGTAACCAAAATGTTTGTACCCCCATAATATCCTGAATTTAAAAAAAAAATCTTATTTGGAAAAGAAACTGAATGAAAATAGAGGGGACATTTCATATAGCACAATGGTGGTGGGAGAGCTGCCCCACCTGTAAAGTTATAATAATCAAGAGAGTGTAGCACTGGCATAGGAATAGAAAAGTAAATCAATGAAACAGAAAATAAAGTCTAAAAACAAAAAAGGATTTATAGAGGAACTTGATACATAATAAATCAGTAAGGGATGAATTTAAAATTTATCATATGGTTTTAGGACAATTGTCTACCTGTAATATATATATATATATATATATAAGATTAGATTATTTCATCAGATCATTCAAAACTTAAATTCCACATGGATTAAAGATCTGGGTGTGAAAACTATACAATTTTAAACATACTGGAAAAAATTGTGAAATCTTTTCATTGTTTCAAGGTAGAAAAGACCTTTCTAAGCAAGACACAAAACCCAGAAGCCTACAGAAAGAGATCAACAGATTTGACTGTGTAAACACTTATCATTTAACAGCAGACAACATAAGGAAAAGTAAAATACCAGTGTCAGGCTGAGAGAAAATATGTAACACATAAGCTACAGACAAAGGATTAATATCCAGAATATACACAGAGCTTCTAAAGGCAAAGGCAAACAACCCATTAGGAAAATAGGCAAAAGTCATAAAAGTATTTCACAGGAAGGTCATATGGGAAAAATTACCTGAAAGTATACCCAATGTAATTATTAATTAGGAAAATTAGAATTAATAACAAGCATAAGATTTTTTCAATCAAATTCATAACATTTTTTAACTATAATAAGATATACTATTGTCAGCAAATATTTAGTCTCATATGCTATTGGGGATAAGATAAATGGGTAGTTTTTTTGGAGAGTAATTTGGCAGAGTCTACATGAATTTTAAATGCACAGATGCTTCAAACCCACAGTTTGGTTCCTGGGTATTTATCTTTAGGTGAACAAAGGGGCATGTATTTATACCACATCATTGTTGAGAGGCAATTTAAATGCCCATTAATTTGAACATGGCTAGATAAACTGCAGTAACATCCATACTATAGATTAAAATAATATATTTAAATACAATGATGTTACACAGACCGAAAAATCTCTAATATATATCATTTAGTGAATGTAAGACAGTAGTTGAATAATACATAGAGCAAAGTCCAATTTATATACAAAGGTCTATTTATACAAGTACTTAGCTAGAAAGATATGCTCTAAACTGTTCATAGTGGCCGTTTCTAGGAAAGGGAGGGGAAGTTAAAGGTATTTTCCATTTTTATCCTACATTCTGCAGTGTTTCAAATCATTTTACTGTAAGATGGTATCCATGCATTGCTCTCATGAAAACAAATTAAATTATCTCTATTTCCACTCCTAATTTCTTCTTCTGAATAAATCATATTTCCATAAGCTTTATGTCTCTTATTTTCCTGTAATATAAGTGCAATTACCCATTTAAAAGTTTCACCAGTTTCATTATTCTAAAGTCAACTTTTTAATCTTAATGAATTTATTCTGCTTAATTGGAGAGTTACAAAGAAAAAAATACCTTGAATAACTGCCCAATTTAATTTATCTCCCCGATCCAAAAAAAAATCATTGGAAATGTTCTCAACTATCATAGTATGACCCATAGTTTACTGATAAGGCTAATCCAGTAGTCCAGCATGCTGGTTGATAGCCAAATGAGAGTGGTGAATAATTCATTTGTTTCTTTCATTTCTGAGTCATTGTATCCACAAACCTTCATTATGAGTCACAATTAAATTAGTCTTTGCACAAAAATAGGGTCTTAGAGTTCCCTAGATAATCTTGGTGGCCTGATTCAATCAATTGAAAGGCCTAAAGAACAGATTTTAGGCTTCCCAGAAGAAGATACCCCAAAGGTAGGTAGCAGCTTCAGCCCAGGCCTAAAAATTCTAGCCTTCCTTTCCTGACAGCCTGCCCTATGGATTTCAGACTTGACTAGCCAGCCCCACAATGTATAACCAATTCCTTGCTATAAATCTCTTACTGTAAAAAATAAAGGATCTTAGTGAATATAAATAACTGGCAGCTTTTAATACTTAAGCAGGGCATGAAAATTTTATACTTCAAAGCAGTTTTCATTAATGAATATTTTATTTCTTTTGCATCTCATGCAAATGGAATAAAGAAACAAATGTTCCACATTTGTTATTATGCACAAAGCCATATCTGATAAAAGTTTGGACTGCAATCACAGATGACTTCTTGTGTTTTGTCATAGTAATATCTCCCCAGCCATGCAGTGTAGTAGAATGAGCCTTGGACAGACTTGAGCAACTTAGGATCTACTGACATCTTTTGCATTTCTTGCTTTTGACATTGAAAGAAGCATATAACTTCTATGAACCTCATTTTCCTTATATGTATGACACAGATAATAATACCTGACCTTGTCCCCTTACAAGAATGTTAGAAGATTCACATGCAATAGTGGAGGGCAAAGTCTCTTCACTGCAAAGAACTATACACACAGGAGATATGAATAATAAATGAGAATCAGCAAGTTGATGCTATGCAAATTCAATCAACAGAAAGCCAAAATAATGATTGGATCTCTATGCTTCTCTTTAAATTTTTTTTCTTGTATCATGCAGTCAAGTCTACATAATAAAATGCAATAAATTCATTTCCCAAGGCACAGTCATTGGGTGGACAAAGCCCTATAGGGAGGTACAGACTCTTGTACTATTCTGAATAGTGTGGAAAAATAGCTGTCAGTCCTTGTCACACCTTGTTATCTTTCAGTTAGTGATGCTCTTTGGTGTTGGAGCTGCTGCTTTAGTCTCCCGGGAAAAAGACTCAATGCTTGTGCAGTAGGAGGTTAGCAGAGAACCAAGGTAGGCAACAGCAACCATTACTCGCATGATGATTCAGTGCTTTCTTTTAATTAGATGGAACATTAACTATTTTAAATCCCTTGCTATATAGCAAATGTTTTAAATGCTGAGAACATAAATAAATAAACTTAGCTTTTAATATTTTTGCACATTGTATATTATATTTCTGTCTAAAATAGTCTGTAGTTTTGGATATTAGTGAAAGGAAAGGGTTGAAGAAACAGCATCAAGTAGAAAGAAACTCAGACAGCTATGAGATTGGAAAAATTATCGGCAACCCAAAATAGAGCTCCACAGCAAAGAAGAAGAGTTAGAGGAGTTCCACCTTGGCCAAAATAGGCAGGCTCTTGTGCTTCTAGTGTTTCCAATAATTGACCAATAATTACCTAGGGAGAATGTGGCTTCACCTGAAAAGCTGAAGTATTTCCTGAAGGAGCTAATGGTTGGAGGCTGTCAGTTAGCTGCACTCCTTGCAGCTGGCAAGTTCCTTCCTGTGGGGAGATCCAGGCACACACTTCCATGGCTGCTGCATAGGTGTTGAAGCTCAAGTGAAAAAGATGAGGCACAAAAAAGTCCTCCAGTGGAGGGGGATAATGAGTGTGTTAGGTAAATGAAGTAAGATTTCAAGGTAGCACTAGGGACTCACTTGAAATTAGTGGTCATGTATTAAAATGGAAACCAACCAGCAAGATCCTGGCTTTTCTCAATTCCTGTTCACTTATTGCAGTAGATAAGTGGAGAGTTGGATTTACCAGGGTTAGGATTTTGTCACTTGAGCACAACAGAGGACAATGTCTGTGGAGTCCACTCAGTTCCCAAATTCTACAATTTTATGTGTATGAAGGTAATCTGACTTTCACCCCAATGGCTCTTGTATTGATTCCAGGGACTGGCAAACTGACTGATGGACCAAATCTGGCCTGTTTGTAAAATAAAGCTTTATTGAAACACAGCCACACTCACTCATTTACATATTGTCTATTGCTTTTTTCCTGCTAAAAATACAGATTTGAATGGTTGCAACAGACAATGGACAGACCTCAAAGCCTAAACTATTTACTATATGGTACTTAGAAAGTTTCTCTCTGGATTAGGCTAATCTAGCCGGTTCTCCCTGTGGATCCCTCCAAAAATCTTGGCTTCAAACAGCATGTCTAGCATGGCCTAGACAAGGGGCATTCCATGATCACAGGCATGGGAGCAGGTTTTACCCCTGCTAGATCTGTCAGCCCCTAGCAAATTATTTGAGACTGAGTTGGTACACAATACATTTTTGTTGAATTAATCTGTATTAAATGTTATCTCATTTTTTATTAATTCCACAAATATCCAGGCCACTGTTATAACGGCTAGAGATACAGCATATAATTATGTTACTGTTCCTATGCAAAATTTGATAACAACTATGTATTTTTATCTTATTTTCCCAGATATATTGCCTTATCTATAAATAATACCCAATTAACTTTATATTAAATAAAATTATATGTGAGCAAATATTTGGAAAAGCAAAACCAGGGTTCTAAAATTCTGCTGAAAATTTTATAGTGCTTTTATTTGACATGAAGCATTGCATGCAAAGTCTATAAACCACTCCTATTTCTAGTTCCAGTCATTGCTGCCATTAACCTTCTTCCCTAGCATTCATTTAATGGACTAGTCTCTCGGGTGTGAACTTTGGGAAATGATGTGGCATTCACAGTTCACATGCCCCATCAGGTTGCAGAAAAGGGAACTGAGGCTGAAGGACCATCCTCTGTGTCTACAATTCTGATGAAGGAAGTTGGTTTTCTACTTCTAAGAGGGTCTGGAAGTTGTAGAGGTAAAGGGATTATGGCCTGTGGAAATGCAGAAGTCCAGGGGTTGTTGTCAGGGAGGATAAAAAGAGAGCAGAACATGGAGTGCAATGCTAGAAATGGGGATGACCAGGCTGTTCAGAGTACCAGGTAATGATTACCTGGGGATGAATGATAAATTTCTCAAATACAAGGTCAAATGTTAATATGGCAGTTAATGGCAGTGCTCTGACTCTTGGTAATAGAAGTTTCTATCTCCTCAACCAGAAAAAAAAAAAGATACAACGTTGGGGACGCTGGACAGAACTGGTCTCTTCATATGGTACCTTTGGCTTTCATTTGTAAGTAATAGTTATTGTATAGTTTCTGTTCATTAAAGCTTATTCTATAACTATGTGTCAGTTGCTTGCTATCCAGGACAAGAAGGAGGGTCAGCTGCTGTTATGAACTGAATTGTGTCCCCCTCAAAATTCATTTGTGGAAGCCCCAAATCTCAATGTGGCGGTATTTGGAGATAGGAACTTTATGGCGGTAATTAAGGTTAAATTAGGTCATAATGGTGGGGTCTTGATCTGATATAACTAAGGACCTTTTAAGAAGAGGGACATCAAAGATATCTCTCTCTCTCTCTCTCTCTCTCTCTCTCTCTCTCTCATGCTGTGTGTGTGTGTGTGTGTAGACACACACACACACACTAGGCCATGTGAGGACACAAAGAGAAGATGTCCAGGGAGAAAGGCCTGACCAGAAATCAAATCAGCCAATATCTCAATCTTAGACTTCCAGCCTCAAGAACTGTGAGAAAATGTCTGTTGTTCAGGCCACCACTCTCACTCAGTCTATATTGTTTTGTTATGGCAATCTGAGCAGACTAATACAGATAACCAGTGTCTTCTAGGTACAGGTTAATGACACATACAGAAAACTAAAGCTGTATGTCTGTGGTCAGGGCTAACTGTGCATTTACAGAAATTTTCTCATTGATCCCCCTGCATCCTGTCCATCCTGTACACTAAAGCCACAAGGGTGCCTTTCTAAACCACAAGTCACTCACAAATCATCAAGGGCTACCACCTATAGAACAATGGATATAAGACAAATACCATATGCCTTCAGCTGCCTTGCAAGGTCCTCACCAATTCTGCTCCAACTTGAATTTTTGGGGATACCACCCAGGCCCCTTTGCAGCCAGATACCCTCAACTCCAGTTCTACCACTTGCACTTCCTCAATCTGCCATGCTCTTGTATGCTTCAGTGACTTTGAGTCATTACCCTGCGCACAGTGTCCTCCTCTACATCAAGCCCCTGCTCAAGCCCCTTTTTTTCTCCCAGGGCCAGTTCAAGTGTCACTTGATCTCTGTTGATCTCTCCTACCTCAGGTGGGACTAACTGTTCCCTCATTTTTGTCCCTTACATATACATCTCTTTTATAATACTTGCCACATTAAATTGCAGTTGCTTTTTAGATTGTCCACTCCCCCCAGGAAGAATGAGCTCTTCAAAGCAGAGAACATGTCTTACTCATCTCAGAGAGAAGAACAATATCAGCTCAATAAAAGGTGCTGAATGAATGTTGAACAAATTTACATTAATGCACAAGAAGATAAGTATTAAAGAGCAATGAAGCCCCTTAGGAATAGCTAAATGAATAGCTTGCCAGTACACCCATGCAAGATTCCATTCTCTAGCTAAACTACATAGTTATCATCAAAAGCATTAAATTGGTAAGAAATCACATTTTTATGAAAAGTCCATGATTCTGGTAGATGAGGAGGAGAAATAAGGCTAAAGTAGAAGTGACTACAAATATCTGAATTTTAAAGATGCAAACTAGCCCAATGTCTTCCTTATTTGTAAAATCAGGGATTTAGACAAGATGACTTTTAAGGGCCTTTCAAATCCCAAATTCTTTGATTGTATGATTTTCCAGATAGGCAAGACAACACTTATCTCTACAGCCCTGGGTTCATAATTTTTCATTTATTATCTGCCGAAGAAATGGACTCCTCATCATCACCAGAGAGATGGTTAACTGGAAAAGACTTGGTTGAAAATATGCTTTATACAGGAAAAAAAAAAGACTCACTGCAGCACTCAATTATGCAGCTGCCTGCCTGGGCTGCCTCCCTGGACCCAACAAGCCGTCAGATTTAATGACTAGGGTTAGCTGGGGGCATTTCCCACATGTTTAAGTATCAGCAAGTCTGACAGGCCACTGCTTCTTGAGGCATTGGGAACAATGCAAAATAGGCATCAGATTTCAAACATGCAACTAAAGCACTGGTTTTAAAAAATGTAAGCTGAGTAGTGTACTTTTCAGGCCGTAAATGAGTCTTAACCAGATAGCTGACCCAGTTTAAATAAATCTACTTTGGAAGCTCAGCTACACTGTCAAATTAAATTGCTAATTGCTTAACTACTTCACATTAATGGTATAGACCCAATTCAAGCACGTTTTCATGCCAGAGCTATCGTCATCTAAGTTGTGTCTAGACAAGTTATTAAGAACAGAATCACAGAAGTGTAGGGTGGGAGGAACCTCAGAGGTCATATTCATTTTACAGATGAGAAAACTAAAAATCTAAAGAGGCTTAGCTGCTTCACCATGGTCTACTGTTCTTTCTAGTATGTAAATGCATTATGGTGCATAAGTGTGTATTAATATTTCTGAAGATATATTCAGAACATTATGAACTTTGGAGTTAGATGTATCAAGGTAAAAAATCATGAACACTCCTCCCCTATCACATGTACACACTTAAACTTGTCAGCAACTCCTGGTTGTCCATAGGATAAAGTACATGTTTCTTACCTTGGCACATAAGACCACGTGTGACCTGGCCTCTTCTACCTCTGCAACAGCCCTCACTCCTGCTATTCCCTGTCCTGAACATGACATCAAAAGGACTCAAAGATCCTTGTTTTTGCCTATAAATGTGATGTCATCACTCACCTTGGTGCCATTCTTCATGCTGTCACTGCTGACTGGAATGCCTACTACTTTGTTCAACTTTTACTCCTGTTTAAATACCCAGCCCTTTGTTCACTTACTTCAATAAACCTTTCTAGAGAGTTCCTTCAGAACCAATGTCTCTGCTCTTTAGTCTTGGCACATTTATTGAAGTCCTGGACACATCCTACCTTGCAATTAGAGGTCATCTTCACATATGTCTCTCCACTTGATTGTGAGTTGGGAAACCCCAAGACTCCTAGCATGGAGATTGGCATATCGTAAGTACTCAGTGAAGTCTATTTCTTTGTGTTTGTGTTTTAACTGAGCATGTCCTGGACAAAAATGCTGCAATGGAGACCGAAGGCACTACTGGAGCTTGTCAACTTCTTCCAGAAGTTTCTCTCTTGAAGAAAAATCTGAGCTGCACACCTCCATGGCTGCCACATAAGCGAAGTCATTTAATCTTGCCACATTTCTGCTTCTTCTTCTATAAAATTGGGGAAACAAGGCTTCCCAATTATACTATAAAATAAACCAGCCTGGCTTAATAGTTGGTTGATTTTTTCTGTGGCAAGATATGGGTTTGTGTACAGAGCAGATTTTTTACAGGAGCAAAATTTACATAACATTTTGCCAAATAAAAGGATGACAGTCTGGGAAGTGGTTTGGAGCATGTTAGAATGTGTGTTTAAACAAACGATAGCATGGTATATTTTTACAACAGCATAATTTCTAAATAATTTTAATATATTAATACATTATATTTAAAAAAAAAGGTAAGACTCAGAGAGGCTAAGTAATTAGCCCAAAGTTGCAGAGCTAGGAAGTGGCTGGGCAGTGTTTCAAATTCAGATCTTTTGATTTCCAGTTCAGTGTTTTTCCTGTGACCTCACCATGTCTCTTAAGAAAAATAGAGCTCATGGAAGAATAAGGCAAAAATCCATATGACAACTGACCTGGGATTTCTAGGGGACTTTTCAGACATTTTCAGCCATATAGGTCAATAACACTAAAAGATATCACTGAAAAGGTAGATGTCGACAGATGTATCTTTTTGATCTGTACCAAAGACTCCAAAGGATTCTTGTACTTTGCCTTCAAAAAGTTAGCAATATAATTTTTATAACAGTTTTATTGAGATATAATTCACATACTATACAATTCTCCCATTTAAAGTATACAATTCAATTATTTATAGTATACTCATGGAATTATGCAACCATCACCACCAGACATACCCTATAAAAGGAAATGGGAAGCTCCAGAGGATAAATTAATAGCATGTGAGGATTTAGCACTCAGAATCCCCCAGGAAGGGGAGGAAATACCTCCTTTCATTTTTATAGGCAGACAAGATAGAGAACATCAGAAACTCCTATCAAGCAGAGTAAATCCAGTGTTTCTGGCTCACCTAAAGTGCAAATTAAAGGAACCACATTGCCTGCCTGATGGACTACATGGAAATTTTTAATATGTTTGGTTTAATTCACCAAAAGAGAATACATGATAATATGTATTAAAATTATCTTTATATTTTGCCTTATATGCTTCCTTTTTCCATGTTCAGTTAGTTAAAAAATATAACTTGCTATAGTCACTAAAATAGTAACATATGTCCTTATTTTGAGGGATATGTTAGTGGGTATACTATAGTATACCCTATAGTAACATATACCTGCCATAAACAAAGAGAAATAAAGTTTAGAATAAGAATAATTTCTGCAAAATGGATGCCAATTCTTCTTTGTAGGCCTGGTAAAATTCAGCTGTGAATCCATTTGGTCCAGGCTTTTTTTGTTATTGTTGTTGGAAAGGATTTTTGTTTGTTTGTTTGTTTTTTAATTGCTGTTTCAATCTCATTTCTTCTTATTGGTCTGTTCAGGTGTTCTATTTCTTCCTGATTGAGTCTTGGGAGGTTGAGTGTTTCCAGAAACTCATCCATTTCCTCTGTTCTTGAGGTTGTGTGCATAGAGATTTTCATAGTATTCACAGATGATATTTTGTATTTCTGTGCTATCAGTTGTCATCTCTCCTTTTTCATTTCTAATTGAGCTTATTTGAGTTCTCTCTCTTCTATTCTTGGTTCATCTAGCAAGAGGTATGTCATTTTTGATTATCTTTTCAAAGAACCAACTTTTTATTTCATTGATCTTCTATATAATTTTATTGTTTTTGATTTCATTTAGTTCTGCTCTGACCTTGGTTATTTCTTTTCTTCTACTGGCTTTGGGCTTCGTTTGCTCTTCCTTTTCTAGTTCCTTGAGATGTGTCATTAGATTGTTAACTTGTAATCTTTTTTGTTGTTGTTGTTGTAGGCATTTAAGGCTATGCATTTTCCCCTTAGGACTGCTTTTGTTGTATCCCATATCCAAATGCCCATCCATTAATGAGTGGATTAACAAAATGTACATGTTCACCATGGAATGCTGCTCAGCTATATAGAAGGATGACTTAATGCATTTTGCAACAATTTAGATGAAATCAGAGGCCATTATCCTAAGTGAAGTATCTAAAGAATGAAAACACAAACGCCACACGTACTCACTACTAAATTGGAAGTAACCAGTGAGCACACATGTACAAATAGGGAAGTAAAACTCAAAAGAAATCAACCAGGGGAGAGGGGGAAGAAGGGAACAGGTGAAAATCTATGTAACAGGTAAAATGGACAATATATGGGTGATGGGCACTCATAACCATGACTCAAGCATTATAAAAGCAATTCATGTAACCAAAATTGTTTGTAGCCCATAATACTTGGAAATAAAAAAAATTGGAATAAGAGAAAGAGCAATTCAAGTGACATTTATTCAGTACCTCTTATGCACTAGGCACCATGCTATATGTTTGGATATTTTCTCTCACTTAATCTATCCAGTGATTCTGTGTGGTAAGGATAATTATCCCCGTTTTACAGATAAAAACCTGAGGTTCAGAAATATTAAATAACTTGTTCCTGGTCACAGAAGTAGTAAGTGACAGAGCTAGCTCTATGGCCCTCTGATCCCAAATCTGGTGAAAATTGAAGAAAGGGATATTGAAGATGGATATTAGAATCTCCCCATCAGTGAAATGTGCTGCTTTGTGTGGTAGTGACTTCCTCATTAATAGAAACATTAGTAGAATTATTCAAGAATACATCAGATAATCATTTAAGAGTGATATCATAGAGAGATCTTAAGCATGCAATAGAACTTGGATAACATATTGCACTTCTTCACTGTGTTCTAATATTATGCAAATGAGCATGTACGTAAGCTTTAATGATTCATTGGTGGAAAGTGTCATATAAAATATTTCATCATGCAAGATTTTAATGAAATGTCCCCTTTCCTATCAATAACTAAAGTCTAAATATGTGGAAGACATAAAAATAAAGGTATAAGTTACAGTTCCATTTACTCATTTATTCAATATTTACTAAGAGAATACTATGTGCCAGGCACTATTCTAGATGCTTTGAGATACATTTGAGAACAAGACAGACAAGGTTTCTGTTCTCATGTGGCTTATTATCTAGTGATGAAAAAAGGAATAAATAATATATGTATGTATGTGTGTGTATATATATATATATACATTATATATATTATACACCTGTATAGTAGGCTAGATGGCAGTAAGTGATATGAAGAAAAATAAAGCAAAATCAGAGGATAATGAATGACTGAGTGGGATCTATTTTAGATTAGCTAAAGAGATGATATTTGGGCTAAAGTGAGGATGATACAAAGAAGAGAGGCATGTGAAAATATAGGGGATGACTATCCCAAGGCAGAGGAACAAGCACGTGCGAAACCTTTAGACAGGAAGTAGTCTAGGCTTCCTGAAGAGCATTAAGGAGGCCAATGAGGCTGAAGAAGAGTAAGGAAGGGAGAAATTAGTAGGAAAAGAGGACAAAGAGAGGGAGACCTATATCAGATCATGTGGGACCTTGTAGGCCCTGATAAAGTTCAATTTATTTTGAGGGAGATAGGAAGCAAATTGGAGTTCTAGATAGGGGAATGGCATGATATGATTTACATTTTATGAAAGATCACTGTCTTTAGTGTGTAGAGAATGGATTGTTAGGTGTGGTGGTGGGAAGCAAGAAAAGAAGCATGGAGAAAAGTTATGGAACTATTTTGAAAGTACAGGTGAGGTCATGATTATTTAAACAGACCAGGCTTAGGGTAATGAAATGGAAGAAAAGTGGTTACATTCACATATTTGGGAGGTATCCCTGAGAATATATGGTAATGGATTGGAAAAAAAGAGTGAGAAAAACATAAGGATACAAAATAACTGAGTTTTCTGGCTCTACAACTAAGTGAATGGAGGTAACATTGACAAAGATGTGGAAATCAGGAGTGGGAAAAGATTGAAGGTTATTGATGGTGAATCAAGAGATAGATTTTGGCCATATTAAGTTTTAGAGAGTGTGCTGGCTATGGATGTATTGCCTTTCAGTTCCAAACTGACCATTATTGCCTGTTCTGTGAAAATGGGTTGGGCCCTTTACTTTTCCTCTTAGCTGGGATGATGTTAAGTTTGGTCAATATAGAGCACTGGGTAGACATTACTAGAGAAAGGAATTTTGCTTCCTGGTTCCTGTGTGCTATCCTGGCAGGCTCCTGCAGCATAGGTGGCTTCTTCTTTAGCAACTTCCCAGCTCCTGTAGTGTGGGCACCTTTCCCAGTGCCCAGCTCCAGAAAAGCAGGCATCTCCCAAATCTTCCCTAGTGGCCATCTCTTATAGCACAGGCAGGTTTCTCAGCACCCAGCTCCTGTTGCAGTCACACTTTTGGTGTCCAGTTCCTACAATGCGTTGCAAACATAACTGAGTTGTTGTCTTGTTGAGTAATTTGGTTTCCCTTGGGGTGATTGAAGTCCAGGGAAACACTTTATGATGTGAGAGAAAAATAATAGGAAAAGAAGATGATATATGTAAATATTGCAGTGGAATATAACTATATTCCTTTTAATTGGTCTCAAGAAATTCCAGCAAAGGGTTTGAGATATTTTGAATAATTTTGATAGGTGAACAATATTTCCTTGACTACAATCCAGTGAAAACAGTGCTTATGGTGTAGACTTTACAAAAGACTGGCCGGCTAATGTGGATGACTAGGAGAAAGAAACTTCCTTGCACTTTTAAATGAAGTACATGGCTGCTGTGGCTGCTTGTGCTACTACTGAAGTTCTTCATTTGTGACCAGAGGATGCCAAGCTAAGGCCCACATGGTAGTATAAGGAAGAGTCAAGTTGAGAAGAGTATCCTGTTCAGCACTGGTTCAACTATGCAGCCTGCAATATCTGGATGTGATTGTACCCATCTTTACTGTGTTTTACTATACCCAATGGTATATCCTTAAGAACGTATCAAAAAGAACATTGACATATTTAGGAAAGCTGAGTAGGGGGAGAAATAGTGGTAAAGTAGTAAGGAATTCTGGAATTCAAGGAATTCTGGAAGAGGGGCTGGGATCTTCCCCGCCTCATTTTATGAAACCAATATCACCTTGATACCATATAAATAAAAACAAGAACAAAGACCATATGATTCTCTCAATAGACAAAGACAGGTTGGTCAGGAAGTACAGAAGGCAAAAATGTTTTTATCTTTGCTTATTTATCTGCTATCTGTTTCAGTCTGATCTGGTTTATTTTCAAATAGCCAAGATTTCTTACACTTTCCACAAACTATCTGTGTTAAAACATATACATGAAAATAACCACTGAATTGACATTTCCTGTGAAATGTTCAATATAATTCCACCTTTTCACAATACCAAGATGAGGAAAAAGGCCCCCGTGAATCGAAGACAAATCAAATAACCATGAGATAAAGTATTACTTCCTGTTGACATTTTATAACACTTAATTTACCTTTAGAAATGTCAAATGGTCTTTTCTCCTTTATTTAGCATGTCCTTCCTGCTTTCTTGCAAAATGACTTCTCTCTTGCCCTCCTAGAATTTCTTAACACAATGTAATAGCTTAACTAAAATGGGAGGGGGGGCATTAAGCCACTGTGTTATGAAAAATGTACACTATTTCTCAGGATAACTGAAATTAAGGGTACTGAAACATTTAGTCTTTGTATTCATAACAACCATAATTACCAAAACTCCTATGTGGTAAAGTAATTTGTATCTTTCCAGTTCATAGAGCCCTTTAACAATTTAACCCATACACACACAAAGCATTAAAGCTAGAAGAGCTCTGAGAGATTATACACCTGAATGTTTCCTGTAATCACTCAGAGATCTGCAAATATGTCCTGAGGGTTCAGGTGGTTATGGTGATCATTGTGTTTGTTTCAATTTCTACTTTTAAAATTCAGTTAACTCTAAAAAATTGTTTTAATGCTTGGTTTCCACTTAAAACACATATCAAGTGGGCACATAGTGGTTGATCAGATAGACGAGCTTGCTCATGATATGTCTCTATCACCACCAGTGGACTTCACCAATCACAGGTTTGATTGGTATATAATAGAAACTGTTTTATCTTTTATCATGTGTTTAGTTCATTTGGGCTGCTGTAACAAAAACAAGAGGCTGAAGGGGTAAAATGGCAGACTAAAGGCAGTCTATCAGCTTGCTCCCAAGGAAAGAAGTGGAAGGTGCAGGCAGCTGTCTACATACAGATCACTCATCCTGGAAGCAGCACTGTGAATTCACAGAGAACAACATGGGATGCTCAGTGTGGAAAAAAAGTTAATAGGGTGATACATATAAAAAGATTAGAGAACACAAAGAGAACAAGAGGAAAATAGAGTGCAGGAGCTTCCTACACACCCTGCTGGCTCAGTGTGGACTGAACTGCAAGATGGCACCCACAACCCCCACATACCTCCTACCTGCTCAGACAGGGACATGCTCAGAGTCTGTGCAGAGCCACTGCACTGGACAACAGGCACTATGGGGATCAGGCAACAGCTAAAGCCATCCTGAACTCTTGGGTGCACCGCTAAGGGTCTACACCAGGCTGGGGAGGGAGTGGACTGTCTTGTGGCTTCCCTGAGCTTTACCCGGGAACTTAAAGCCAGTCACTTCGCACCTAGAGTGCAGTGAGACCTAGGCACAGAAATTGATCAGAGAGCAGTAGGTACCAATCTTAGAGGTTCTGTGCGAACAATTCAGTGGGTTCTGGGTGGAGCGTGGAGAGCTACTACCTCTGTACTTCTGACCTGGCACCTGTGGGAAATTTGTGCCTAAGAAGCAACCTGCTGCTGGCTTGGCCCCTAATCCACCCTCCAGGCCCCAGCCACCTCCTGCCTACCTGGCTCTGACCCCACCTTCTAGGTCCGGTTGGCCCACCATCTATATGGACCCTTCTTCTGGCTTAGAGCCCCTGCACAGAGGTTTTGCTTCTGGCTCTACCCCAGTCTCCGCTCAGAGGCCCTCATGCTGAGGCAAAACAGGCCCTGCCCTGAGAGGCCTTAGATGACCACTTCAGCAGGTCCTGGCTGGCGCATGGAGAGCTGTGACCTCTACACATCTGACCTGGCATCTGCAGGACCCTTGTGCCTAAGAAGCAGCCTGCAGTTTGCTTGGTCCCAAATCTCTGCCCTCCAGGCCCCAGCTACTTCTTGCCTGCCTGGCCCTGACCCCACCCTCCAGGTCTGGTCAGCCCATCATCTGCACAGCCCCACTTCTGGCTCAGAGGCCCTGCTCAAGGCCTTTGCTTCCAGCTCAACCCCAATTCTAGCTTGGAGATTCTTATGCAGGAATGCAGCGGGCTCCAAACTGAGAGGAGTAGCTGCATTGGCAGGCTCCAAGAGGTTCATGGACAGCCAAACAGTCCCTGAGCCACCAGAGCCAACAACAACCTGCCTGACTTGGCATTACCGGGACCCCGGCACTTGCAGAGTAGCCTGCTTCTTGCTCACTCCAACCCCACCATCCATGCCCCAACTGCCTACTGCCTACTTGATCAGCCTACCATCTGCACAGCTTTACCTCTGGCTCAGAGTCCTTGCTCAGAGTTTCTGCTCACAGTCATTCCCAGTCCCAGCTCTTAGGCTCTCACTCCAGAGCCTGAGGCTCACCCCTATAACTCCAGAAATACCACCAGGCCCGAGACACCATCCTCAAGTCTCCATCCCTGCACCTGAGCCCCAGGACCCCACCCCAGAGCCTCCACCACCAGTTGGAAGAGTGTCTCCAAAGTCCATTGCCCTGCCAGAGACCCCCAGCCTCAAGCTACCAGCAAACTGCAACCTGCTTTGGACAAACTCCCACAACCTGGGAAACCATGACAACCTTATCCAGCTGCTGCAGATACCTCTGTGGGGAGACTCTGGGTAGAGCAATCCACACAATACCAGCCTCATTGAAGAGAGTCTCATCCAGATCCCAACTTGAACATTCTATAACTACCTGGAGAGTTCCCAGCAAGGAACAGAAATCTGGCAAACCTATTAACATGCAATTTGGAAAAGAGGGGTTAGATAAAAGGAAACCAGCAAAGGAACCCTGGAAACATGAAAAATCAAAACAGTTCAATACCCCCAAGGGATCACAACGCAGCTACAGCAATGAACTCCAACTACAAGGAAACTGATGAAATGACAGAAATGGAATTCAGAATATGGATGGCAAATAAGATAAATGGAATTGACGAGCAAGTTGAAAACCAACAAAAAGAAGCCCAAAAAATATTTCAGGAAATTAATATAAAAGTCACTAAAGAACTTGATAAAATTAGGAAGGATATAATAGAACTTAGAGAAATGACTTGTGTATATTTATCCATATGGCCAGCCTATGTCTCTTTAGTGGGCAGTTCAAGCCATTAACATTTATTGAAAGAATTGACAAGTAAGAAATGAAAATGTCTTTCATGGCTTTTCAAAATACAGCAGAAAGTTTCAGCAACAGATTAAACCAAGGAGAAAATAGAATCTCAGAGCTTGAAGGCAAAGCTCTTGAGCTAACCCAATCATTAAAAGAGGCAGAGAAGAGAACAAGGGCAGAGCAATCACTTAGAGAGTTACAGGACTATGTGAAGCGAACAAACATATGAATTATAGGTATCCCTAAGGAAAAAGAAGAAAGTGCTAAAAGCATGGAAAATCTATTTGAGGGAATTACTGTGGAAAACTTCCCCAGTATCACCAGAGATCCAGACATCCAGACACAACATAGTCTTCAAACTGTGGGAAGATTCATAGCAAATAGAACATCTCCAAGACACACAGTATTCAATCTTACCAAAGTCAGAGTGAAAATAAATTTCTACAAGCAGCTAGATGTAAGCAACAACTGACCTACAAGGGAAAAACCATCAGGATAACAGCAGATTTCTCAGTGGAAACCTTACAAGCCAGAAGGGAGTGGAATGACAACTTCAATTCTCTTAAACAAAACAAATGCCAGCCTAGAATTTCTACCTTACAAAACTATGTTTCATATTAGATGGAGAAATTAAGTCTTTTCCAGACAAGAAAATGCTGAGAGAATTTTCCAAGCCCATACCTGCCCTGCAGGAAGTACTCAGAACTGTACTATGCATGGATCAGCACAATAGATGCCCACAAGTGTACAAACCCCGAAACGCTAAAGGAAAGAGCCCAGTCACCAAAATGGCAATAATGTTCTTATCAACAGGAATTACAGAAATCCACCCCACTTATCAAACCTTTCAATAAATGTGAAGGGCTTGAACTCCCCACTCAAGAGACATAGGCTGGGTGAATGGATAAAAAAATAAAAGCCAAACATCTGTTGTCTCTAAGAAACACATCTAACCCACAAAGACTTATTCAGACTCAAGATTAAGGGATGGAAAACAATATTCCATGGAGATGGAAAACTATATTCCATGGAAATGGAAACCAAAAGAAAGCTGACATAGCTGTTCTCATATCAGATAACCTAGACTTCAAATCAAGAAAAGTAAAGAAAGACAAAGACAGTCATTATATAATGGTAAACAGAAAAATTCAATAAGAAGACATAAAAAATATAAATATTTATGCACCTGATACAAGTGCACCGGATTCACAAAGCAAATCCTACTTGATCTAAACAAAATGATCAACAGCAGCACCATAATAGCTGGGGACTTCAGCAGCCCTTTGAAAGAACAGGACAGATCTTCCAAACAGAAAATAAACAAAGAAACAATGGACTTAAACAGAACTCTAGAACAAATGAGCCTAAAAGACATTTACAGAATGCTTTACCACAAAACTACTAAATATACTTTCTTCTCATCAGTTCACAGAACATTCTCTAAGATCAATCACATCCTCAGCCAAAAAATATATCTCAAAAAATTAAAAAAAAAGAAATGATACAATGCATCTTTTTAGACAACAGTGGAATAAAATTAGAAATCAACTCCAACAGAAACACTCATCTCTACACAAACTCATGGAAGCTAAACAACCTACTGATGAATGATAGCCATGTCAAGGAGGAACTTAAGATGTAAATGAAAAGATTCTTCAAACTAAATGACAAAGGGGACACAAGTAGTCAAAAAACTGTGGAATAGAGCTAAAGCAGTCCTGAGAGGAAAATTCATAGTCATATATGTCTACATCCAAAAGACAGATCACAAATCAACAACCTAATGAATTGTATCAAGGAACTGGAAAAGGATGAGCAAACCAATCCCCAAAGAAACAAGAAGAAAGTAGAAGAAAGTAAATAACCAAGATCAGAGTAGAATTAAAAGATATCGATAACAAAATAAATATACAGAATATTAATGAAACAAAAAGTTAGCTCTTTGAAAAGATAAACAAAATTTGCAGGTCCCTTGCTAGATTAACCAGAAAAAGAAAAGAGAGGACTCTAATAAGCTCAATCAGGAATGAAAAAGGAGAAAACACAACTGATACCATGGAAATACAAAATATAATATCATCCCTGAATACTATAAAAGTCTCTATGCACATAAACTTGAAAACATGGAGGAAATGGACAAATTCTTAAAAAGACACAGCCTGCCTAGGCTCAATCAGGAAGAAGTAGAATTTCTGAACAGACCAATATCAAGTACCAAAATTGAAACAGCAATAAAAAATATTCTATAAAAAAGTCCCAGACCAGATGGTTTCACAACTGAATTTTACCAGACCTACAAACAAGAACTGGTGTCTATCCTGCATAAATTATTCCACAACATTGGGAAGGAAGGAATCCTCCCCAACACATTTTATGAAGCCAATATCACCTTGATACCAAAACCAGGAACGGACTCAACAACAACAACAACAACAACAACAAAAACTATAGACCAATAGCCCTTATGAATATAGATGCCAAATTCTTAATAAAATCCTATCAAACTGAATTTAGCTGCTCATCAAAAAAATAATCCATGATGACCAAGTGGG
Source organism: Lemur catta (assembly GCF_020740605.2). Classification (NCBI taxonomy): domain Eukaryota; kingdom Metazoa; phylum Chordata; class Mammalia; order Primates; family Lemuridae; genus Lemur; species Lemur catta. Next base: position 797,633 of record NC_059155.1, on the reverse strand, counting down.
CTTCATCCCAGAGTTGCAGCAATTGTTCAACATATGAAAATCTATAAATGTAATTCACCACATAAATAGAAGTAAAAACAAAGACCATATGATCCTTTCAATAGACACAGAAAAAGCACTAGACGAAATTCAGCACCCTTTTATGATTAGAATGATTAACAAAATAGGCATAGATGGGACTTACCTAAAAATTATAAAAGTTATATACAACAAACCCACAGCCAACACCATACTGAATGGGGAAAAATTGAAAGCATTTCAGCTTAGAACTGGAACCAGACATGGCTGCCTATTATCACCACTTCTATTCAACATAGTATTAGAATTCCTAGCCAGAGCAATCAGACAAGAGAAGGAAAGAAAGGGTATTCAAATGGTGGCAGAAGAGGTCAAACTATCTTTGCTGATGATATGATCTTATATCTAGAAAACCCCATAGCTTCTGACAAGAGACTACTGGAATTGATAAATATGTTCAGAAAAGTCTCAGGTTACAAAATCAAAGTGCACAAATCAGTAGTATTCATATACACCAATCAAAGTCAAGCTGAAAAACACATCAAAGATTCAATGTTTTAAAACAGCAACAAAGAAAATAAATGACTTGGAATATATTTAAGTAAGGAGGTGAGAGACCGCTACAGGGAGAACTATGAAACACTGAAGAAGGAAATAGTAGAGGATGTAAATAGAGGTAAAACCATACCATGCTCATGGGTCAGCAGAATCAACATTGTTAAAATGTCTATACTACCCAAAGTGATCTACAGATTCAATGCAATTGCTATTAAAATACCAGCATCATTTTATGCATATTTAGAAAAAAATAATTTTATGCTTCATATGGAACCAGAGAAGATCCCATATAGTTGAATTAACCTTAAGCAAAAAGAAGAAATTGGGAGGCATTAATCTACCAGACTTCAATCTATACTACAAGGCTACAGTAATCAAAACAGCATGGTACTGTCACAAGAACAGAGAGCTATACCAATGGATCAGAACAGAGAACCCAGATACAAAACCATCCTCACATTGCCATCTGATCTTTGACAAAGCAGACAAAACATACCCTGGGGAAAAGAATCCCTATTCAATAAACAGTGCTGGGAAAATTGGATAGCCACATGTAGAAGACTGAAACAGGATCTGCATGTCTCACCACTCACAAAAATCAACTCACGATGGATAACAGACTTAATCCTAAGGCATGAAATCATAAGAATTCTTGAAGAAAATGTCAAAAAAAAAAAAACTCTTATATATATCAGCCTAGACAAAGAATTTAAGAAGAAGACCCCAAAAGCAATCATAGCAACAACAAAAATAAATAAATGGGACCTAATCAAATTAAAAAGGTTCTGCACAGCCAAGGAAACAATCATTAGGGCAAATAGACAATGTGCAGAATGGGAGAAAATATTTGCATGTTATACTTCCAATAAAGGGCTGATAATTAGAATCTAGAAATAACTCAACCAAATAAGCAAGAAAAAAAATCTAGCAACCCCATTAAAATTTGGGCAAAAGACAGGAATAGAAAGGTTTGAAAAGAAGATAGATTAAAGGCCAATAATCATATGAAAAAATGATGAACATCTCTAATCATCAGGGAAATGCAAATCAAAACCACAGTGAAATATCACTGAACTCCAGTGAGAATGGCTTTTATCAAAAAGTTCCAAAACAACAAATGTTGGCATGAATGTGGAGAGATAGGAACACTCATACCTTGTTGGTGGGACTACAAACTAGTACAACTTCTATGGAAAGGCATATGGAGATACCTCAAAGAACTGAAAGTAGAACTACCATTTAATTTAGCAATCCCACTAGTGGGTATTTAATCAAAAGAAAACAAAAGACATTCTATAAAAAGGACACCTGCATTCAAACATTTATAGCAGCACAACTCACAGTTGTAAAGATGTGGAAACAATCCAATTGCCCATCATACACAGGTGGATTAATAAAATGTGGTATATGTAAATCAGGGAGTTCAGCCATAAAAAATGATAAAGAAATACCTTCCTACCTACCTAATACCTCTTGTATTAACCTGGATGAAACTGGAGACCATTCTTCTCAATGAAGTATCACAAGAGTGGAAAAACAAATTCCACGTGTACTCACCATTAAATTGGAACTAATCAACACTTATGTGCACATATGGAAATAGCATTCATCAGAAATCAAGCTGGTTGGAAGGGTGGAGGATGGAACAGGTAAATTCACACCTATCGGGTATAATGTACACTATCTGGGTGATAGGCATACTTATGAGTTTGACTCAAATGGTACAAGAGCAATTTATGTAACCAAAAACATTTGTACCCCCATAATATTCTGAAATAAAATTTTTTAAATGAAGTCAGCTTAACTCAGCTATAAGAAACAATGGTGATCTAGCACCTCTTGTATTTTCCTGGATAGAGGTGGAGCCCATTCTACTAAGTGAAGTATCCCAAGAATGGAAAAATAAGCACCACGTGTTCTCACCATCACATTGGTTTCACTGATCATCACCTAAGAGCACATTTAAGAATAACATTGATCGGGTGTCGGGCAGAAGTGGGTGGGGGAGGGGATGGGTGTATACATACATAAACGAGTGTGATGTGCACTGTCTAGGGGATGGACCCGTTTGAAGCTCTGACTTGGGGGGGGAGGGAAGGGCAATATACGTAACCTAAACTTTTGTACCCCTCCAATATGCTGAAATAATAATTTAAAAAAAAAAGACTAATATACTATATGGTCACCCTTCTTATATGATGCCATGACCTGGTTTATAAAGTTTTTTTAGTATACTATAAATATGTTCTCTATGATATCATTTATGTGGTACCACATTATTTTATCTTATGGACTACCAAATTTGCTTACCATATTGCCTTCCACATGAATGTTCACCATGTATTTATGTTTTTGTTTTTATAAAATATGCTATGATAAACATCAAAAAAAGAAGTCAGCTTAATTAAAGGCTTATACTGATGTTATAATTTTTTAAAAAATCAGAAGCCAGGTGGCTCATAAACAACAGGAATTTATTTCTCATAGTTCTGAAGGCTGAGAAATCCAAGATCAAAGTGCCAGGAGATTCCATATCTGGTTAGGGTCCAATTCCCCATAGACAGTGTCCTCATATGGTAGAAGGACCAAGTAAGCTCTCTGGAGCCTCTTTTATAAGGACATTAATTATCAATGGCCCCACCTCCAATTACTCTCACATTGGAGATTAGGTTTCAGCATATGAATTTTGGGGGACATAAACATGTAGACCATAGCATCATGTATATTTAATTTTCTTCCTAAATAGACCAAGTTAGAGACATTAAAATGTAAGGAACACCGATGCTGATATGTAGCATGTTCCTGAGAATTACAGAAATGATGATATTTTTTTCCAATTTGCCTTTGGTGATCTGTGACTTATCACTCATCAACATTCTAATATAATATATGACCCTATCTCTAAGATTTCAAAAAACAGCCCTAAAAAGAGACAAAGTAATCAACATACAATTTTTCTATTCATTTATTAAGAATAAAATTTATCCCTACCCAGAAAGTATCATTTGTGGAGAAAATCTTTCAAATCCCTAGCTAAAACTCTTTCTCTCATGTTAATATTTAACAACTGATCCACATTATGAAAATAAACAAATGATTAAGTACAGAGTACAAGCTTTTCAAACATATATTTATCAGTAATCCAGACACTTTAAAATAATTTGAGTCATTGATGTTAGCTAATTGTGAAATGGAGAGAAAGCTGGAGAAGGCCATACTACTGCAGGAAAGTTGCTTTTTCCACATGAAGGAGCTATTGTCAGCTCTCTGGTGACAATTTGGTAAAGCAATTAGATATAACACCCTTTTCTATAACGCATTATTTCAAAGTACACATGGCATGAATGCAATTATTGAATTTATTATTATAAGAAGAATGAAATAAAACTATTCATATTATGTTTGTAATCAGATGAGGACATTGATCTTTCTAATTTAGCCATTGTAACATGCATTCAGTACCCAATCCAAATGTGTTTTGTAATTTATCTGTAAACACAGAGGGAAATAATTAAAGGCTAGGAAATTATAGTTTAGCCTACACACTTCACTCTACATCTGGAGAAAAGGAGGCTCAGATAGGAGAAGTGACTTGTCCAAAGTCACACAGTAAGTTAGAGCATAGAATAAGAACCCAGGTTTTCTTTCCCCAGGTCCACGTTGGTCCTACTGCAACCTCGAGTAACCCAGAGGGTCTTTAAGGGCTCTCATTCTGAGCACCCATTTTAAACAACGTTCTTTATAACACCAATATGTAAATTTGCTAATCTCAGTAACAGAATCAATTAATTCAGATACTGATAGCTCCTTTTAGTCCTGGTATTAGTACATGGGATAAAAGCAGGAGGAGTGATGGGGGTTGGCAGACCAGAATCAAGATGATAAAAGCAAGCAGTTAAAAATGATACTGTGGTTATCCAATAAGAACCCTCAATAAGAGCTGGAAGAAATTACAACATAAATGGAAAGGAGGGAAAATTTCAGAGGGAAGGTTGAACATTTGACAGGATTTAATAACAGTTTACATGTTATCGAAAGGATTCCAAATGTTCTCCTTAGATACCCAGTGTGTGTGTGTGTGTGTGTGTGTGTGTGTGTGTGTGAGAGAGAGAGAGAGAGAGAGAGAGAGAGAGAGAGAGAGAGAGAGAGAGAGAGACAAAGAGAGAGAGAGAGAGGAGAGAGTGCGAATGCAGAAAGGGAGTGAGTTGAGGCCTAAACATCAAGAGAATGTGTGCCAGATGTTGTTGCTGATACTCAACCCCATCACTTTTTTTCTCAGGGGCTGGCAGCCTTACTATCAGACTTCTATGAGATTTGGAAGACAAAATACAAAGAGAAGCAGGAGCAGATGGCAGACATGACGTTTTCAGTGGCTTCTGAGCAAACTGCCTTTGATGCTAAAAGCTTCTGAGAATATGGCTAACAACTTCCTAGTATTGTTATACTTCCTAATTTCTCCATCCTTCCTGACCTTTACTCCATTCAAAGGGTTTTTGAGCATAAAATTCCCAGGATTATACCTCCTCCTGCCTGCTGAAATACCTAGAGTGGTTTCTGTATTTCTTACCAAACCGTGATAGATGTAGACCTTTGCTACTCGAAGTGTGGTTCATGGGCCAGCAACATCAGCACCACATGAGAGCTTGTTAGAAACAGCATCTCAATCCCCACCCCACACCTACTGAATTAGAATCTGTATTTTTAAAAGATCTTCAGGTGATGAGTATGTGGATTCTAGTTTCAGAGGCCTTGGTATACAGTAATTATAGAGGGGTAGGAGGTCACCTTTTGGAGAAGGATTTCAGTTTATTGATGGGGGAAGAGAAGATAAGTTGTAGGAAGAAAGTCATGAATGGGAGGTAAGAAAATAGGGACAATACATATTACTGTTTTGAATAATTTATCCATAAAGTAAAAGGGGTCAATTTTAGAAATTATCTCTCTGTCCTATTATTTGTGACTCTAAAATGAATCACATCATAGTGGCTACTACATAAGTGTTATGTCCTGAAGTATATGTGTCCTCCACTTTTGTTGGACAGTGGCTGCTATATACTTGAAATGTGGTTTGTTCACATTGAGATGTGCTGTAGGTGTAAAATGCACCACTGATCTCAAAAATGTAAAAGGAACAAAAGAATGCAATAAATCACATTATTTGTTTTATATTTATGACATGTTATATGATAATATGTTGGATATATTAGATTAAACAAAATGTTTTAATAATCAATCCCACGTATTTTTACTTTCTTTTTTTAATATGGCTACTAGAAAATTTAAAATTGCATGCATATCTCACATTATATTTCTAGCAGATAATACTGCCTTAGAGAGTTGGATTAGGGTCTTAGTCATAGCTGAATCTCCAGCGCCATGAGTTCTGCCTGGCAAACAACATGTGCACTATTACTCAACACTGAATTGTTAAATGGAGGTAAAAATTCCTAAGCATTCCAGTCAAAGTTGATTTCCATTATTTTTTTTTCCTGAATTCTCAAAGCACTTAATATTTGCACATCCTTGTACCTGACTATACACAATTTAGAATTTATTTGGCACAATTTCATATTATTAATTTTGTATGGTCACCACTTTTGTGCATCCTATTATGCCTAGCACAATACTAGACACACAGTAAGGGCTGATTACGTTCCCATTAAATTAAACCAGGTGTTTTTAACCCTCAGCTTATGGTGAACTTTGCTACCACAGTTATAAAAGCTTGGTATACATATGACACATGGGGCTGACCTACTTAAAGACAATCTATCTTTGACATGAACTTAGCCCATAACAATGAATTAGCCCATTGAGATATTAATTCATTTAAACAAATGTTTGGACATACTATGTACCAGGATTAAATCCTCCTCATACCTCATGATGATCCTGAACTCTCATACCTTTGTTTCTAGAATTATACTTTAAAATTTTCTAAAATGTGTGTTTCTATATTATTCTTATCCAGAGTTACTTCGTGTAAATATATTTATTTTATTTTGTATTGCTTTGTTCCCAGTTATATAAATTGACTCAAAAGAGAAAAGATGAAATGGGTTGAATAGCTGTGGAATGTTGAATTCTTCTCATAGCCTTTTCTTAAGGGCAAGTAAGAGCTTGGTGGAGGGTATTTAAATGAACTACATGATCAATGGAAAATTCTCAAACATTTCTCACTCTCCCCCTAAAAATGAAAGAGCTACAGTTTGATCTCCACCTTTTACATATAGTAATTTAAACATCAAAGAGGGATTTTAGTAATGGGTTTCACACTTTTGAAGGAAAAGTAAAGGTTTCCCATAGCTTTGTTGGCAACAGATAAAAGCATTGAATCAAAATAACCTAGATAAACTGCCTGAGGAGGTCATCTGTAAAGTCTAGGATTTTTGCTCAAAATAAGACTTTACTGAGGACAACTTGTTTTCTGTAGAGAAACAACAGCCTAATTCATCTACTAAATTGACCAAAAATAAGCCCATATTTAGATTTTTAAACTTCCCCAAAACCCAACAATGGCTGAAGTCGTATCTGCTCAGTCCCTGGGTCTGCATACTAAATTGCTATATGGATAGAGCTTTCTCTGTTCTCTTGCATGTCATGTGTTCAACTGTCATGTGGTGACCTCCTCAAAGCTTTCATCTATTGCCTGGCTTCAGGGTGGAAATATAGATATATTTGTCAGATGCTAATTGCCAACTTGGGAATCAATAAGTAGAAGCTTTTATATTCTGACTCATTCTTTCTCTGTATATTAATACATACACACAAAAATGCATATATACATATCTAATATGTATATAAAATACAGGGAGGGTCTCAGAGAGGGCAACTTAGGATGGTCTGAATTAATAAAATTCAGAAGCACCACTTCTATTGTAACTATTGTGTTGGAATCAAACAACATCACTGTCACTCAGGTGATTGCAAATGCTTCTTAACTGGTCTCCCTGCTTCAACCCTTCCTTCCTGTAGTCCATTCACCTTCAGAGTAAAACCCAAGATCCCTACATTGACCTACATGGCCCTGCATGATTTGTTCTGGAAGCTCAGTTCTTTTTTATTTTTTGGGGGGGAGGTTGCATTTATTTTTTTATTTTTTAAATTTTGTTTATTTCAGCATATTATGAAGGTACAAATGTTTAGGTTACGTATATCACCTTTGAACCACCTGAGTCAGAGCTTCAAGCATGTGCATCCCCCACAGAGCTTCAAGCATGTGCACCGCACCCATTAGGTGTGTATATACCCATCCCCTCTTGTCCCCTCCCATCTGCCCGACACCCGATGAATGTTACTACTATATGTGCACTTAAGTCTTGATCAGTTAATACCAACTTGATGGTGAGTACATGTGGTGCTTAATTTTCCATTCTTGGCATACTTCACTTAGTAGGATGAGTTCCAGCTCTGTCTGGGATAATACAAGAGGTGCTAGATCTCCATTGTTTTTTTTTGTGGCTGAGTGGAACTCCATGGTATACATATAACCACATTTTATTAATCCACTCATGTATTGATGTGCACTTGGGTTGTTTCCATATCTTTGCAATTGTGAATTTTACTGCCATAAATATTGGAGTGAAGATGTCTTTTTTTACACCATGTATTTTGATTGGAATATTTAATCAACATATTAACACATTTAAAGCAATTATAGACAGATACAGACTTGTTATTTTTTTTAATTTTTTTTCTGTTTTTCCTTTGTTCTTTTTTTCCTCTCTTGTGTCTTCCTTGTGATTTGATATTTTTTGTAGTAGTATTCTTTGATTTCTTTCTATTTATCTTCTATGTATCTACTATAGGTTTTTACTTTGTGATCATGAAACTTACATAAAACATCTTATATATAGAAATCTATTTTAAGCTAACAACTTAAATTTGATTACATACAAAATTCTACACTTTTACTTCTCCCCTCCTCAAATTTTATGATACTGACATTACAGTTTACATATTTTATGGCAAATATGGTCTCCAACCCCTGGGCCAGGGACCAGTACTGGTCTGTTGCCTGAATGGTTAGGAACAGTGCCACACAGTAGGAGATGAGCAACAAGCCAGCAAGCAAAGCTTCATCTGTATATATAGCCACTCCTCATCGCTCACATCACCACTTGAGCTCTGCCTCCTGTCAGATCAGCAGTGGCATTAGAAGATTCTCATATGAGTGCAAATCCTACTGTAAACTGCACATGCAAGGGATCTAGGTTGTGTGCTCCTTATGAGAATATAATGCTTGATGATCTGAGGTGGAGCTGAGGCTGTGATGCTAGCACTGGGGAGAGGCTCAAATAAAAATTATCATTAGCAGAGAGGTTTAACTGCACAATAAATGTAATGCTTTTGAATCATCCCAAAACCATCCACTCCCCCATCTGTGGAAAAATTGTCTTCCATAAAACCAGTCCCTGATGCCAAAAATGTTGGGGGGAAAAGCTGCTGTTTTATATTGTCTTGTCTATTGACAAATTATTATAGCTATAATTATGTTAATACTTTTCTCTCGTAACTTAAATATTAGAGTTAAAAGTGATTTACATACCACCATTATAGTATTTTTTTTTATTTCAGCATATTATGGGGGTACAAAAGTTTAGGTTATGCATATTGCCCTTGCCCCCTCTCCCCCACTGAATCAGAGCTTCAAGTGTGTCCATCCCCTAGACGGTGCACATCGCACTCATTATATATGTATACACCCATCCACTGCCACCCCCACATATGCCCCATACCTGACTAATGTTATTCTTAAATGTGCTCTTAGGTGATGATCAGTGAAACCAATTTGATGGTGAGTACATGTGGTGCTTATTTTTCCATTCTTGGGATACTTCACTTAGTAGAATGGGTTCCAGCTCTATCCAGGAAAATACAAGAGGTTCTATATCACCATTATTCTTAATTTGACTATATACTTACCTTTGCCAGTAAGTTTCATAGTTTCATATGTTTTTATCTTATTAATTAGCATCCTTTTATTTATATTTGAAGAATTCCCTTTATCATTTCTTGTACGACAGATTTCAGTTTTCTTCAGCAATTTTTGTCTGGATAAATCTTTTTTCTCCTTCATTTCTGAAGGACAACTTTGCCAGGTAAATTACTTTTGATAGGCAGTATTTTTCTTTCAGCCCTTTGAACATATCATCCCACTGTTGCCTAGCCTGAAAGGTTTCTGCTGATAAATCCACTGATAGTTCCACAGAAGTTCCCTTGTATATGATACCTCACTTTTCCCTGTCATTTCAAAATTATCTTTGTCATTGTCTTTTTAAAAATTGACAAATAAAAATTGTGTGTATATATACTTTGAAGAAATCAAAAGGTAAATGAAAAAATATCTTGACACAAATAAACATGGGCACAAAACAGCAAAACTTATGGGATGCAGTAAAAGAAGTTCTAAGATGGAAGTTTATAGTGATAAATGTCCACGAAGAAGGAAAGATCTCAAACGAACAACTAACTTTACACCTCAAGGAAGTAGAAAAGTAAAACTAAGATGAAAGTTAGTAGAAGGAAGGAAATAATAAAGATTAGAGCAGAAATAAATGAAATAGAGACTGGAAAAATAATAAAAATGATTTTAAAAATTCAGGTTTTTTTTTAAAGAAATAAAATTGACAAACTCTTAGCTACATTAAGAAAAAAGAGAGGGCTCAAACAAAATTAGAAATGAAAGATGAGGCATTACAACTAATGGTCAAGAATTACAAGGGGTCACAGGGTACTTCTATGAACAGTGATAGGCTAATAAATTTCATTAACTAAAAGAAGTGAATAAATTCATAGAAACATACAACTTACTAAGACTGAATCATGAAGAAAATGTGAACAGACCAATAACAAGTAAGGGGATTGAATCAATAATCAAACAGCTCCCAACACACAGAATATTAAGACCAGATGGCTTCACTGTTAAATTCTACCAAACATTTAAAGAAGCTCTGACTCGGGGTTGGGGGGCAAGGGCAATATATGTAACCTAAATTTTTGTACCCCCATAATATGCTGAAATAAAAAAATAAAAAATAAATAAAACAATCAGTAATAAAATTAAATACATACAATGGCAAAAAAATAAAGAAAGAAAGAGAAAGGAAGGAAGGAAGGAAGGAAGGAAGGAAGGAAGGAAGGAAGGAAGGAAGGAAGGAAGGAAGGAAGGAAGGAAGAATTAACACCAATTATTCTCAAACTCATATGAAAAACTGGAGAGGAGGGAACACCTCAAAACTCATTTTGTAAGGCCAGCATTACTGTGATATCAAAGCCAGACAAGGACAATACAAGAAAATTATAGGCCAATATCCCTGATGAACTTAGATACAAAAATTCTAAACAAAATCCTAGCAAACTGAATTAAATAGCACATTAAAAGGATCATACATCATGATCAAGTGGGATTCATCCCAGGGATAAATGATGGTGCAACATATGCAAATTTATAAATGTGATACACTACAATACCTTAACCAAATAAAAGATAAAAATAAAATTATCATCTCAATAGATACAGAAAAAGCATTTGACAAAATCCAAAATATTTTAATAATAACAACACTCAATATGTTAGGTATAAAAGGGACTTACCTCAATATTATCAAGGCCATGTACACCAAGCCCACTGCTAATATAATACTCAGTAGTAGAAAGCTAAAAGCTTTTCCTTTTCCTCTAATATCAGGAACAAGACCCAGATGCTCACTGCTACCACTTCTATTCTATACTGTACAAGTCCTAGCCAGAATGGTTATGAACCAAAAGAAATAAAAGACATTCAATTTGGAAAAGAAGATGTAAAATTGTCTCTGTTTGCAGATGAGAGGATCTTATATATAGAAAACTCTAAAACTCCACCAAAAAAAAAAACTGTTAAAACTAATAAATGAATTCAGTAATGCTACAGGATGCAACATACAAAAATTAGTTATATTTCTACACACTAACAATGAGCTCTCCAAAAAGAAATCAAGAAAACAATCTCATTCACAATAGCATCAAAAATAATAAAATAATTAGGAATAAATTTAACCAAGGAAGTGAAAGATCTTTAAAACTTTAAAACATTGATGAAAGAAAATTAAGAGAATACAAATAAATGGAAAGATATTCTGTGTTCATGGTCTGGAAAAATTAATACTGTTAAATGTCTATACTAACTAAAATTATCTACAGACTCAATTAAGTCCCTTTCAAAATTTCAATGGCAGTTTTCCCAGACCCCTAAAATCTTATAAAATCACAAAAGACCTGGACTAGCCAACACAATCTTCAACAAGAAGAACAAAGCTGGAGGCATCACACTTCCTGATTTCCAATTATAATACAAAGCTATAGTAATCAAAACAGCATGGTACTTGTATAATAACGGACACATACACCAAGGGAATGGAACAGAGAGCCCAGAAATAAACACACTTATATATGGTCATCTAATCTTTGGCAAGTTTGCCAAGAATACACAATGGGGACAGGATGGTCTCTTTAATAAATTGTGTTGGGAAAACTCGATATCCACAGGCAAAAGAATGAAATTGGACCCATATCTTACACCATGCACAAATATTAACTCAAAATGAATTGAAAACTTAAAAAACATAAGACCTAAAACTATAAAACTTTTAGAAGAAAACATAATAATAAAACTCTTTGATCTTGTTCTTTGCAATGATTTTTTGGAAATGGCACAAAAAGCATAGGCAACAAAGGCACAAATATCTAAGAAGAATGACAGCAAACTATAAAGCTTCTGCACAGGAAAATAAGCAACCAAAAAATGAAAAGACAACCTATGGCATAGGAGAACTTTTGCAAACCATATGCTATTGACTAAATGTTTGTATCCTTCAAAACTGTATATTTTCAAACAATACCCAACAATGTGATGATATTATGAGATGGAGCCTTTGCGAAGTAATTCAAATTAGATGAGGTAATGTGAGTGGAACCCTCATGAATGAAATTAGTGCCCTTATAAGACTGACAGGAAATCTTGCTTCCTCGCTATGTTTTTGCCATGTGAGGATACAGGGAGACAACCTACGACCCAGAATTGGGTCCTCACTAGAACTCAACTATTTTGGCATGCTGATCTTGGGCTTCCAGCCCCTGAAATTCTGAAAAATACATTTTTGTTGTTTATAAGCCACCCAGTTTATGGTATTTTGCTATATCAGCCTGAGCTAAGACATCATATATCTGATAATAGGTTAACATACAAAATATATAAAGAACTCCTACAACTCAGTGGCCAACAAAAAAGGAAACTCAAGTTTGAAAATGAGCAAAGAATACAAATAGACAACTTGGGGGGCTGAGGTTGGAGGATGACTTGAGGTCAGAAGTTCAAGACCAGTCTGGGTAACATAGCAAGATCTCATCTCTAATTTTTTTTTAAATTATCCAGGTGTGGTGGCTCACACCTGTAGTCCCAGCTACTTGGGAGTCTGAGGCAGTAGGATCATCTGAGCTCAGAAGTTCAAGGCTGCAGTGATATATGATTGCACCACTGCAATTTAGCCTGGGCAACAGAACAAGACCTTGTCTCTAATAAATAAATAAATAAATAAATAAATAAATAAATAAATAAATAAATAAATAAATAGAATCTGAATAGACATTTATCCAAAGAAGACATACAAATGACCAACAAGCATATGAAAAGATGATCAACATCACTAATCGTTAGTAAATTAAAACCTCAATGAGATACCACCTCACACCTGTTAGGATGATTATTAATTTAAAAAAAAAAGACAAGTTCTGGAAAGAAAGTGTAGAAAGGTGATCCTGGTACACTCTTGATGAGAATATAAACTGGTACGGTCATTATGGAAAACGGTATGGAAGTTCCTCAAAAACTAAAAATAGAACTACTATATAACCCAGCAATCACACTGCTGGGTACTTATCCAAAGGAATTGAAATAAGGATCTCAAATATCTATCTGCACTCCCATGTGTATTACAGCATTATTCAAAATAGCCAAGATGTAGAAACAACTTAAATATCCCTTGACAGATGAATAGATAAAGAAAATGTGGCATATACATACAATGGAATATTATTCAGCCTTATAATAGGTAACCCTGTCATTTGCAATAATATGAATGGACCTAGAAGACATTATGCTAAGTGAAATAAGTCAGGCGCAGAAAGACAAATACTGTATATTCTTTCACTTGTATGTGGAATATATAATAGTCCAATTCATAGAAGCAGAGAGTACAATTATGGTTGCCAGGGGCTGGTGGAGGGGAAAATGGGGAGTTGATGGTCAAAGGGTACAAAGTTTCAATTGTGCAAGATAAATAAGTTCTGGAGATCTACTATACAGCAAAGTGCCTATAACTACCAGTACTGTATTACATACTTAAAATTCACTAGGAGTGTTTATCTCACGTTAAATGTTTATACCATAAAAAATAATAAAGGAGATGGGAAGAAACTTTGGGAGGTGATAGAAATGTCTAAGGCCTTGATGGTGGTGATGATTTCATGAGTGTATAGTTATCCCCAAACTCACTGGGTTGTATAAATTAAATATGTACAGCTTTTTCCATGTCAATCATATCTCAATAATGTGGTTTAAAAAACATTTTTAGAAAGGTCTTTTTGTCCTCATTAAAGATGACACATGTGGCCCAGGCGTAGTGGCTCACGCCTGTAACCCTAGCACTCTGGGAGGCCGAGGCGGGTGGATCCTTTGAGATCAGGAATTCGAGACCAGCCTGAGCAAGAGCGAGACCCTGTCTCTACTAAAAAATAGAAAGAAATTAGCTGGACAACTAAAAATTAGCCACACATGGTGGTGCATGACTGTAGTCCCAGCTACTCGGGAAGCTGAGGCAGAAGGATTGTTTGAGCCCAGGAGTTTGAGGTTGCTGTGAGCTAGGCTGATGCCACAGCACTCTAGTCCAGACAACAAAGTGACACGCTGTCTAAAAAAAAAAAAAAAAGCTGACACATGTGTAACGTTGATCAGCTGTTGTTTAGGTTGCCCACAGATGCCATGACACAGGCAAATCTCATCTCTGGTGATCTAAATCTTAATACATATATTTTTGCCACCATACATTTAGCATATATTAATAATAGGCAAAAATATCCATGCTGAGATGTATAAATATATAATTTATCTATGCCCAAGTCTGCTCACATCAAGAAGCAGGAAGTAGTAGGAAGGAGCCAACTCCTCAATTTTACAGTAGAGTTTGAGTTCTAATTTATACTCACTTAGCCCCTTCTCCTAAGGGAATGCATATAAGTGTGTGTGCATGTATGTTACGAAATATATCTCTCTCAATCCCATATAGCTCCTTTCCTACTGGCACTGGAGATTATGAGAATAACAAGACAAAGGGACTCTCCCTATCTCCCTGCTCTGATCTCAGGCTAATACTGTAGCTAGGTCACCCTCATATAATATGCACACACACTGGTAAAACCTGTATATACATATTTATAAAACAGGGAAAATAAATATAATTGTATCTTTCATATTTTGTGACCCCCAAATTTTTGTAAAGGCTATGTAGCTATCACAATTTTATTAGTGTTAATTAGATAGGCAATTTGACATAAAAAGAGAAAGCATATTTTCTTACAATACACTAAGATGAGCAGTAACATTTTATATAACAACAAAATGATTTTCAGAGATTTTTAGTGAATCCAGATATTTTTCTAATGCTGCATTATGAATAAAGCTTGCAGTCAGGCTCTGGAAGACTATTCAAATAGGTAATTAAATTCAATCTGTGCAATGACTGGCACAGAAGGTGAGAAGAGAAGAAGCCGTACCTGCCAGCAATGTTCTCAGTTGCTGTGACAACCAGATTTGAGAAACTGGATGAGATCAAACAGAGTCCCTAATCCAGAGCTGCCCACATTCCCAGTCAGAGGTATATATGAATGGCTCTTGCTCATTTTGTGCTGGGAAACGTCCACTGATGTTGCCTGAAAACTTCTGCTCCCCTCTGAAAACTACAGCTGCCTCATCACTGTTTAAGTCAGTGCTGAAACAATCAAAAAGATTAGTCCTTCTGCCCATTGCCACTCAATCCAAAGCCTCTCAGTCACTGGTGATCTTATTCCTCACCCAATATTTCCATTTATTTCTTTTACTGGAATATAATCTTTGCCTTAAGAAAACAAGAGCATACCTATGGCCTAAGCCTAGGAAATACTGAAGATAAAGGTTTTATCTAGTTGTAGGATGATGGCTGTTTCTTTACTCTTTTTAAAAAATATTTTTTATAATGTCATGATGTTATTTTCTGGATATAACAATTAAGTGCTATTCAATTTCTAGGTTTGCCCCAATGATGGCAGGGAAAACACCCTTATGTCCACTCGCTCCTCAGAAATACTGTTTAGAATGCCATGTCAAGTCACCCTGTTAACACTGTAACCTAGCATGTCACAGTCTGTTAAGGACGTCTAAAAGCTCTATGCATGACCATTGCATAAGTACTCAATTTCCTGTGCTGTGGCAATACAAAGAGAAAGAAAGAAAAAACATGAGTGAATTGCTGTTAAAGACCAGAGCTTTACCTCAGCCAAGGGCAGAGATTAAATATCATAATATTATAGTTATATAATAATATGTCTTCAGAGCCCCTCACCTTATATGTCATCCATGTTTTCTTGGTAGCACCTGAAAATTATGTACACTGCAACATCCCCTTTGCCCATCAAAACCTTGTCACATTTTCTTAGGATTACAGTCATTGCATGGAGAAAATAGGTAGTACTGGATTAATTACAGAAGTTGATCCCTCGTACTACCTATATAATGTTGTAACTCAGGCAAAATGCCTTTAAATAGCAAATATTTAGTCTAATTAGGAAAGACATATTGAGCAGTTCCACCAATATATTTCATATGGCACCCCTAACATAGCTGCTTAACATTCTTCTGGCTAACTGTATACTTACCCAACAACTACAGTATCATTCCTCATTAAGTAATCAGAAAGTCCTTCCTGTCCTTCATCCTTCTCTTCATTTAGAGCATCCCTTATATGACTCAAATAGCCAAAGACAATACACCAGAGAGAATGTTGGGAATTTAGGCAACCTCCCTCCTCCTATAGCCAATCAAACTACTTTTTCTAGTAACGCAATGAACAAGGAGTTTGCTGAACAGAACTGAACCTCTCTGAGCATCAATTCCCTTATGTAGGAAAGAGTTGTGATGATTAGAAATGATGAATGTAAAGATGGTAATTATAGACCTGGCTTTCAGTATGTAACCATAAACTGTAACTATTTTTATTTTGCTTATAGTCTAGATTCTCTACTGGGATGTATACACTATGGAAAACCAGCACAGTCTAGACAAGGAACAAATATCCATACTTAATTAAAGCCATAGCCAGAGTCTGTGATAAGAAGTAGATCTTGCAGAAAGATGGTGCAGTGGTGGTGACCTCCTGGATTCGTGCTCCTGGAGAGGAAGGCATGGATCTCAGTCTGCCACAACGCTAGAGGATCACACCCCCACAAGAACAGCAGTGTGAATCCACGGAGAATCAGCGAGGGACACAGCAAGAAAAGACTTAGGTGAACGGGAAATCAGATCGTGAAAATCTGAAGAGTGCTGGATGGACAATAGAGAGCGGAGCGTGGGATGGCTGTACCCACCTCACCAGCGAGTGAGGGGGGGTCAGCCCCACAGGAAAGTGGCCTGCTTCCCCACTGACCCCCACTCCCACTCAATTAGGGATCTGCCTGAAGCTGGTGCAGAATCACCGCGGGAGACGTGGGGCTCTGTGGAGAGGAGACAATAACGGGAGGCATTTTGGACCCCGGAGCCCTGTGGGCGGACTGCAACCCGCGGGAGAGGGTTTGCACTGGGCTGCAGCGAAAAACACTTGGGGGACGCTGAACTGTCTCCTTTACGGGGGCGGCTGGGCTCCTTCAATCCCGGTTCCTCCGGGCCCTGCCGGACCCTGATCATTTGCCCCCAGCGCCAGCGACCGGCGGGTGGGCAGCCACCATTGTCGGGGTCCACAGCCTAGCCACTGCGGAGCGATTGGGAACTGGGCAGCTCCATCCTCTAGTCTGTAGACCCCCACTAGGAGCTCCGCCTTTGCGTGAACACTGAGCACTTCCCCAGTCGCGAGGGAGCGGAGCGTGGACCTTGCGGACACTGGGGCGGGCGGACCATCGCCTTCGGGAGCTGCAGCAGCCGGGGCACTGGGCGAATGCGGGCACCCCCCTCCCCCTAGCCACTGTCTTTCGCGCAGAGAGAGGCAGAAACCACCTCGGGAGACGAAGAGACAAGGAAAAAGTCGCTTTCCATCTGCAATTAGAACAGCCCAGTGACGGGACTCTCAAACCGGTTTTGGGCCAAATTAATTCTCTGGGGCTGGACCCAACAGGAGCAGCCCCCCAGCTAAGGCAGCAACATCCTGAACAACACGTGAAGGGCTCCCGCTAGTGACAGAGGAGGCAGCTCACCTGGGCTGCTGCACAGCCCAAGACCCACGCGCACGGAGTGACTCTCTCCAGCCTAAAGCTGAAAGAAAGGACCTAAGGATTGATCCAGATGGGAAGGCCTCAGCGAAAGAACACTGGGAGTATAAAGAATCAAGCTGAAACCTTGCCTTTGAACAGGATTACTAGTTCTCCACCAATTGACACAAGCCAAACTCGAAATAGCAATATGCCACAGGAAGAATTTCAAACATGGATCATAAATAAGCTGAATATTATGCAAAAAAAACATGGATAACCAACACAAAGATACCACAAAAAAGATCCAGGACTTGGAAGAAAAATTCACTAAAGAAATCGAAATATTGAAGAAAAATCAAACTGAACTCCTGGAAATGAAGAATTTATTCAGGGAGCTACAAAACACAGTGGAAAGTCTCAAGAGCAGGGTAGATCTAATAGAAGAAAGAATTTCAGAAATCAAAGATAACACTTTCCAATTAAATAAGTCAGTCACTGAGATGGAGCAAAGAAATAAGAGAAATGACCAGAGCCTACAAGAAATGTGGGATTATGTGAAGAAGCCTAACGTGAGAGTTACCGGCATTCCTGAGGGTGAAGAAGACAATAAGCAAGGGTTGGATAAGCTATTTGAAGACATAATTGAGGAAAATTTCCCAGGCCTTGCCAAAACTCTAGATATACAGGTTCAAGAAGCTCAAAGAACCCCTGGCAGACTCATACCAAATAGGAAGACACCACATCATGCAGTTATCAGATTGACAAAAATTTCCACTAAAGAGGCCATTCTATGAGCTGTAAGGAAGAAGAAACAAGTCACATACAAAGGAAAATCCATCCGAATTACGCCAGATTTCTCAACTGAAACCTTACAAGCAAGAAGACACTGGGGCCCTATTCTCACTCTTCTGAAACAAAATAATGCCCAGCCTAGACTCTTATACCCAGCTAAGCTCAGCTTTATATATGAAGGTGAAATTAAGACATTCTCAGATAAACAAAAACTCAGAGAATTCACCAAGGCAAGACCAGTTCTCCAAGAAGTACTCAAAACAGGGCTACACACGGACCAGCAAAAGAAAGACCCACGAATATAAAACTACTCATGAGAAGAAAAAAAACCCAGGTATCACAATGGCTCAAGTGAGAAAACAGAATAATGAAATCCAAGCCAACATGAGGAACAGAAACCAATCTCACTTATCAATTCTCTCATTAAATGTGAATGGATTGAATTCCCCACTCAAGAGACATAGACTGGCCCAATGGTTAAAAAAATACAAGCCAAGTATCTGCTGTCCTCAGGAAACTCATCTAACCTGCAAAGATGCATTTAGACTGAAAATAAAAGGGTGGAAATCGATATTTCAAGCAAATGGAAGCCAAAAGAAAGCTGGCGTGGCAGTTTTAATCTCGGATAACTTAGTTTTCAAATCAATAAAAATAATGAAAGACAAAGATGGTTACTACATACTGGTGAAGGGTACAATTCAACAAGAAGACATAACTGTATTTAGTATATATGCACCCAACTTAGGTGCACCCAGATTCATAAAGCAAACCCTACTTGATTTGAGCAAAATGATAGATAACAGCACGTTGATATTCAGAGACTTTAACACGCCTCTGACCGTACAGGACAGATCCTCCAAACAAAAAATAAATAAAGAAATAATGGACTTAAATAGAAAGCTAGAACAATTGGGCCTGACCGACATCTACAGGACATTCTACCCAAAATCCACTGAATATACTTTCTTCTCATCAGCCCATGGGACATTCTCCAAGATTCACCATATCCTAGGACATAAAGCATGTCTTAAAAATTTTTAAAAAATAGAAATTATACCATGCATCTTCTCAGATCACAGCGGAATAAAAGTAATAATGAACCCTAACAGAAACTCTCATTCCTACTCAACATCATGGAAACTAAACAACCTTCTCCTGAATGATTATTTTATAAATGAAGAAATCAAGATGGAAATCAAAAGATTCTTTGAATTAAACGACAAAGGAGAGACAACTTATCAAAATCTGTGGGACACAGCTAAAGCAGTCCTGAGAGGAAAATTTATTTCCATAAATGCCTATATCAAAAAGACAGAAAACTTACAAATAGACAATCTAATGAATAGACCAAAGAGCTGGAGAAGGAAGAACAGACCGACCCGAAACCCAGCAGAAGGAGAGAAATTATTAAGATCAAATCAGAACTGAATGAAAAGGACAACAAACAAACCAGAAGGGAGGTTAATAAATCAAAGAGTTGGTTCTTTGAAAACATAAACAAGATTCACACACCTCTGGCTAGGCTAACCAAGAGCAGAAAAGAAAAAACTCTAATTACCTCCATCACGAACATGAAAGGAGAAATCACAACCGATGCCACAGAGATACATGACATCATCTATGAATTTTACAAAAATCTTTATGCACACAAATTGGAAAATGAGGAGGAAATGGACAAATTTCTAGAAACACACAGCCTTCCCAGGCTCAACCAGGAAGAAATAGAATTCCTGAATAGACCAATATCTAGATCTGAAATCAAAACAGCAATACAAACCTTCCCAAAAAGAAAAGCCCTGGACCAGATAGGTTCACACCTGAATTTTACCATACCTACAAAGAAGAACTGGTGCCCATCCTACATAAACTATTGTCCAATATTGAGAAGGATGGAATTCTCCCCAACACATTTTACCAAGCCAACATAATTTTAATACCAAAAAAAGGAAAGGATGCAACAAAAAAAGAAAACTACAGACCAATATACCTTATGAATATAGATGCAAAAATTCTCTATAAAATCCTAGCAAATTGAATCCAAGTGCCTATCAAAAAAATAATACATCACGACCAAGTGGGCTTCATCCCAGAGATGCAGGGATGGTTTAACATACGCAAATCTATAAACGTAATTCACCACATAAATAGAAGCAAAAATAAAGATCATATGATCCTCTCAAAAGATGCAGAAAAAGCATTTGACAAAATTCAACACCCTTTTATGATAAGAACACTTAACAAAATAGGCATAGACGGGCCTATCTAAAAATGATACAAGCCATATATGACAAACCCACAGCCAACATCATACTGAATGGGGAAAAATTGAAAGCATTCCCACTCAGAACTGGAACTAGACAAGGCTGTTCACTGTCCCCATTACTTTTCAACATAGTATTGGAAATCCTTGCGAGAGCTATCAGTCAAGAGAGCAGAATCAAGGGAGTCCAAATAGGGAAAGAAGAGATCAATCTCTCACTCTTTGCTGATGATAGGATGTTATATCTACAAAACCCCAAAGATTCAACCAAGAGACTCCTGGAATTGATCAATGAATTCAGTAAAGTCTCGGGATACAAAATCAATACACACAAAGCAGAGCCATTCATATATGTCAATAACAGTCAAACGGAGAACCAAATTAAGGACTCAATACCCTTCAAAATAGCAACAAAGAAAATAAAATACCTAGGAATATATTTAACTAAGGAGGTAAAGGACCTCTATAGGGAGAACTATGAAACACTGAGGAAGGAAATTGCAGAACATGTAAATAGGTGGAAAACCATACCATGCTCGTGGATCGGAAGAGTCAACATTGTTAAAATGACTATACTGCCCAAAGTTATCTACAGATTCAATGCAATCCCTATTAAATTACCAACATCATTTTTCACAGATATAGAAAGAATAATTCTACGTTTTGTGTGGAACCAGAGAAGACCCCGTTTAGCAAAAGCAATTTTAAGGAACAAAAACAAAATGGGAGGTATTAATTTACCAGACTTCAAACTATACTACAAATCTGTGATTATTAAAACTGCTTGGTATTGGCATAGGTGCAGGGACACAGACCAATGGAACAGAACAGAAAATCCAAATATAAAACCATCCTCATATAGCCATCTAATCTTTGACAAAGCAGACAAAAACATACTTTGGGGAAAAGATTCCTTATTTAATATATGGTGCTGGGAAAACTGGATAGCCACATGTAGAAGACTGAAACAGGACCTACAGATTTCACCTCTCACAAAAATCAAATCACAGTGGATAACAGATTTAAACCTTAAATGGGAAACGATTAGAATTCTAGAAGAAAATCTAGGAAAGACTCTTACAGACATTGGTCTATGCAAAGAATTTATGAAGAAAACCCCTAAGGCAATCACAGCAACAACAAAAATAAACGAATGGGACCTGATTAAATTAAAAAGCTTCTTCACAGCCAAAGAAACAGTCACGAAAATAAACAGACAGCCTACAGAATGGGAAAAAAGTTTCTCATACTACATATCAGATAAAGGACTGATAACAAGAATCTATTTAGAACTCAGGAAAATCAGCAAGAAAAAACCAAACAACCCTAGCAAAAAGTGGGCAAAGGACATGAATAGAAATTTTTTCAAAAGAAGATATAAGAATGGCTAACAAACATATGATAAAATGCTCAACATCCCTAATCATCAGGGAAATGCAAATCAAAACCACAATGAGATATCACTTAACTCCAGTGAGAATGGCCTTTATCAAAAAGTCCCAAAACGACACATGTTGGCGTGGATGTGGAGAGACAGGAACACTCATACACTGCTGGTGGGACTGCAAACTAGTGCAACCCCTGTGGAAAGCATTATGGAGATACCTTAAACAGATTCAAGTAGACCTACCATTCGATCCAGTAATCCCTTTATTGGGCATCTACCCAGAAGAACAAAAGTCATTCTACAACAAAGACACCTGTACTCAAATGTTTATAGCAGCACAATTCACAATTGCAAAGATGTGGAAACAACCCAAGTGCCCATCAATCCATGAATGGATTAGTAAACTGTGGTATATGTATACCATGGAGTATTACTCAGCTATAAGAAATAACGATGATACGACATCTCTTTGGTTCTCCTGGAGAGAGCTGGAACCCATTCTATTAAGTGAAGTATCCAAAGAATGGAAAAACAAGCATCACATGTACTCACCAGAAAATTGGTTTCCCTGATCATCACCTAAATGCACATCGGGGAATGATACCAAATGGATATCAGACTGAGATGGGGGGTGGGGGGAGGGGATGGGTGTATGCCTACATGATGAGTGCATTACGCACCGTCTGGGGAATGGTCATGCTTGAGGGTGCTGACTTGGGGAAGTGGGGGGTGGGGGGGAGGGGATGGAGGTATGACTACATGGTGAGTACCAGGCGCACTGTCTGGAGAATGGCCACACTTGAAGCTCTGATCAGGGGGATAGGAGGGACATGGTCAATGTATTTAACCTGAACTTATGTATCCCCATGATGAGCTTAAATAAAAATAAAAAAAGAAGTAGATCTTTAGAAAATGTTTACAAACGTATTCTGAGATATATGTGGCACCAGTGATTGGAGCATATATTATGACTTCAGGCCCTGGACTGAGGCAAGTGAGGCACCTAGGGCACAAAACTTAAGGAGGCACTCACTTTTAGATGCCAACCCTATACATGCACAATCCCAACGTGGGTACTTCCTTAAATTTTATGCCCTGAATACTTCATTTATCCCATCCTAGTCCGGACTCTGTCTGACTTCAGCCTCCTTTCCCTCTTAGAAGGAATGAAAGAAAGTGTGGCATATCATGTGGAGTGGCCTGGGGAGTCATGCCAGCCACGAAGAGAACACGGCGTGAGCTGCTAGTGATCTGAGGTCACAGGAAAAAGAAGAGCCAGGGAACAATTATGGAAGAGAAAGACTACAAATCCCACTGGTCCACTGCTGTTTTAAAAATCTTTTAGTAACATATAACAGAGTGTTCCCATGTAAAGTGGGTTGCCTGTTTAGAAGGAAGATCTGCCTTTTGGTAGAAATACCTGAGTCAAGGGAAATGGGCTAAGACATGTGTTTAATTGCCTCTGGCATAAAGATTGGAAAAGTAATGCCCCTAAAGAAGTTAATAACTAAAAGGTCTGAAAAGGTTCACAGTTCTCCTATGACTAATCTGTGAGTGTTGCTTTACATTTTATAAATAGCTTTCAATTCATTATCTTATCTATTCATCACAACTCAGACAAGTAGCAATCTAAGCACAGACGCTCCTCGGCTTCCAGTTGGGTTACATCTCGATACACACATCGTATATTGAAAATATAGTCAATTGAAAATGGGTATTTTGTAGACATAATGAAATGCGAAAACACAAAGCACAATATCCAAAAACTTCTGCCAACACAGTATGCTGTGCAGCATCGGTTGTTTGCCCTAGTGATCATGTGGCTGACTGGGAGCTCACTGCCACCGTGTAGCATCACATGAGAGTATCCTACCGCATATCACTAGCCTGGGAAAACATCAAAATTAAAAATTCCAAGTAGAGTTTCTACTGAATGTGTATCATTTTTGCACCATCATAAAGTTGAGCCACCCTAAGCCAGATGTCTGTAGTATTATTTCCATTATACAGAGGAAGAAGCCTGGAGGCAGAGCAGGGATTACAGCTTTAGTAAATGCCAAAGCCTGGCTGGGAAAAATGTAACCTTTCAGTAGGGATCATGGAAGAGTGCTCAGAGTTTGAATTAGATCTTGCTTTGAATCTGGGATCCACTGCTATTAGCTGTATGGCCTCAGGCAACTAGTTTCACCCTACCTTGCTTCTTGTTTCCTTATATATAAAATCTATGATATAAAACACAGCTTGTCATGTTGTGGTGAGCATTAAACTAGAAAGCAGGTACAAACTGTTCAGAAACAGATGTAGCACATAGTAAGTCCTCGACAAATGCTATGCTTTTTTCTTCTTCAGATTCAATACTATACTGATTCCTGTTTTCTCTGCTTCAGATATTGTCATAAGCCCCTTTCTAGATGGCTTCCCCCGCCCCCCAAATGCAGTGGTCAACTTCTCCAGCTGGAAGATGAATGACAAAGAAGGGCCTTTTGTTCATTAAACAAATCCTTTCACACAGCTAAATGAGAGGGGGCCTGGGAAGCAGAGCTGCAATGAGGAAGGAGGCAGGCCATCATTTTCATTGGAAATAAATCAATGCATGAATCAGAGCAGTGCAGCTCAGGGACCAAGGTGGCAAGCATTTTTAGAACCGTCACTTTAAAAATATGTTCCGTCCTGCCTTAAGGCTCTCTCAGTGGGCAGATTTTAAAATAGAAACAAGTAACTTTAATTAGGCTCTAATTAGCCCCACAAGTTTGGTGAGCTAAGATAGTTTATTTCAGAAAAAAATATAATAACAGACGGAGGATTTTCCAGGCACCACAACTTTAATTACAATCCCAAACACCTCAAGCATGCTTACTGTGCCAATTAAATCAGCAGGGCAATGGCAAAGCTAATGCACTACGCTAGACCCAACCTATGATGATGCTTTCTACTTGAGTTTGTTTCTAAAGTAATTTGAAAAGCAGATAACTTACAATTCTTACTTAAACAGAAGCAGGAGGCCTTTAAACTGTTGTTCATGCTCAATTAACTGGGATCTCAAAGATGGGGATTCTCTATATCAGTGTTGCTCAACTGCATCATGTTTCTCTCTTGTTTGCTTCCAAACCATCTCCTCAGATGGATTCCCTTGGGTCTCTCCCTCCCTCTCCCCTTTGAGACTTAGTAGGAAATTCAGATAAGTGGCCAGTCCTCAGAAAGAGACCAGAGAGAAATGATGCCCTTCTGGCATCTCCTGATGTATCAGGGAAGCCTGCCCACAGATTTCCTCTAAACTCAAGAAGAAAGGGAGCAGTTCAAGGGAAAGCAGTAAAAGTTACATACCTAGAAAATGAAGGGAGATAAAAGAGGCCCCCTCGCATTTTCCTGACCACGTTCGAGAGAAAGATGAGAGCAAACATACATGTCCAAACTGACAATTCAACCTCTATTAGAAATTGAAATGAGAAGAAGTCCTTGCAGGTAGGAAACACTTTCCACTCCTTCTCAAAAGTGCATTTTTCATATCATGGGGGAGAAAGAGAACATCTGTAGCCAATGAGTGACCAAGCGGTTCCTGCCCACATACACAGATCTAGTGAATATCCTGTAAGCAAGGACCTTTGAGTGTGATGCTGTATGTCGGGAGAATATTCTGGGTCCTTCCTTTTGTTTCTTCAGAGTTATGTTGAAATAAAGCCACTCTAGCAAGTTAATGATCTCATTCTAAATGACTAATTTGATTAAAATAATAAAACAATTGACATATGGGTGTAACCCTATGCACCCACTGCTGAACACTGAACATAATGAAGGACTCCTATTATTTTTTTCTTATTTTCCATGGCATTATTCATTGATCTAAATATGGTGCTCGGTGCAATTCATTCATTTACCTTAAAAACAGTTAATTAAGTGCCAAATGGTTGTCTGACACACTGGGCTAGCTTCTGAAAGTACAAAAAGGAATAAAGCAGGGTCCCTCTACTTGAGGGGAATGCTGCCTAGCAAGAGTGGAATACAGGATCACAAAGCCAGGGAAGGAGAAGGAAACCTTGCACAGAAGGAATAAGGAGGCACTCATTAAATGCTAAAGCTCTGAAAATTGACACTTGGATTTAACAAAGAACCAAACCAATGCTATTCAAAATCATTAATCTGTTAGGTTACATTTGAAATCAACTAAATAAAACAACCCTTGGATAAACCAACAAAAAAATAACTTCCTCCACCTTTCAATTCACGGAAGTCCCAAGGCCATTAACCTCATCAACCCATTTACTGTGACCAGTACTTCTCAGGCTTTTCCTGCCTACAAGGAAGAATAACAGTCTCAAAAACGGTCTTTCTCTGGTGCTGGACCACTTCTCTTTCCTTCCAAATAATTACAAGAATGCTCAGAAAAAATCTCACTCTCTTACACATTCTTTGACTACTAACAGGCATGCAATTTTTTCTACTCAGTTGTCTGGCTTACATAAGTTATGCTTCTGGCCTCTGATAACAGCAAAAGTGATGGTGACATTAATAATAAAACTAACACTAACTAACATTTAAAAAGTGTGTACCGTGTGTCAAGCACTGTGCTGATTTGTAATTTGAATATAAATTTAGAGCTTATTTAACTTTTAAAACAACCCTCTGAAATAGATGATTATTTTCTTTTTCCATATAAAGGAACTGAGGCTATTAAGAAGTAACCTCACCAAAAATAAAAACTGATAGAGCCAAGACTCTAACTCAGAAAGTCTAAATCCAGAGAAAATATTATGTTCTCAGTGGATGCTGCTGCTACTGCACAGAAGTAGATTATAAAGGTCACTGGCACAAATGTTTGTACCAAGAGCCCTGATGCCTAATGTTATGTACCGAAGGCACTAATATTAAGACTACCACTGTTGACGTCACTGTTGGGGTCATTAACATCTATAATGAAATACCACTTCTATCACCATCATTACAAAGCCAAATGAAGCCTTTCCAATATCCTTCATTAAAGCAAAAGTCAGTTCTTTAAATAGCTCTTTTTACTCTTACTATATTTTTGGATACCCCACCCTTCCAGAAGAATTAGGCATGAATTCATAGGAGCTGTGTCAGAGGATGGGAGTGGCAGACAGTCTACTCCAGAGCCACTGGCCTATTGTCTTTGAACCAACTAGCTCCCCTCAAATCTTACTTCTCCAAAGGGGAGTTCTCTCCCAGGGAGCTTCTCAAACCCTCCTATAAATATTTCCTGGTGAACCACCCCCATAACAACATTTCAGTTTTTTTATCCTATCTGTAATGATTGCCCTGAAGATCTACTGTAGATCTTAAATCCTGGGTCTTCTATTCACTCTTCTCAAAAGTTAAGAGCCACTGTTTTTGTGTATCCATCTTCCTTCTTACCTCCTTCATTTGATGGCTTAAAACCCTAAATAATTTTCCTAAGAAAGCAAGAAAAGTGAATTGTTCTGAACTCTTGCATATCTGACAAAAATGTCTATATTCTACTCTCATATTTCAATAAAACCTTGCCTAGGGTGGCAAAGATTATTAGTCATCTCCTAGTATCCACTCTTTCTTCTTCAATAGTAATAAAATATTTAACTGGTCATAGGGCTATTGAGAATGAAGACTTTGCCCAGCTTTCTTTACAAGAATATGTATGGCCAGTTAAATATGAGAAGCAGTATAATGTGGTAGCTTCCTGGAATCATCCATAAGAGACAACTCACATGAATCATCTGTCCTCTTCTTTGTCAATCTTTGTTTTAGATTGCTGCCTGGAACATGAATGTCGTCATCTGCACCATAGAATCACAGTCATTTATAGCAGAGCAAGACAACAGAAAAAGCCTGGGGCTCTGAATTCCATAGCAGCTCTGGAGTGCTTACCAGGATTTTACATATGATAGAAATTTAGAACTTGCTCAAGCCACCATTATTCTGGGGTTTCTGACACAGACACAACACAGCTACACCTAATTCCAGGTGAAACAACTTGGGTATAGAAACCTATGGTAAAATAATTTTCACTAAGAATGCATAAAACATTTTTCCACTGAAGACTAGATAAACTTTAAAATTCTTTAAAATAATGGTAATCCAATTCAGCTAGGATTTGTAACTTTCCTTACAGCAATATGTCATGTATTTTGAAATATTAAAAAAACTAGTATATGATAAAAAATTAAAATGAACTCAAACTGAGAGTATATAGGAAAGCTAAGAACAAGCTTCCAAAATCGATGGCTCTATATTTTTTCAAGATGACAAATATTGCAAGAACTCTTCTATATGTGTTGGTAGAACTCTGTGTGATGAGCATTGAGACAACAAGAAAGTTTTTTTTTCCCCAAAGGAACCCAGTTTTTAGAACATTTCAGTCATGTAGAAAGAAAATATGAAGCTGAGGAACACCAGCATTTTCTCTTGGGGGTATACCTTGGACTCTGGGCTTCAAAAGATTCTGGAAAAAGTAGTTCTTAGTAACCTAAATTCATGCTTTTAAACACCATTTTCTGAGAATTTATAATTTTAACAACCTTTGTAGCTCCTACTCTAATGCTTTGATTGATTTTCCTTTTCTAAATATAAAGTTCAAGGAGATTTCTGTTACCCTCTAAATATGGGTAATTAAAAATCACCCGAGTTTTTTATAATTTTATTTTCTAGTTATATCTTACCTTATTTTAAATCAATATCAATACGATGATTTCAATTGATGAATCTAGCATGCCACATTTGGAAATAAATAGGGGAAAGGAGGGAAGTCAATGGAGAGTTATGAAAATTCAGTCATATTTTTAGTCCAGGTACAATGGAGCTCTTGAGAATAACAAAGATCCCAAGACCTACCCATTGCCACAAAACATGTGCAAGACTCAGGAAAAGCATGACTATTTCTGGACAAACATTTATAAGACCATGCAGGTATGTTGTGCTGAATTCTGCATAGAACATCTTTAAGGATTATTAAATAAAAGAATAATAAAATAAGTCAGACAAAAATCAGACTACATCTTGGGGCACAGACCTTTTTGCTCTTCTTCACCAGACATTTATCAGCAAATTTCAGACTTGCAAGTAGGCTCAGAAGCCATGTGTTTTTACTATTTTTTTTTTGAGACAGAGTCTCACTCTGTTGCCCAAGATAGAGTGCTGTGGTGTCAGCCTAGCTCACAGCAACCTCAAATCCCCGGGGCTCAAGTGATCCTCCTGCCTCAGCCTCCTGAGTAGCTGGGACTACAGGCACGTGCCACCATGCCTGGCTAATTTTTTTCTATATATTTTTAGTTGTCCAGCTAATTTCTAGGTATTTTTTTTTAGTAGAGACGGGGTCTCGCTCTTGCTCAGGCTGGTCTCAAACTCCCAAACTCAAACAATCTGCCCGCCTCGGCCTCCCAGAGTGCTAGGATTACTGGCGTGAGCCACCGCGCCCGGCCCCTACTATCTTTATCATAAAGCAGGACTTCATTTTTCAATATCATTGCTTTAATAAATCCAGTAAAGTCTACTACCTCTTAAGTGAGCTATTTTTGAAACCCCTTCCCTACAATTTTTGGAAAATTATTACTTTTATTTAGATGAAATTTGTTCCTTTCTAATTTCCACTCATTGAGTCTCATTTAGCCCTTTGGAGACATATATTATCAGTCTAGCCCTTTTCCCACATGACAGTTATGAAAGCGACTACCATGTTCTCTTTGAATTTTTTTCTTCTCCACATTAAATAATCCCCATTCCTTCATCTAGTCTTACAAGTCTCCTTTTTCCTCATGGTTACCCTCCTCTAAATGCTTTTACTTACCATAAGCTTCTTCTGAAGTGAAGACATTAAGTTAGCGCCGATTTTGTTCTGGTCTCACTCCTGGGATAAAAGGGAAGGGAAGGCACAACACAATTAGTCATAGATATAAAATGTATGGAAGGTTTAGAAGTCATTTGTTAACTCCTGAAATAATGTGTGTGTGTATGAATAATATGTATCATTCATTCATTCATTCAAGAAACATTTGATTGCAGGCCTACTCTGTGCTATAGAGTTACAAAGATGAAAAAAATCAGTGTAATTAATCAGGGAAATTAAAATTAAAACCACAATGGGATATCACCTTACCCAGTTAGAGTGGCTTTTATTAACACATTGACTGCCACACTAGAAAAAAAAATTCCTTGGGGCCATGGTGTTTCATTATCAAAATAGAATAAAAACTTCTAAAATAAAACAATTCTTTCTAATTTAATGAAAAATTTGTTATTTTTTTGTTGTTGTTTTCTGTGTGTGAGTTATAGGCGACTTGCAAAATAGTTCATGCAGCTCCCAAGATGAAGAGACTTATGAGTTACATATGCTTCATGATGCCCTAGGCTCAAAACTAGTGTGAGTTAAATACAACTTACATGGCAGTTAATGTGTTAAAAAGTCCAAAAAGAATAGATGCTGGTGTGCAGGCAGAGAGAAAGGAATGCATATTCGCTGTTAGTGGGACTACAAATTAGTACAACCCTTATGGAAAACAGTATGGAGATTCCTCAAAAAACTAAAAGTAGACATACCATTTGATCCAACAATCCCACTATTGGGTATCTACCCAAAGGAAAAGACTTTCCATCAAGAAGACACATGCACTCATATTTTATTGCAGCACAATTCATAATTACAAAGATGTGGAATCAACCCAAGTGTCCATCAATTCATGAGTGGATTAATAAAATGTGGTATATGTATACCACAGAGTACTACTCAATCATAAAAAGATGAATTAATACCTTTTGCAACAATCTGGATGGAACTGAAGATCATTCTCCTAAATGAAGTATCTCAAGAATGGAAAAACAAATATCATGTGTACTAACTATTAAATTGGAACTAACCAGTGAGCACACATGTGCACAGAGGGAAGTAACTCAAACATTACAAAAGGGACCCATGTTACCTAAAACATTTGTACCCCTTAATATTTTGAAATTAAAAAAAAAGAAAAACAATCACTCTTATAGCTTAAATATATAATTTTATCTTCTCAATGTGACAAAAAACACAATAGAAGGTTTCATAGGAAACACAATGAATTAACAAATAGAAGCAGCCCAGGACCCTTAAGCTGTCTTCAAATTTTCTGTATTCTACATTTCATCAATTTAGTATGGGATTATCTTGGAAGAAACTTTTTAATGAGCTACAGAAATTCAGGTATTAGAAGCCCTGAGAGTGGTATAACAGAAAGAACTCTAAACTGACATTCAGGTGACCTGAGTTTACGTCCTGGCTCTACCATCAACTGACTATATGATTTTGGACATGTCACTTTACCTGTCTAGACATCAGATTCTCCATCTACAAATGTTACAAATAAATAAACCCCATTACTTATTTAATGTCAAACACCTGGACCATATGAACTATGGAAGTCCAGTCCAACTTAAAGACATAGGCTTCTTTTCTGCCCATTCAGACAGAAATGGACTAGTTGGCCAGGTTGCTTCAAAAGTACATTCCCTAGGGAATGTCATGTTTTTCTCACCTAAACCTCCTCTGCGATTTTAAAGATTCATAGAAAAGGTAGGTATGGAGAAACATAAGAGGACTTGTCAGGGCCAACAGAAAGAAAGTGGTTTGCTGACTGTTAAGGGTTTGCTGAATGCTTAACCTCATGGGAGAGAGGGAAAGAGAATATCAAGATCCCTTCCAGCTTGGCTCATTAGGGGAATAAAGAAAGCAAGCATGTAAGAGTAAAGCCTTACACTGGGGAGAAAAAAGTATCAGAGAAGAGCTGACTGGGTTAGTTAAAATTCCAATGACAAAATATCATACCAAAATTTGAATAAAGTTCAACAAAACAAAACAATCATAAAACAATACAATAGTACCTACATATATACACACACACAAACACATGAATCAGGAAGTCCTAAGAAATATATCCTTCCCTTTTTGCATAACTGCTAAACTTCCACCTTTCCCTCAAGGCCCAGCTTAAATTCAGCTACCATTCTGTGATTTCCCCTGACCATCCCACACAGAATTAATTGAATTTTCTCTGTGTCAATCAAGCAATTGCACTTACCTTCATTACAGCCCTGGTCACATAGATTTGTAGTCATTTCTGCATATGTTTGTCTTTCCCACTAGGTTGTGATTTTTTAAGTAATGAATCATCTTAGAATACCCTAGATATTGTGGTATGTGGGGATCCAGAGTAGGTTCTCAGTAATTGACTTTTAATTTGACCTTAGGCAGTAGTCAATTACTGGTTCTAAGAATTTCTAATAATTTTCCTTAACAGAAATTTTGGGTATAACTACAGGAGGAAAGGTGTGTTCTGTTTGCACATAATTAATTGCAGCCTGTTTGAGTTTACTAGAATACCATGAAGTTTGTATGCCTTGCTAGAAATTGTTTCAGGCTGATGCTAATCTCTGTTCTTGCCTTGATAATCATGGGCTTCACATAAAGCTCTGGGAGTGAGTATTAGGGGAGCACAAATTAACTATCAAGGATTTGGAACTTCAGAACCATCCCAGTTCTGACTTTCTTAACTGAGTGAGAACATTTTACTTAGAACCATAAACTGAGTACAGAGAGATCTTTGCATTTACCATTTGATTGTCTGCTCACTTGATCCATTGTCTAAAAGACTCAAGAACACCTTTAAAGTATAGCCAAAAGGTTTATCTATGAATATCCCCTGAATTAGGAGGCAAAAAAAACCTCACCCAGACACAAGGATATATGCTGTTTGGTTGTAAAATGCTCTTACTTCACAGTGTAGCCAGAGTGTTCCCACCTTTCTGAGCACATTTTGCCTCTCCACAATGACACAAACACATACATACATCTCTGTATCCACTAAAAAGTGTTCTGATTGTTTCATGAGATCATAAATGTCCTAGTAAGTTTGGGCTGCTAAAACAGAATAGCACAGACTGGGTGGCTTAACAACTAACATTTAGGTCTCACAGTGTTAGAGGTTTGGACGTTCAAAATCAGGGCACCAGCAGATCCTACTGAGGGCCCTCTTCCTGGTTTGCAAATAGCCATCTTTTCATTGTATCCTCTCGTATTGGGGGAGAGGAGAGAAAGAGAGATAAGAAGAGACATGGAAGCACTTGCTTTCTCAGGGCAATAATCCCATCAGGGGGGCTCTGTCCTCATGACCTAATTACTGCTCATAGACCTTATCTCCAAATATTATCACATTAGGGATTAGGATGTCAACATATGAATTTGGGGGACACAAATATTCAGTCCATAGCAACAAGGAAACTGAAGGTAGAATCTCTTTGCTAGTACTTTTCTGATACCCACTTCAATGCCCTTAGAACACTTCAGAGGCTATCTAATTCACTCATTTTTAGTTTGGTCCCAAACATAGTCATATTAAATTTAGATATTCCAGGAAAAATATATCTTTATTTCCCTGAAACTTCACTGATGTTCCTAATGAGTCTCCACCCACTCCACATCCTGACTGGGGCGGGGCTATATATAATTCAATCTAGTAATCTCAGACCCATTCCATAATTTAATTTGGACTGATTCTAGGTAATTATCTCTCTCCTTTGATGGCTCCAGTTAATGGCCAGCCTTTCAGAGTTCAGCCTCTCTTCAAATATGGCACTGTCTTTATTTATTTAAGCTACTATATCACATGGGGGTTAGTTATTACATAAGGATTTTGGGAGAACACAAACATTCAGACCATAATGGGCATTTACATATTATAAATGGAAGAGTGTTATAAACATGATCTTAGAGAGCCATGGAGGAAGCAAGTTACTCTCTGCAGCCTTGCTAGTCTCTGGTGCTTCTTGGCTAGAATAGTTTGCAACCTAGACTTGTGCATAACCTGTGAAGTATGGCCTCAGGAATGAATATACTGCTGCCCACTGCTGGAGCTCATGGTTACAGCAAACTGTCCCCTGTTCAAAGTCTCCTCCTTTGGCTGCCTCTTTGTCCTGACCCTCGTTTACTGGAAGATGCTTTCATTCCCTCACATCCCCAAATATTCCCTCACAGGGCACTCTGGAACTCCTGGTTTGCCTGCTGCCATGGTCTGAATGGCTGTGTCCCTCCAAAATTTATATATTCGAACCTAACACCCAATGTGATAGTACTAAGAGGTGGGGCCTTTGAAAGTGATTAGGTCCTGAGGGCTCTGCCCTCATGGATGGGATTAGCGCCCTTATAAAAGAGGCTTGAGTGCATCTGTTTGTCACTTCCACCACGTGAGGACATATAGAAGTGAACTATATGTGAAGAATAGGCCCTTACCAGATACCAAATCTACTGGCACTTTGATCTTAAACTTCCCAACCTCCAGAACTGTGAGAAATAAATTTCTGTTGTTTATAAATTACCCAGTCTAAGATCTTATGTTATAGAATCTCAAATAGACTAAGACACCTGAACAACACAGTAAGCAAGACTGTGGCTTTAAACTCCCCAGTGTATCTGCCTCTCATAGACACTTCTGCAACATTGTTGCTTGTCCTATGAAAGAGCTGGCATAGGGCTTTTCCTAAAGACTGGCAGCAGCTTCCTTCTAGAATGCTCAGGATAATCATGACACAGGGGTTTCCACTTCCTCAACACCATATCCTCTTTTGAAACTAGAGTACCAAGCCTCCTGGATAAAAACCCTTTGATCTGGGTCTTTGTCTATCCAGGTATCTGTCTATTTCTCTGCCAAATCTTGCTTGAAAGCCTGTTGTCTTGCTGTGAACTCAATTCAAAATGTAATTTAAAGTGAGTGATGTCTTCTTAGTTCTAGCAGATATTATCCTTTCCCCCAAAAGCCTAACAACAATAAGGCAATGGAATCTATATAGATTGACCTCTCTCTCAAAATATTTCAGAAAAATATATTATCTGTGCTATACATTCATTCACATGGACTGAGTACCTACTGTCCTACTGCATGGCCCACTCTTTACTAGATGCAGAGGATACATAAATATACAGGACAGATAAGGTCCTTTCTCCAGAGAAATACACAGATGGAGGAGGGGGGAGAGGGAGAGAGAGAGAGAGAAGTTCAATATAATGTGATAATTCCAAGACCATGAATGGTTCCAAGGACATAATGTTTAATAATTGGAGAAAACATTTGATGGAAATACAGCATGTTTGATCCAGAAATGCTTTTAGAAATCCTCCAGTCTGTTAGTTCTCAATGCTAGCACCCTGTCAGAATCACTCATTACTGAAGGAGTTAGAAAATCAAACACATGATGCCCTGGACTCCACCTCAGATGTACTGAATC
Source organism: Lemur catta (assembly GCF_020740605.2). Lineage (NCBI taxonomy): Eukaryota > Metazoa > Chordata > Mammalia > Primates > Lemuridae > Lemur > Lemur catta. The sequence goes on along the minus strand of NC_059155.1, from coordinate 761,916 downwards.
AGAGTATATAGGGACTGGACCCAAGATTTCCTATTTAACAAAATTCTCAGATTATCATGTTGCCAGTACATAGTCCTGTGTTTATGAATCATCATTATAGTATAGATTTTCAAGGTTGTTTTTTTAATCTAGGTGCTCTTTGATAATAAAAAGAAAAACTTTCCTATCCCTGCTAGACACCCAAAAGATATGAGTTCATATGTGTACCAAAAGACACATGCTATGAGACAAGAATGTTCCCAGTAGCTTTAGGTATAATAGCCACAAACTGTAAACAACACAGATGTCCATCAATAGTAGAGTAACTAAATAAACTGTGATGTATTTATACAAAATATTGAAATGCTACCCACCAATTAAAAAGAATGACCCACCTCCACAGGAAGTGACTTAGGTGAATCTCACAGATGTTTTGTTGAGCAAAAGAAGTCAGACACAAATGAGTACAAGCACTGATTGATTCCATTTATATTAAATTCAGGAATAGGCTTTACAAAACTATGGTGATCTGAGTTGGAATAGTGGCTACTTCAGGGGTGGCAGGTTGCATAGGAGAGGGTGGCATTGGAGTTTGACCCAGAAGAGGCTCAAGGGAACCTCTGTGATGATCAAAATGTTCTGTCTCTTGATCTGGGTAGTGGTTATGGGGGTGTGCTAACTTTATAAAAAAGTATTGAGTGTACATATAATATCTGTGGACTTTACTGTATACAACTTCTACCACAATAAAACTTAAAAATCCAACAAGCCATGGAATCATAAGTGAGTACAACAGAGAAAACTGAGAGGCTCTGACTGAAACTAAAGGGTAGAAGGGCCTTGCCTGTGTCTCCTGTAGCAGCATCCGTAATATGCACAGTGAACGCCACAGATTAGGCTAGTCATCTCCACTGTTCACATGAAGGAACTGACTTCCAAAGAGGGGATATGCCTCATACAAAGGGGATGACAGAGCCAGGAGTGAAGATGAATCCAAAACAAGTAACTACATTAGAAATCCATTAGACTCAAAATGAGAAAGAAAAAAAAAGCCACTATTATTGTCACTATAACCTAAAACAAGACAAAATGGAAAAAAAGACCAGGTCAGAATGTTTCGTTCTGAGCATCTTTTCATTCCCTGGATCACCTTTATCTTCCTCAATTCCATTTGCACTGTTATGAAGCCTCATTCATTCAATCTCTATTGATTGGGAACTGATGATAATTTAGAAGTGACTATAACTCAGCAAACTGTTTCCTCAAAGATTAAGCAAATTAGCAGTGGAAACACAACTAGAGGCAGTATGCTAGCAATACTTAAATATTAGGCAGATTTCAAGCAACACTAAGCACCTTAGAAATGCTTGAAAATCCCCTGATCACCCTCCAAGACAAGGTTTAAATGTTGCCTATTTCCTGTGGCTTTCGTTGACCCACCAGACATAACTGACAGCTAACTCACCTGTACCCCTTAGCAATTGGATCCTACTTCTACCGAATCCTTTTCCTCATTATTGTCTAATTATTTGTTTAAACCTTGACCTCCTCTGCTTGATTGTGAGCTCTTGGAAATCCTTGGTCTGGTCAGTGAATAGGGAGTAGTTGCATGTGACTAGAGCAGATGGCATGTCTGGGGGTGCATCTGGATAGCAGCTGGAGAGGAGAGTTGAGGGTATATTTTAAATCCACGTCTAAAACCCAGCATTTTTGAAAGTAACATGATGCAGCAGAATGTCAGAAAATAGCAAGTAGTTCCTTATGGCTAGAGTATGGAACAAGGAAAGACACAGGAGGAAGGGGTAGTCAAGGACCAGAACAGAAAGGACCTCATAAGAAGCCATGTTAGGTCTTTATCATGTAGCAAATGGGAATCCACTGAAGGTTTTGCAAGCAGGGAAGTGAAATGATTTGATTTCTACTTAAAAGTTACCTCTTGCTACAGTAAGGATTGTGAATTGAGGGGGAGCATAGTGGACACAGGGAGGCTAGTAGAAGTCTCTGGTGGTCTCAATTAGGGAGGAAAGAGTGGATATTGGAAGCAGGAAGGTGGATCCCAGTGATATTTATAAGGTGGAACCTCTAGGACTAGGTTTCTTGTTTAATGACATGGGTAGATGCTACCATTTTAAGTCAAGTGGCAACTCTTTACATCACAAATGCACAGGCCAAGTGTTTATTAAATAAAAATATTTAAGTGATGAGCCAAGTGACTGTCATTTGTCTTTGTTACTGGATCACTAGTTTCAACCCCATCTACCCAAGTGCACAGCCCTTCTCTAACCCTGACCACCATGCGCAGAAGGCCAGATCCTAAACTTCCATCTCCACAAAAACAGCACCTGCCCAACTTCCAGTATTGCTCCCTCTCAATGCCACTCAGTTTGGATCTAGCCCTTCTGTGCTTCATGCTAGATAAACAAGGATGCTCTCAAGGAGCTTTCTGGCTATTGGGGGGTGAGGCTGATAAACTGACAAGGTATGGTGCACATGAAGGTAGTTTTCATGCATCCATCCTTCAAGTCTGCACATATATTGGCAGTGTCAATCTGTATTAATTGCTGTTTTGTGCATCAAAGGTAGAATAATACAGCTCAAGCACTGCAGTAAGAGGCTCTCAGTCCCCTGGTCCCACTTATTTCACTTCAGTTTTCCAATACTTCTCACACCTCTGCCACTAAATTCTCTACAAGCCTTTCTAAGATACATCTTACACATTTAAGGTCCTCTATTTCTGACATCATAACTCAGGTTAATACAAGATGAGATACTGTAGGGAATTTAAAGGAAAACTGACATCAGAGCAAGTGCACAGAAATAACAGTCTCATAAAATATTCATTGAATATGAACATGCTCTGGGACTCTTTTTCCATCTAGAAGAGCTGAGTCAATGGGGAAGCATTTCTCCCTCAGAGTTTTCTGCTATAGAAACATCTAAGCAATGCGTGTGCCTTTCCAGCAGTCAAGAGATACATTGCTTGCCTCAGACACATTCTAAGGCCTCTGAACTTCCCTCTGAGTCGACAGTCCCCTCTTTAGGCTTGCAGCACTTCCAAAAATTGAGAGAGACTCTCTGAAGCCAGACTGAATTTCAGAATATGTGGACATTGCTGATTGGTACAGATTGGTGGGTAGTATCCAGAACAGGGTCCCTGCCAGGACCATCAATTTTGTTCATGTCACTAAACTATTAGGATACAACAAATTGTCTTGGTTCTATGTACTCAACCCCAGGAATTTTGTTCTGTTTTTGCCTTAACATTAAACCTAAGAAGTCTCAGTGGAGAATTGGGAAGCACTAGAAAAATATCATGATCTATGAACAAACATGAGGCATTTTCCTGGACTGTCTTAGTCAGGATTCTACCAAGAAACAGAACCAATAGGAGATATAAATATAGACAGATAAAGATATAAATATAGATATATCTATCTATATAGGTATATCTAATAGGATAGAGATATATAGAGAGAGATAAATAGATATATATTATATTATATATTAATCTATAACATATAGAGATATGGGGGGGGGAGAGAGAGAGAGAGACTGATTATTATGAGATCGTGTGATTGCAGAGGCCGAGAAGTCACTAGATCTGCAGTTGGCAAGCTGGAGACTCAGGAGAGCCCATGGTACAGTGCCAGTCTGAGTCCAAAGGTCTGAGAAGCAAGACAGCCAATGGTATAAATACCAGTCCTAATCCAAGTCTGAAGGAAGGAGACTAATATTCCAGCTCTAAGATAGGCAGAGAGTGAATTCTCTTTTACTCAGCCTTTTGTTCTATTCGGATCTTCAGTAGATTAGATGAGACCTACCCACATTGGTGTGGGCAATCCACTTTACTCAGTGTACCAATTCAAATGTTAACCTCATCAAACAAATACCCTCACAGATACTCCCAGAATAAAGCTTGACCAAATATGTAGGCATCCCATGGCCTAGTCAAGTTAACAAACAAAATTAACCAGCACATAGACCATCAAATTCCCTCAGCTCTACCATATTCCACTGGGCTTTCTAAGTGCCATTAGCTAAGGGTTGGCTCTTAGCCTCTGGTAGGTGTTCAAAAAACACACAAAGAATATCATCTTCTAATAAGGTAAATTCTTGTTTTGCTCATGGAGAATCAATGAAAAATCAGTGCACACATACTGATTTGATTTCAAAAGCATATACAGAAAACACGACTATATGCTGAGGTGGGAAACATCCTAGACAACCCAATAATAACAATAGCTACCATTTAGTGTTTTTAATGTGTTAGGTACATTTTCTTATTTAATCCTAAGAACATCCTTTAGATGCTGTATTATTATCATCCTAATTTCATGCATGAGGAATTTGGGGCTCATTGAGGTGACGTGATTTGCCCAAGGTCACATAACAGCTAAATGGCAGAGCTGCAATTTGAATCCAGGTCTGTCTGACTCCATAGACTCTTAACCAGTATGATTTATGTCTTCTTAGCAGGAAAATTTGTTTTGTATATTTTCAAAACCACAAACAATAAAATTTAAGAATCTAACAAGCAAATGACAATTCAAAGATGATCATGTTACATGGGGAAGCCATAATATTACCAGATCATGGGCCAGTGATGTTCCACTCTTGATATAATGTTGGAAAGATGAAGCAGACACTGAGAATCTAAAAAGCCAGTTTGATTGTGGCTGATGCAGCCCTGTGACTTTTTACCCTTTTTGGCACTACCAGCTCCTCTCCACTGAGCCCACTTGTGCCTGGACCTGACAGTTTATGCCCACTCTGTTTCTATGCAGGTCTTCCTGACAGGGGAGAAACAATGTATCTTTCCCCACCACCTTCCACTAGGGACTTTGGGCTCATTCCCTGTGCTGACTTCTGCATCCCTGATTTACCGCATGCATAAAGCATAGATCTCCCCACCCAATGAGCCCTAGTTCCCAGGACTGGGTTTCTCCTTGCTCCCTGGTACTCTGTCTGGTCTTAGTGAACTGCTACCTCAGGGACTAATGCACATTCTAACTCCTGCCCAGGGGTAGTGAGCAGAGAGTGGCTCTCTGGCTAGCTCTTACCAGGCCTCTTCTCTATAATCAAACTAAGTCCCTGAGGTCCATAGCAGTAGAAGCATGTGAGTATTAAAGTTAAAGGATTTTAGTGCTGGAAAGGAGTTTAGAGATTATCTTCTTCAAGGTAGATGTTATTATAGATGGGCAAAGTGAGGCATAGGCAGGTACCCCAGGCAAAGGTGCCTGGAAACTGGCTATCCTACAGTACCTGGATTACACTGAGGAGGTGAGTGACCACAACAGCCCTGTTCCCCTTCCCTGAGAAGAGTGGGTTTGCATCTCACAGTTGCAGCACTTGATGTCCTTGCTATCTTGAGTTCACATCAGTTCCTTCAATAATCAGCATTGATGAAGTCAATACTTGAAAAGACCACATGGATAAGATAAACAGAAAGAAAGAGCTAAGCCAAAGTGGGTTGTCTTGTGTAAATTGCTCTTACCCAAACAAAGGATTTCTAAAACATCAGGTGGTTAATACAGATTAAGGAAGATGCAGTACATTGTTAATACAAGGGATAGCAAAGTGATGTGCAAATAACCTTGAAGCAATTTTGTCATTAGGAAACCTTGGTTGTAGGAGAGGGCCTATGTTGTTTAGAAAAGCAAACAGGAAATGGATTATGACAAGTGAAAAGAAGAACAAATGTTTTAAAATTCAGAGTCAGATATAGCATTAGTATCCCTGTGTGATAAATGCTGAGGAAACAATGTTCAATGCCCCTAAATACTGCAGCCCTGGTTAACTGTTGTCAAGAAAGCAGGCTCTGCAGTTACACTGCCTGGCCTTGAATCTTGGCTTGAGAAAGGGATTTTAATTCTCTAAGCCTTTTTTCCCTCATCTTTGAAGCAGGGATCATAATAATGATGATGATTATGAAGATACTAATGCAGGCTAGGTGGCTAAGATTATATAAAATAATAGATACACATACCTAACATGTTAATTAGTAGCTCACTTAATGTTAAGGCCTTATACCTCAATTATAGCTATTGGTTCCTGACCAAAGACAGAAAAAAATATTCCAAGATTCCTTGGAAGGCCAAATTCAGGACAAGGTACCACAGTATTAGATGGATAACAGTCCCTCTAGGTGAATATTTTATTAATGACGGCAACAAGTATAGTCTCCCCTTGGAACCTCACTCCTCGTTATATCCCTACACAAATGTCAAATGTAATTCAGGCCTTTTTCACACTAATCCTGTGCTGTTCAAGGCAGTCAATGTAGTTGAAAGATTTAGAGGTAGAGGACCCTAGCTTAAGTCCCACCTTCACCACTTACTTATTGTAAATGGTAAATAACCTCAAATGAGCATCTAATATAAGAGAAACTCCATTTCCTCATTTGATATGTGAATTTGAAAAAAATGAAAGAGAAAACATATTGGATATTGGAAACCATCATATTTGTAGGGGAGCCATAGTAAACATTGCAGACGGGCAAAAGTATAGTGATATTCACCATAATCAATCACTTCCACCTCTGACTCACTGCCATAGGCCTAAAGGGAGTAACTTTGCCCCCTCCAACTGCCCCATCATCTCTAGCTGAAGTACTGATATTCACTCTGATTTACCTGTCTAAGGTCTTATGCCTACCCCTTAACCAATCACTGTGGTCAGGGAAATTATTTTTGCTCATTTGCCAAAGTCTGAGACACATGACTAACTCCTTAGGCTCCATGCAAACTCATGGATTAAGATTCAATCAACAAAGAAAAATCAGGGCTGTTTCCAGTAGGAGAGAATGGATGGCGGAGAGGCAAACCAGGTGTCACTAGAGTATTTCAACTTAAAAAGGTGGAAATGTGAGTGAATAATGGGCCCAGATCATGTCTACATCCTATTCCCTAGAACACATGAATGTATTATCTTGCATAGCAAAGGGGATTTTGCAGATGTGATTAAGTTAAGGATCAGAGCCCCTAAGATTGGGAAATTATCTTGGGTTACCCCAAGGAACCCAATGTAATAATAAGTGTCCTTGAAAGTGGAAGTGAGACAAAAAAGGTGATGTCAGAGTGATGCAATGTGAGAAGGACTTGACTTTCCATTGCTGGCTTTGAAGACAGAGGAAAGGGCCACAAGCCAAGGAATACAGGTAGCTTCTAGAAGCTGGAAAAGGCAAAGGAACAAATTTTTCCCTACAACCTCCAGAAGAAATGTGGCCCTGCCAACACCCTTGATTTTAGTCCAAAGACACTACTTATCTCTAGGACTGTAAGTTAATAAATTTGTGTCATTTAAGCCCCTAAGTTTGTGATAATGTATTATAGCAGCAATAGGAAACTAAACCTCATCCTAAGCTTTCTGATACCATCATGAAGAAATTACTAGTTATCAACATTTTTTTGCAACAATCTGGATGGAACTGGAGACCATTCTTCGAAGTGAAGTATCCCAAGAATGGAAAACCAAGCACCACATGTACTCACCATCAAATTGGTATTAACTGATCAACACTTAAGTGCACATATAATACTAACATTCATTAGATGTCGGGCAGGTGGGAGCGGGGAGAAGGGCATGAGTATGTACATACCTAATGGGTGCGGTGCACACTGTCTGGGGGATGGACACGCTTGAAGTTATGACTCAGATGGGGCAAGGGCAATATACGCAACCTAAACATTTGTACCCCCGTAATATGCTGAAATAATAAAAAAAGAATGGGAAAACAAACAACACAGGTACTCATTATTAAACTGGAACTAACTGATTAGCACACGTGTGCAGAGAGGGAAGTAAAACTCAGTGAAAATCAACTGGAGGCGGGGACAGAGGGGAGGAAGAACAAAAAAAGCTAGGACAGCTTAAAAGTTTATATGCAAATTTTTCACTGTCAGACCACCAATGAGAAGGGCCAGTCCCAGCCCTCAGAGTTGAAGGTTTACATTGACAGAAATCTTATTTTCCTAGAAGATATTTCAACTACATAAAGATGTTCTTTATCAGGGAGAGAAAAACTTCAGTCTGAGGAGGATGAGAACAGGGCTGCATGGATAAATGGAGCCTGGACTTTGCTCTCTGACTCTGCCAACAGATTAAGTGGCAGAATGACATGCTTGATTGCTGCAGGATAATCAGGCACTGACTTCTCTTTCTACAAGCCCCTCATGTTGGCTGAAGATGAGGCCATCAGAGCATCTAGCAGTGTCTTGTGGTGCCATGGACAAAGATGGGGTCTGAGCCAGCTGGCAGAGTAGAGAACACAGCTCATCCTAGAGAATCCATGTCACTCATCATGCACACAGTTGTTAGCCTTCCAAGTCAGCTACTACCTTCCCACCTCCTAGAACAGGCTTACATGGGCCACACCAAAACTGAAAAGCTCCATACTCAGGATACTTGAAATGTGTTTGGGACAGAATAGGTGAAATGTCAGTAATACAAGCCACAGCTGGACAAACTTCACTGTCCAATAAAAAGAAAATCAACAGTCACTCCTTGTCTACCTAGCAATTTGGGATTGACCATAATATTAATACCTGGACTTTAGAGTTGAATCCTAGGTGATCTAGCCCCTCAAAGTGTGGTTCCTAGACCAGTATTGTCATCAACTAAGAGGTTTATAGATATTCTGAATCTCAAGAGCACTGATCCTTCTCCCTTCTCATGGCCATAATTTCTTCCATTTATTATCTTTTATTGCTAAAATAGGGGCAGAAAACAGGGAATCACATGATTATGGTTTCTGGAAGCTTCTGGTAAAGTATATCATTCATATTTCTAGTGATTCCTGAGCTCTGCAAAATTTCAAGGGGCAGGTTTCATTGTGCAAGTTGGTAGGATTCAGCCTGACATCCCAGTATCTTGGAGCTAAACATTCTACATGTTTCTGTTTATTCAATCAGTCATAGACATATTTAGAATTTTGCTTCTGTGTTCATCACTGTGCTGGGGTATGTGGAATCCAAAGATGAAAAAGATCAGCTTTGCACCCTTGCTTTGTTCACAGATGGTGGGAGGTGCAGTGATTTTGACATAGAAAGAAAAATTATAATACTACCATAGTAACTGCTTATACTGAAATGAGAACTAACTGCTGTCAGAGATGAGAGGAGGTAGTGACTAACACTGCCTCTGGAGGTGGAGCTTCTAGGGAAAAGAAAAAAGGAGGAGGAGGTGGAAGGAGAGAATCAAAAGCCTGAGAGGAAAGGCAACACAGTTGAGCTGTGTCCACAAGAATTAGCACCAATATGCCAGGTGGAAGAAAGGGGTGGATAGTCAGAGCATTTCTGGCAGAAGGAACCACCTGTACATAGAATGATGAAAATTCACAGTGTGTGCAGGGAATAATGAAAAGTTAAGTATAGCTAAAGAGACTGGGGGAGGATATTGAAGGAAAGGGGGGATAGAGAAGCAGATTGCAGCAAAACCTGCAATGTGGATGAAAGAAGAATAGAGAGGAAGGAGAAGTGGTAAAATAGATCAGAAAGGCATGGATGAGGTTGGCGGAAATGGAGGTTGAGAACAGAGGAGAAAATATAATTTCTTTAAATTTACAAATAATTGGAAAGTTCTGAAGTATCTGGGTTAGTGAGAGAGTCAATATAGAAAATAAGTTCATTTTCAACTATAAACTAGTTAACATCAGTTGAATCCTAACTGCAAACTGGCCACCATGTAGGGAAATAGAGTAGGTGGTTCTCTGAGCTAGGAATAAAACAGCACATGGATGGCTTCTATTTGCAGTCTATTTCCAATACAGTAAATATCAAATTCCTGACCCTGTAATGCACAGTGATCCAACCTGGATATTTTTCTTCCTATTATAGCAAACCATCTTCTTAGAATAAATACCCAGGAAACATCTAGATCTACTCTCTTGAAGTCAAGTGTATTCATTTTCTATTACTGACCAAAAATTAACCACAACTCAGTGCCTTAAAACAACACTTTTATTATCTCACAGTTTATATAGAGTAGATGGGCACAATTTAGCTGATTCCTCTGCTCCAGGGTCTGATCAGTTTGTAATCCATGTGACAGCTGGAGCTGTGGTCTCATTGGAGGCTCAACTTGGAAAAGGTCTACATCCAAGTTCCCTAAGGTTGATGGTAGAATTCATCTCCTTGTTATTTAAGTACTAAGGTCCCCATTTTTTTTTCCTGGCTTCTGGCTGGTAAGGGGATAGGCTGGTAGCTACTCAGCTCCTAAAGGCCATCTGCAGTTTTTGCCCCATGGCTCTCTCCATAAGCCCTCTAACAACATAATAGCTTGTTTCTTCAAGACCAGCACTTGAGAGTTTCTCTGACCTCAGGGAGGGCCAAGTCTCTCTTTGAAGAGCCTTTGCCTGATTAATTCAGGGTCACTCAGGGTAATCTCCCTTTTGGTTAACTCAAAACCAACTGATTAGGGACCTTAATTATATTTATATCTACAAAGTTACTTCATTTTATTATATTCTATCTGTTGGAAGCAAGTTACACTGACACTCCAGGGGTGTGATTATACAGACATGAACAGTAGGAAGCAGGGATCATTAGGGAGCACCTTAGGGTCCGTTTGCCATACCAAGTTCTTCTATTAGTCATATTTGATAACTTCAAAATAAATACATCATAGATTTAAACAACACTAACTGTACATGAAAATAATAACTATGTTTTGCTTCTACACTCATTATCTTGCTGGGTTTCCATTCATACGAATCCCCAAACCCGTAATCTCTGACAAAATGTGTTCACTAGTTAAATGTAACATAAGAGTACCCATTTGAGGTCATCAAAAGGAGTTTTCTCCTTTAACCCCAGTGCTTCCACAAACTGCGGCACCACAGGAGTCTACTGTTGCCAAAGTATCAGTAAACTCATTTTCACTATATAACAAAGGTAAAGATCCAAAAAATGGCAAAATGTTTTATGATTTGTCTCTTTAAAACTGCCACCCTTCTTGGGAATTGTAATCTGCATTCCTGCCCAAGGCCAGTAATCAAAGGGCCAGGAAACTATTCTTTGTTGTTTCTTTTCTAGCATCTTAAACCACAGGAGATGGCTCAACAGAATTGTCAGGACAAAGGTCATCAGATGGTCTTCACAAGGAGAAAAGGTCAACCGAAACCACTAACTATAGTTGAATGATAGCCTGAAGCCACGACATGTGACATTGGTCACATAGACCCAAGCCCAACCACCAACGCCCACCCCTTTAAAAAGCTCTGTTTTTCTGCTTAAAGTCAGGATGGTGGTCCTTTGCTAGGAAATTAATAAACTTCTCTTTCCTTTTCCGCAAACCACTTGTCCTCATTCTTCATTCTCACTGATTGGGCCTCAGGGACAAGTACTTAACTTTCGGTAACAACTAAATGGAAGAAATGTGTAAGTTTATCTCAAAGCTCTCCATAGGTAGGTATATCCCAAAATTATGTCTTATACAATGTACCTCTCCAACAATAAGCAATAACAATGCAATAATAATAGAGGAAGTGATACCAATGGTTAAGTGAATTGTAAACTTCCTAAAGAAGTGTACAAGAAGAAAGAAAGTTCTGGAGGTCATCATTTAAATTCTGAGTTCTTATTGAAGAGACCAAACTTGCCTTGTGCTTCCAGAAAGAAATGACCAAGAACAGCATTTTTCTGTTTGCATAGTCCTGATTGCACAAGAGGCCATGACAACAGAGAGGAGCCACCAGTAATTGCTAACATTTACCAAAAAATGCTTAGTAAGACTGCATATTCACATGGAGATCAAAGACAGCATTTTTAGATGTTTAGACTTTCCAGAGGTTGTTCATACTACATTATTTATTTCAGGCATGAAATCAATAAGAAAATCCTCATGTTCTACATATAGGAGCAGTAGCCTCCAAACAATGATGTAAATATAAATATATTAAACAGAATTACAATTATATTTAAAAATGAGAATCATTCTTCCATTAAAAATACCAAACATGTCAAATCCGTTTTGAGGGGCATCACAAATTCTCCCTCAGCACTCATATATACAGTCTCAAAATCATTTCAGTTTTCCTGCATGATAAAATTTCCTGTCAAATTTCCTGTCAAAGGCTCTTACATGTAAGAAGGTTTCCTTATATCATGCTGTTGTCTCTACCTTCATTCTAATCAATGACAATTACAGGGGAGGGCCCTAAGGTCTTCATTTACAAATATAAAGGATACACTGTATCTGGGATAGGTCCTCACACGTTCGAGCTACTGAATAAACATCCTTTGAATGAGCAAATGAATGAATGAAAGGAGTGAGGTGCTCTGAAGTCAGACAAACAGAAATTCCATTCCTGTTCTGCTCCTTACATATTGTGTGGCCTTAGCAAAATTACCTAACCTCTAAGTCTTTATTTCCATACCTATAAATTGGAAATATTAATACCTCCCTCACAAGAAGCAGAATAGAATGGTTATGAGTGTAAACTATTGAAGGAGACCCCTGGAGTTTATTTCCAGCTTTCACACTTACAGCTCCTATCGCATCTCTTGGCTTCATCTGCCTCATTAGCTTGGTGAAAAAAATGACATGAGATACTACCTATAATGGTATTAGGGCAGGGCCTGACAGTGTTCAGAAAGTGTCAGGTGTTGTTACTGTTATTATCATGACTGAAACCTACTAATGACTATGAGTAAAATGACAGGCTGTTACTGTGACTATTCAATAAATGCTATTTATCTTTCCCAGTCCAGGTAGCATTAATTCTTTCCCTTTCTCTTCTAAGTGGATGAAGACCTCTCTCTTTTTCCCTCCTATCTCTTCTTCCTCTTCGAACTTGAGGCAGCAAGTGGTCAAAAATCAGATGGGACACACGCAATTACTGGTTTTCAAATTATTTTTTTATTCAAGCCATGGAACCCTTTCTTCAAAGGAAATTCTACGGAGTAGACCTATAAAATTAACATATAAGAGTGGCTGCCCTGTTTAAAGCTGCGTGGTAAAGCAGCTAGCCTCTAGTTTCTCTGTCTCTCCATCTCCCTGTCAGTCTCTCTCTCTCTCTCTCTCTCTCTCTCTCTCTCTCTCTCTCTCTCCTCACACACACACATACACACACACACTGTTCTTCTGAGGAAGATCCACCTCTGAGCAGCGTGGTTTTCTAACCTCTATATCAGTAGTTCTTAAACCTGGCAGGTCATCAAAATTAAATACAGACACCTGGCACCTGGAGCTACTACAGACATTGTCATTTGGTAACTTGGCTCCATATAGTGATGTCTCCTGTAACAATGTCCAAAGTAGGGGCTAAGCTGCCAGATATCACCAAGGGAACTGCCACAGCTATTGCTGTAAAATGAAGATACAAAGACTAATGAAGATGCTGCCAATTTCTGTGGCGAAAAAAAGCTTTCAGTTTTGATGTCATGGACCCTGGTGACTTCCTTTCAGCCCCCAAATTGCTGACATCTCTATAGCAGACATCATCAATTGCATAATCAGCACCATTTGCATTGTTTTCCTTACTGGCAGTCCTGATTTTGTTGAAGCAGACATCCCTCCCCAATGTGATTCAGGAGAGAAAAGACTCTCTCCAGCTCAACGGGAAAATCCTGATGGTATTCTAAATGATCACCATGACCCATTTTCCTTGCTAGGATTTGGATTTGCAATGAAGATTTGAAACAGTTCTGCCAATAAGGAGAAGTCAGCTAAGGAATTTCTTGGAAAACTTCTACTAACAAGAGAAATACGGAGCAAGAGGCAGCCCCTCTTCCTCCACTGGACTCTGCCTGGATATGATGTCTATATAGCAGCAGCCATCTTGTACCTGTGAGGAGAGCTAACCTAAGGCAAAGCTACTATACTGAGAATGGCACAGTAAAAGATCAAAAAAATCTATGCATTTAAAAATATGATTGAACTCTTAGATGACCATGGGGCTTCTTTTCCTTGAGATATCACATTGTGCGAGATAACCATCATCTTATTGTTTAAGCCAATATTTTTTCAACTCTACATCGACCTGTTGCAAATGCAAATTCTTTGGTATGACTCCAAAACTACTGAATCTGAAACTCTTGGGGGTAGGGGCCAGCACTCTGGGATTTAACAAGCCCTCAGGAAATTCTGGTGCATGCTCAAATGTGAGAGAACCACTGGGAACCAAGCCATCTTTAGTTGGTTTTTCTATTATTTATAGCCAAGTATCTGAACTGATAATAATAAAAAAAAATATAAAGTCTTAAAAGCTTAAGATCATTCTTTTATTTTTTATGCACTCATTGGAAGTCACCTCTGCCCTAGCCTCAGACCTCTGCCCTAGGTTCATTGGGTTGGTCCAGGGCCAGTCCTAATGACAGGTCATGAGTGCTGTTCTCAGAATCCTCCTTTTCCTTCTCATACAGGCTCATGACCCTTAGCCAGATTTGTGATATGTCTTATTGTCTCTTTCTCTTACCCTTCCTTAGGTAGGTGTCTCCACCTTTAGGAGGCCTCTCAGTTCGTCTTGCAAGTAAACTTCTTGTAGGTCCATCCAGGCCTCCAAAAATGCCTCAACATGAAAGCCCTTGTTATACCCAAGATTTCTTTTAAGCCTCACAACAGCCCCCTGAGACAAATATTATTTCCATATTTTTTATATAAGGGGAAAACATGAGGTTCTGAAAAGACAAGGAATTTTTCATGATCTCTTAGCTAACAGGGTATGGACCTGGGTTTGGGCTACATGTCCTTGATTCCAATGACTATTATTTCATGGCAGCCACAACACAAGTGGAAATGGCTACTTGAATCACACTTTGGTGATTTCTATCAGAGAGACATAGATCTGTTCAAAATAATTCAGAGGAGTCCAGGACCCGCCTGCAACATAATTGCCTAAAATGTTGTTCAGAAATGTTCCCAGTATTAGTCCTACTTTTAAACAGATTTACCACCTAAGAGAAACTCTTCCTCTTTGGAAGGTCTAACACTAAAGGTGGTGAAAAACATCAACCTGGAGGCTAAGAACACAGACCAAGTTACTCATATGCTCTAGTAGTTCAACTAAATGTTTTTACAGACCATGAGTTGTATATAGAACTGAGGCCACAAAAGTGTTATGCATAATATATATTCACTTAAACTGTGATTGGGACCTACAGGAGGCACCAACTCTTTGAATAATTTACTCATTGTCTTGGGAAGAAATTCTAAATACAGTACTATCCTACTTTGAAAAAATAAAGGATAATTGAGAATCAGATAAAAGAATATGTCCCCTGACAGCTTCTCTCTGTGTCTCTCTCCCCACCCCCACCCTCCCTCCCTCCTAGCACCATTTTACATTTAACAGAGAGGTAGTACTGGTGAAAATATTTGGAGTTAGAAGACTTGGGTTGAATTTCCAGCTATATCATTTAGTAGGCATTAGTGAGGCTTAGTGCAATTCACTTAACCTCTATAAGCCTCAGTTTTCTCATCTGTAGAATGAGTATTTTAATCCCAGTACCATCCTCATAGATCTTTTACTGGGGGGGAGGAGTAGAGTATTAAATAAGAAAACACACACACAAATCAGTGGTAATATAGTGGATTGGCATTAAGTATCAATAACAATTGTATCCAAATATTTAGTATTCACTCCTTGCCAGGATCTATGCTAAGGCTTTACATGTATTATTTATTTGGATTCTCACAAAAGTCCTATGACAACCATTCTATTATTTTCCTAATTTTACAGATGAAGAAGCAGCCTAAGGTTAAATAGTAGCTTCCCCAAGTTTAAATAAATATCATGTGGCAGATCTGAGATTCAATCCCAAGATTGTTTGATTTCAAAGACAAATAGGTGGGTACTATTATTGTCCCCATTTAAAAGATGAGGAAAACCAAAAGCATAAAGAGGTGACATAACCTGCCATAGCAGATGGCAAAGCTGGGATATAACGCAGGTATGCATCTAAATTTTGGGCTCTTAGTCACACATTGCTCCCACTACCTCTAAGACATATTTGTTGATGGAATTAACATTGCATGAGTTAAGGGCAGGGCCAAAAAGTCCCTTTGTGAATACCTGTGTTTCAAGTATCTATCTGTTTCCTTGGTCTTTTGCTCCTATTTTGACCAACTTGGCACTGGTCTTATCAACACCTAGAAATTATTTATATGGCAATTTTGTGGAGATGTTTACCTTGGAGACAAATGTAATAAAAAGAGTGTGGTGGTATTTATTTAAAATACAAGATTCAAATGGTTCAGGAAGCAGCAACCACACTAACCCACTAGCTTTAAGATTCTCTGATTCAACCTAGCTAGAGAAGATATGGGATTATTGAGTTTTTTCACAGATTGAAGTATTCCTTTCAAGTACATAAATACAATATATCCTAGATTATGGCTATTAGCAATACCCTGCTTTCTTTAATATGTGTTGTTTTAGTCAATCTGTGTTGCTATAAAAGAATACCTGAGGCTGCATAATTTATAAAGAAAAAAGGTTTATTTGGTTCACACTTCTGCAGGCTATACAAGAAGCATGGTACCAGTATCTGCTTCTGGTGAGGGCTTCAGGGAGCTTCCACTCACAGTGGAAGGCAAAGCAGAGTCAGAATGTGCTAGATCACATGGTTAGGAGGAAGCAAGAGAGAGATAGAGGAGGTGCCATGCTCTTTTTAACAACCAGTTCTCACTGTAACTGATAAAAGGGAGAACTCACTCATTCACCTTCCACGCCGGGAGGGCATTAATTTAGTCATAAGGAATATGCACCATTGACCCAAACACCTTCCATTAGGCCTCACCTCCAACACTGGGGATCAAATTTCAACATGAGGTTTGGGGGTACAAACATCCAAACTACAGCATGTGTCTTTTATATTAAACCAGCTAGCATTTGTTCCCATGTTGCACATCATATAAACTTTCATGACACTGAGGTGTACTAAGACATTAAATTAACATAAAACAATTATTTGTCAATATTAATTCTTTGAAAAGTCTTTTTTTTTCTTTTGGCTACAGCCAAAAGAAACTCTCAGATACTATTGCCCTATGCATGAGAGCACAGATAAAGCCCTTTCTTTCAGCTCATCGGCCAAGCTCTCTCTCCTCAAAAGTCACTGGCTAAAAGTCTTCCCCAAATTATTATCTTCTTTTTCACATGTTTTTCACTCCAGCCTCCTAGGCAGGTATGTTCTCTCTAATCAATGGTAATATCACCCCCCATGACCTCTGCCACAAAACAGTGCTATTCCCTGGACTGGCTAATTTAAAACTACATATAGCTGTATGCATGAGAAAATGAAATTGAGAACTATTTCATTAGTCTACTGTTATAATGACTAGCTATGTGTCAGTGACAGAAGCTCGTTCCTTTGTGGATGGTGGGGTCACTATGGTCCTGTAGCAAATGGATCAATAGGGAGCACTGGCACATTACCAGAGTAGAGCAACATAGTAATCCAGATCCAAGAAGAAGCAGAGACAACCAGGGAAGAAAGGAGATCAGGAATGACTGAAGAGTATGGCAGGTTGACAAATCAAAATGAAGCACACAGAGTCCAGGGCTGGGAAAGGTGGGGATCCAGGTTCCCAGGACAGGCAGCAAAGCTCAGTAGTTAAAAATACAGCTTCTGGAGGCAGACACATCTGAATTGAAAGCTCTAATTTTCTATAAATTAACTCTGAGACTTTGGGCAAGTCACTTCATTCAGTTTCTACACTTGAAAAGTAGAGATTAACCCTACTTTTCAAAGCTAATTCTGAGGAATGAATGAGATGATAGGGATGTAAAAGTCCTGGTACATAGTATGCGCTCAAAAGTTGGTTGCCCACATTTCTTTCTTTCCTTTCCGTAAGAGGCAGAATGAGGGCATGGCTAGAGAGGAAGACGAACTGCAAGTGGATGAGGGCTGGAGGAAGCCAACCACCAGGCACAGCATTGCCAGGAAGTTGCCCCCTCCAGGCCCAGCTCACCCCAGAACCCTGGCAAACTCAGTCCTCCTGCTTCACAGTAGGTTGTGCACAGTAGATCTTCATATTAGGTTTTCAATCTAGCAACCAATATTTAAATATTCTAGCTTCTACTGCACTTAAGGTTACTTTAAACCTCTCTCAAGCAAGTAAAATATCACCACAGTTTTTTTTTCATAGAAATGTGCTTAATGAATATTTTTTAATTGTTTGATTCAAGAGAAAACCTCTATTAATTCCCATGTGATGGAGGTCAGGACTGGGGATGAGTGGGAAGGAAGAGACAACAGATAGGCTTAAAAAGAAACCTGAATTTGAGCATTCATTTCGCTCTGGAAAATCACTGCAATAAACCAAATACAATACAAAAACAAAAACTAAAGACACTTGAAAGAGTCTTTGCACTTGCCAGAGGATAAAGCATACTAAGAAAACTTTGAAACATCTCTTTCCAATTTCTAGATACTTTCATGTAATAGACAGAAGATATGTAATCCTTTATAATAACTGTCTCATTAAATCTAAATTAAATGCTTAAGATACTTAAAATGTGATCAATTCTGCACTGCACCATGATTTTTCGTATGGCTTAACATCTTGCAAAATGTGCTTATGGTACATTTCTGCCCCAGTAAACCTGACAAAAAGAGGTTCTTATTTATGATATCCCACTCCTGAACTGACACATGTGTATTGTAGAAAGGGAAGTCTCAAGAGGCAAACTAATTACTCAGAAGAGAGATGAGTCATCCAACATATTTAAAAGGGAATTTGAATTAAATCAACCCACCCATTAATGTGGTGATGACTAGTGACAGGGTATGACTCAATATACAGATGAAACTTTCTTTTCCTTTTGTTATTTATTCAAATTAAGAAGTCTTCCACTCATGTATTCAAATTAAGACACAAGGAACTTGGGTACTTGTATGTGCCTACGAGGTCATATAATAGTCATTGTATTTGGAGAAATCATTTTTTGGAAACATAATTATGGGAAATATCCAGTTACCTGGGCCTAAACATAGACTAGTCTAGAGAACCATTTTCGATTCCCATCTGATGAATCAAATGATTCTTAAAATAACAGTGAACAGTGTGCCCTTCTCATCTCTGGTGATAATCAATTCCAACACAGGACTGACAAAGGAACTGCACTTGCTGACTCTCACACAATTCAACTCCAATGAAGGATGCATACACTAATGGTGAAAAGTGCTACCACTCTTAAAATAATGGTGAAAAGATGGTGGAATAATACTTAAAATAATGAGTTCTTCAAAGGCTCTAGTACCAATTATAGGAAATACCAAGTTAGCTGGGCTTCAGCATAGATTTCTCTGGGAAAACTATCTTAGGATTAAGGATGTAGAGACCTGCCTTATTACAATTATGGTGAAAAGTGCTATAAAAAATGGCAAATACTTCTCAACAAAATGGGTATTTCAAAAGTTCTGTGATACTTCTTGAAAGTATCCAGTTGCCTGGGCCTAAGCATACATTAGTCTAGAGAACCATTTTCGATTCCCAGCTGATGAATCAAATGATTCTTAAAATAACTTAAGTCTCTAAAGACTGAAACAGGATCCGCACTTTTCACCTCTCACAAAAATGCACACTTCTCATCTCTGGC
The DNA here is from genome assembly GCF_020740605.2 of Lemur catta. NCBI lineage: Eukaryota > Metazoa > Chordata > Mammalia > Primates > Lemuridae > Lemur > Lemur catta. Next base: position 742,397 of record NC_059155.1, on the reverse strand, counting down.
GATAATCAAATCAAACACAAGACTGACACAAGACCTGCACTTGCCACCTCTCACAGAAATCAACTCCAACGAAGGATGCTTAAACTAACTATGAAAAGTGCTACGGTTCTTAAAATAATGGTGAAACGATGGTGGAATAATACTTAAAATAATGGGTTTTTCAAACGCTCTAGCACCAAGTATAGGAAATATCAGGTTAGCTGGGCCTCAGCATAGTTTTGTCTGGGAAAACTATCTTAGGCTTCAGGATATAGAGACCAACGCTATTACAATTATGGTGAAAAGTGCTCTTAAAAATGGCAAATAATTCTCAACATAATGGTTATTTCAAAAGCTCTGCAATACACTTCTTGGAAATACCCAGTTACCAGGGCCTAAACATAGATTAGTCTAGAGAACCATTTTTGATTCCCAGCTGATGAATCAAATGATTCTTAAAATAACTTAAGTCTCTAAAGACTGAAACAGGATCCGCACTTTTCACCTTTCACTAAAATGCCACTTCTCATCTCTGGCGATAATCAAATCAAACACAGGACTGATACAAGACCTGCACTTGCCACCTCTCACAGAAATCAACTACCATGAAGGATTCTTAAACTATTGATGAAAAGTGCTATGGTTTTTAAAATAACGGTGAAACAATGGTGGAATAGTACTTAAAATAATGGGTACTTCACAGGCTCTTTTACCACGTATTGGAAATACCAAGTTAGCTGGACCTCAGCATCATTTTCTCTGGGAAAACTGTCTTAGGCTTAAGGATGCAGTGACCAAACTTAATACAATTACTGTGAATAATAAGCTGAAATAAATAAATTAAATAAATAAATAAGATGGCAAATAATTCTCAACTTAATGGTTATTTCAAAGGCTCTGCGATATACTTCTTGGAAATACCCAGTTCCTGGGCCTAAATATAGATTAGTCTAGAGAACCATTTTCGATTCCCATCCAATGAATCAAATGATTCTTAAAATAATGGGGAAAAGTACGCCCATCTCATCTCTGGTGATAATCAAATAAAACACACAACTGACAAAGGACCTGCACTTGCTGACTCTCACACAATTCAACTCCAATGAAGGATGCATACACTAATGGTGAAAAGTGCTATGATTCTTAAAATAATGGTGAAACAATGGTGGAATGATACTTAAAATAATGGGTTCTACAAAAGCTCCAGTACCAAGTATTGGAAATACCAAGTTGGCTGGGTCTCAGCATAGTTTTGTCTGGGAAACCTATCTTAGGCTTCAGGATGTAGAGACCAACCTTATTACAATTATGGTGAAAAGTGCTATAAAAAATGGCAAATAATTCTCAACATAATGTTTATTTCAAAAGTTCTGCGACATACTTCTTGGAAGTATCCTGTTACCTGGGCCTAAGCATAGATTAGTCTAGGGAACCATTTTCGATTCCCAGCTGATGAATCAATTGATTCTTAAAATAACGGTTAAGAAGTCAGGTCTGTGCAATATACTGCCCTCTCATGGAAACTGTACTGCTAAATGTGTCTGCCTACCACCAACATAAGAGTAGAGTATAACTATCTCTCATGGCCCTGGTGTTTTCTAGCCAAGAAAGGTCAGGAGCCTCAACAATAAAGACAATGCATATAGCATTCCAACCCCTAACAGAGAAACCAATTCACATTATGTCATCTTTCTATTTATAAGCTACCAATGGCTTCCTGTTGCTTTCTGAATAAAAGGCAGACTGTTCACCAGAGACTATGAAGTCCTGAATCATCTGGTGCTACTGCTTGCTCAATATTTCACAGCCACATTGTTTTAGTATGCCTCAAGATAATGGGGGGAAACAAACACCTACAGTCATAGGGAAGAGAAATTTCAAGTCCTTGAGGTGAGTCAAGCTGTCTCACCTCAAGGACTTGAAATTTCTCTTCCCTATGACTGTAGGTGTTTCTTTCCCCCCATTATCTTCACATGGCTTTTTCCTTTTCACCATTTAGGTCTTGATAAATACCACGTTCTCAATTATGTATTTCCCTGAAAATCTAATGCAGCAACTATCCACTTCATCATTCATCTTATTATGTGATACTATGTGGTTTAGTCATTAACTTGCATATTAATCATCTTAGTTCACTGGAATGTAAGCTCCATCAAGCTTAATTACTAGAATGGCTGAATCTTCTCTATTTTGTGTTTTATGCAACAATAATTAACTCAACAATCATTTACTGAGTATATATTCTGTGTTACATCACCTGATTCTTTTGTAGTTTATGACTGTTTAACTTGGGAGACTAATGAAATACCATTTTGATAGACACCTTTTTAGAAGCAGAAGATTCAGTCCTGTTCTCCAATGACAATGTTTAAAGTATAAGCACTAGGCTATACAGTTCAACAAACCCCTTTAGTATTATAAAAACATTGATCTGCACAAATAAAAGCAACACTCCTGATCCTCCAAGTTGTGAAGCTATGCTTCTTCCTCATTCTCCTACCCATTCTCTCTTATGATTAAAAGCACACATTTGCCAGACAATTGACAAAGAAGGAAGGAGGATGGGGTATCTATGGTCAGAAATTAGTATAAATATTAATATAAAGAACCTAAGTGAGAAGTAAATTCATGACCTCAATCTCTAGAGACTAAGCAAATGAGTTGCATGGCATTCATGGTTTCAAAGAAGATGCTTTTAATGGCAGGGCGTGGTGGCTCACGCCTGTAATCCTAGCACTCTGGGAGGCCGAGGCAGGTGGATCGTTTGAGCTCAGGAGTTCGAGACCAGCCTGAGCAAGAGTGAGACCCTGTCTCTACTAAAAAAATAGAAAGCAATTAACTGGACAACTAAAAATATATAGAAAATTTATCCGGGCATGGTGGCACATGCCTGTAGTCCCAGCTACTTGGGAGGCTGAGGCAGGAGGATTGCTTGAGCCCAGGAGTTTGAGGTTGCTGTGAGCTAGGCTGATGCCACTGCAGTCTACCCTGGGCAACAGAGTGAGACTCTATCTCAAAAAAAAAAAAAAGATGCTTTTAAGAAATATATTTCCATTTAGAATCCTTACACTTATAGGTACAATTCTTAAGTTATATGTCATCATAATCAGGTCATTCATATCCAAGCTGATGAAAAAAAATCATCATAGCTATTGTTCTTACATGCTACTATCTGTAAAAATACAAAATAGGATAGGGCTTTCGGTGGACAAAGGATGGGATTCTTCTCATTCTAGTTACTAGCCCGTTCTTTTTTAAATTAAACTTTTTTATTTTAAGATAAGTATATATTCACAAGATGTTATAAGAAATAATACAGTGAGGCCCTTTGTACTCTTCATCTATGTTCTTCCATTAGTAACATCTTTTGGAAACTGTATCAACAATATTTTACCATCATCCAATCAGAGATTGGTAAAAATCAGGCTTGTATCTTTTTCTCCCAGGGTTTTGGATTTAAAGTATCTTCCACATAGGTTGATATAGAAGAGCTTTATTTGTCAGATGAGAATTGTCTCAGCCCATGATGCTGATGTTTTTTTAATTGCTAACTATTAATATAACATAGTCTACACTGGAGGTGTAAGACTAAAAACAAGCATGTCAGCAATGAATAAAACACTAGCTTTTCTATCAGAACACCACACTCAGGCCAGGACTTAAAAATAGTCTCTGTAGAAAAGACTATCCAGTTATCATCTCATAATAAATTAGTCTGATTATAATTTTTCAATTGAAATTAACCCCACTAAGTCTTAAACACATACACATTGACAAAGCATAATCACAGAGCAAAAGTCTTATTGGGCATATTTTGTTGACTGAGCTCCATGAGGACAGGGACTTTATCCATCATATTCACTGCTATAGCTCCAGTATAGTGCCCGGCTTGCAGTAGGTGATCATTGCAAAATTGTTGAAGCCTTTTTGAATAAATAAATACCTCATTAGTAAGTCATAATTTTACCAATATTGAGGCTAATAATTGCTGGAGAAGACATAATAAGGTTTCTTTTTCATAATTATAACTGTTTACTTAAAATACTTAGCACAAATTCCTATATTGTAATGAGACTTAGGCAATCTGCCTTAATGAAATTTAGAGGATAATAGCTAAATGATAGGAAATGCTGGTAATCCTTCTGTCCTAGATCTTTAAGACAATTTGAAAGAAATGCAATGTACCCTTAACTCAGCCCATAAGTTGGGAAAAATGTTGATACATCAATGTAGGTACACACAAATATTACTTTCAGAAAGACTGAAACTGGAAAGGTAATGGGCTACTCTGTAAATAAAACTCAAATGTTTTGAGTGTGGATGACCACATATAAATTCTCACAAGATAGGATTTGAAGTATCTGCTTCAGCAAATGTGTTTCTTTACAATTGGCTGGGTCAGGGCAAAACACAAGTTTCTAGGCTCATTCAATTGCTTGAGGACCACCAATCATCTATATTTTCTGGAAACAGTCTTCTGTCAGTAGTTAAACCTATTTACCACCTAATGTAGGCATATGTGTGATAGAGAAGGAGTTCCTTTATCTTGCATATAGATACATCTTAAAACCTGGGTCATATTTCCCAACTAATAAAAGCCTATCTTGAATACTGTTAAGATCTTAGCTGTCAATTCAGCCTCTCCAACTAGCAAAACAAACATCTACGCAGAGACTCAAGACATTGGCCCACCTCACAAATATACCTTCTATTTTCTTGTGGGAATGGCCCATGGCTTTAAGACATCAAAAGACCTATTTATAAGTAAAACCTGAGAATGTTGAGAATAAGAAAAATCTTTACCATAGCTATTAATATAATTACTGGTGACTTTGTTCTTTTAATAGATTTCATTTTACACACATTATATAGTTTTAATAATGATTCATTGTAATCTGTGCTACTTTTACATCTTTAAGTAATTTTACTATTAGGGTAATTTTACCAGTATTCACATTTAAAGCATATTCTCATATCCATCCTATAGGTAATAAGCACATCACATTCTAAATGTTATTTTAGAAAAATCACAGCACTCATCTTGAAATTGTGATGCCAATTTAGTCAAACATCTCATTGATTGAGGAGAAATTAGGTGAATTAGTTGCTTGACTGAGTTCAGTCATTATCATTATTTTTACTTCCTATTTTATCAAGCATCCCTGGAGTGCTTTATACTAAAGGTAGCCATAAAATGTACCTTTCTGCATGTGAAAGGAGGTGCTATTAATAAATACACCAGGACAACAGGCATATATCAGGACTGTCATAGGCAACCAGGACATATGGTCCCCCTATTTATAGTTTACAAAGCACTTTCACTCATAGACTGTCCTAGGTCAGGTTCTCCCAGAGGCAGACTCTGAGCCAAGAATTTGAGTATATGGGATTTATTAAGAAAATTCTCCCAGGAGAAAAGAGTAAGGGGGGGGAGCAGGACAGGAAGTGGAAGAAGCCTCAAAAGGGTGAAATTTCAGGTGAAGTCTCAGCCTCAGCCTGCTCCTAAGGGAAATACTAGAGAATAAATTACACTGAAGTTTATGCCACCTCAGGCAAAGAAGCTGGGCTTTTGTCATCCCACACCAGTCAGCCCTTGCCTTCAGGCCATTCCCAGGGGAGGAGGTAAAACTCTCAGGCACTCCCAGCTCTTCAAACTGATAATGAAGTTCTAGTGCCCAAGGACAATCTTCTGAAGGTTGCAAAGCACACAGGAAATTGGGGATGGGCCAGGTACCACCAGTGTCTGCTCTATATACATCAATTTACTAAATTCTCCCAGCAATTCTACAGAAGCACATTTTATAAATCTCCATTTTAAGTATGCAGAAACTACTGTGAGTCTATTCAAAGAGGCTTGTCCAGGATCACATAGCATATCATCAGCAAAACTGAAATTTATACCCAGGTCTCTGGACTCAAGATGGGTAGAGCTTTTAATCTGCAGTAACTACTAGGAAGTTGCAAGTAAATAAGTTTGTAATATGTGTAGTCTTTAGTAGAAAACACTATTAAAGAAGTAACAATTTATGAAAGTTTTGGTGTCCAGGCTTGGCTTAGTTATATTTAGCTGTCGCATATTATGGGCATATTTTCTAGTTAAGACCAAGAGCTTTGGAGATAAATCCTTTTTTATATATATTAGTGATTAATGAGGAAAGCTAGTGTATTTGTCAGGGTTCTCCAGAGAAACAGGAGATACATACATTTAACACACACACACACACACACACACACACACACACACATATATATGGAGAGAGAGTTGACTGATTGATTGATTACAAGGAATTGGTTCAAGAGATCATGGAGGCTAAGAAAGCCTGAAGATTTGCAGGGTGAGTTGACAAGTTAGACACCCAGGAGAGCCGATGGTGTAGTTTCAGTAAAAGTTCAAAGGAGAGCTGATGGTGTAAGTTCCAGTCTAAAGACCCACAGGCTTGAGATCCTGGAAAAGCCAATGTTTCAGTTTCAGTCCAAAGGTGGGAAAAAATGATTTCCCAGGTGGAAAGACATCAGGCAGGAGAAATTTCTTTTACTTAGTAGAGGGTCAGTCTTCTTGTTTTATTCAGGTCTACCTACATTCGAGAGGGCAATCTGCTTTATTCAGTTTACAGATTTGTATGTTCATCTCATCAAAAAGAAATCTCACAGAAATACTCAGAATAAAGTTTGACCAAATATCTGGGTACACAAAATTAATCAAAATTAGTATTGCCTCAGTACCTTGTGCATGACTATAATGAAAAATATTGTTAAATTTTTAAAAATTCAGTTCCAATTTATCATTTAAACACATTTTGTTCAGCTTCCTAAATTTAAAAACACATAGTTTCTCTTCTTATGATTTGCTAGCATTAAAGACTGTTTCCACATTATTTAATGAAAATTACATGCATTTTCTCAGAATCTATTCTATTGGGTTTGTTTCTATCTTTTTTTTTTCAGTTAATGTGCAGCCACTTATGTGTAGGAAATGGTCTTATAAATAAATGGAATAGATTTTGCTACTATCAATTTCTTTGAGAGGAAGAGAAACAAAAAAAATTGTCCACAAATCATTGTTGTAAAGTAGTCATATTTTGGGGAGTTTTTTTTAATATTTAGATCTACTTAAGGAAATAAAACTCTGCTTCTACAATGTGAAACCACAACAGAGTTTACTGGGGGAAAAGTCAAGTTGTTCATTTGAACTGAACTGATTAATTCAACCAACTTACAAGGTCATAAAACAGTAACATAGCTAGCACTCAAACCCAGGTCTTAGACACTGAGCTCCACTGTCTTCCTAAAATAGAATGTTTAATTTTCCATGTGTATTATTTTCAAATGTTTTCCTTATGTTTATCATTTTCTTAGTTTAAAAAATATCTCTTTTCTCCTCCTCTTGCTATTGAAATCTTACTAATTTTTGGAAACTCAACACAAAAGTCAACTCCTCAAAGAAACTTCCCAAGTGCCCCAGTTGGAATGCTTTCTCTATTCCCTTGGCTTTTTAAACACCATCCTTCATGGGCCTCTATAATAGATCTTGTTTGACTTCACATCAGTCTCCCTTGCTGATCATGAGACTCCTGTAGGCTCACAGTATCTACCACTGACTCCTGTGTAGATGTTCGATAAATATTGAGTGAATGTTTCTCATCCAAATTTACTTAGGTGGCATATAAATAACAACCATTCTGGATGGGAGCTAAAAGACTTGGGCTTGTGTCTCACTCTATTTCCTAGCTATGAGCTTGGGGCCTTGAAGAACCCATTTCATTACTTTGAGTTGACTTTCAAATAAAGGGTTTATATAGAATGATGTCTCCATTCCCTTCTTGTTACAAATATATGACATTATTTTTCTTTCTCTTCCTTTCTCCTTTATTTTTTTTCCTTTCTTTCTTTATCCAAGCACTTAGTGAATACTTACTATGTGCTAGGCACTGCGGACACAGTTCCATTGTGACCTCTTTCTTTAATGGGAATATATCCATTTTTGGACTCTCCATTATTTCAAGGTTTATTGTTCCTTAAATCATTGGGATAAGATACAGTGGGAAGTCAGGGATATTTTTACTTTTTCATGAGCAGAAGCTACAGAAATGAGCTCTCCTAGAATCTGTAAAATATTTCAAGAAATCACCAGTTTCATATTATTTTTTTCTCATAGTGCAGGAATAAATGTCTAGATAGAACAAAAGAAAAAAAATCCCAGCAAAAATTCAATGACTCAATTATTTTATTGTTGCCTTAACATAAGTCCTTGAGACACAACTTATATTGACAAATTTATCTCTAATGTATTTCCAAAAGTTATTGTACTGAATAGGTTCTACCTCCAGTTTTAAGTTAATTGGGCTCAAGAAACCAAGAAGCATTAAGAAACAGCTCCAATGAAAATATGTCAATATTAAGGACATCTTGTTACTAAAACAAATCAGATTTGAAACCAATATAGTTTTTATGTATCAAATTTGCAAATATTCTAAAGAATGATACCCAGTTTGGTGATACATAGGAAAACTAGCACTTGTATATATTGATAATGAGTCTATAAATTGGCATTATCTTTCTGGAGGGAAATTTTGCAAGATATAGTAAAGCTGTAAAAATCTCCAAATTTTTTTACTCAGTAATTTTGTTTCTAGGAATGTCTCTTAAGAAAATAATCATGAATTTCCACAAAGACTTAAATATAATGATAATCATCACAACATTGGTTATATTAGCAAAATAACAATTGAAATACCGTCGATAGGAAATTGTTAATACATGGTATATCCATAAAATAGTATTCTATGTACCTATATTAGTGAGGATAGGATAGGGTATTCTATCATAATAAATTAACCTGGAAATCCCAGTGGCTTACCAAAACAAGATATATTTCTCACTTGTGCTCCCTATCCAACAGGGAGTAACAGAAGTCCCAGCTCCACATGACAATTCAGAGACAAAGGCTAATGAAAAATCTACCACAGAATGTCCCCAGTTATTCAGCAGAAAAAGGAATACATTTGATGGACACACATGCAAGTTCTTCCATTCATTGTCCCAGAAATGACTTTTGTCATTTCTTCCTATGCCCATTGGCAATAAATAATCATGAAGCTCTACCTACCTGCAAAGGGGACAGGAAATACAGAGGGAAAAATGGAATGCTTAGTAATCACCAATATCTTTATCACAGCAATTAGAAAAATCATTTTGTTAGAGTTACAACATAATGAAATAATGATGATAATTAGAAAAGCAGACTGAAATGCCCTATGTGGAATATAATCTCAGATTTGTAAACAAATGTTATATTTCTTTTTACTTGATGCATTTTGAAAATGTTCTGCAATTAAATAGATATATTTTATAACAAATTATTTTTAATAATTATAATTTGGCTTTGGGTATTCAATTCAAACTTTTTCTCTTTATTGGTACCTACCTTATGTCAGACTCTATGCTAGGTACTGAGGATGCAGAGATGGACAAAATAGTCCATACCCTCAAGAAGTCTGCAGTCAAATGGGGGAGAAAACTACATAAGCTCAATTGCAAGGCTACATGTGCACCGTGATGTGATAGTAGGTGTGCATACAAAGTACAATGAGACAGCACAGGTAAGAGGAAGGCAAAGAGGAGAGATAGAGAATGTTCTAACAAGGAGGAGATACTTGTTTCTTTTTTTCTTTTTTTTTTTTTTTTTTTTTTTTTTTTTTTTTTTTGAGACAGAGTCTCACTTTATTGCCCAGGCTAGAGTGAGTGCCGTGGCGTCAGCCTAGCTCACAGCAACCTCAAACTCCTGGGCTCAAGCAATCCTCCTGCCTCAGCTTCCCGAGTAGCTGGGATTACAGGCATGCGCCACCATGCCCGGCTAATTTTTTCTATATATATTTTAGTTGGCCAGATCATTGCTTTCTATTTTTAGTAGAGACGGGGTCTCACTCTTGCTCAGGCTGGTCTCGAACTCTTGAGCTCAAATGATCCACCCGCCTCGGCCTCCCAGAGTGCTAGGATTACAGGCGTGAGCCACCGCGCCCAGCCAAGGAGGAGATACTTGTGCTGAGCTTTAAAGGGAGTACAAGAGCTTGCAATATGGAAGGGCATTATTAAAAGACTTGTCCTTGGTTTTGAAAACCTAAATTCCTCTGCCGTATTGCCTTACCTCCAGGTTGGTAAGATATTGGGAGCCCCATCCCCACAAAGAACTGGGGACTAGAGTAGTTCTCTGCTCTAAAGCTAGGATATAAGATGCCTAGGTTAGAGCCACAAGTTCCCATGTGCTTACCTTTATGTGGTCTTTACCATATAGTCCACAACACATGCCTTGTCTCTAATAATATATACTTCTTCACTGGAGAAAGTTTTTAGCCATAGCATACAAGGATTAGGCTCTTAGAAGGCCTAAGTCCCCTTCCCTTGGTCCTCATACAACAAATCGCTGACTTGCTGGCAGTTCTATATCCTCCCACCCTTCACTTGTCCATTAAGCATGACACTGTAACACATTTGACTGTGATTATCTCCTTTGTCCAGGTGCCTACTACCTTATCACCTCCATCAGAATGTATATACTTCAAATATCAATATTAGCCCCAACTGAACACAAATTTACTGCATCTTCTTTGGAAGCAGTGATTTGGACCACTGGCTGCCTTTGGAGGTGATAGGTAAATAATGGCAATTTCTTTGTGGCATCCCATAGTGTGAAATCCCAGCATACCCCTGGGACAGAGCCATTTGGGTTACACCACTGTTCTTAACTGTTCCTTATTAGACAATAGGTATGACTTCTGACTAGCATCCCGTTAGTATTTATCATCTTTACCAAGCACATTTACAGTCATTTTAGTGTGATGGCTTATTAAACTGACATAATAATGATTTTTGAACACAGATTGCATTCGTAAGAAATGTGAAATCATTTGTGTCTATAAAATATCATTATCTTTAGATTGCTCATTTTAGAGAAAAACATTTTGTGTTTAGCACAATGAGGGATTACTCTATAACTCCTTACTGTTTCTAATGGTTAATGATGCAAACTAACAATGTCCCAGCATGTCATTTATCATTTCAAGATAGATGGCATAACTGGAAAAATGTTGCCAACTTAATAAAACATATATAAAAAATTTAGTCCAGGCAGCCTTTGTGAAAAACAAAAGAGGAAATGCAGTAAGATTAACAGGGACTAATTATACACATCTTTCTTATGTTGATAGACTGAGAATATAACCGGACTGCCACAACCATCGAATTGAGAGGTTAGTATCTAAAAAAATATTTTCTGCATAATAGTACACACAGACTGATTATATTTTATGAATGGTAGTGCAGTAAAGATTTCAAGATTTAAAATGTGCACAAAAAGTATATGTGTAGAACATCTGTCTAATAGACTAATAATAATAAACAGTCATAGGCAATAATTTTATATAATAACAGAATGTTAGGTTTCAATTTTTAAAAGATAATTTGATGAGATTTTTATGGATCAAAAGCAAAACTAATGTTTTATGCAGTTCAGATTTAAATTTAAAGAAGGATATTTATTTTAGTCTCAGGAATATGCTTCAGGTTATTTTTAAAATCTTTCTTTTATTATAACATCACCAAAGTATACTCTAAAGCACAGGTCTGCAAACCACAGACTACAGGCCAAAACCAGCCTGCCACCTGCTTTTGTCAATAAAGTTTTAGTGGAATACAGCCATGCCCATTTGTTTACATATTGTCTATGATTTTTTTCCCCATGTTACAATGGCAGAGTTGAGTTGTAACAGAGTCCACGTGGCCCACAAAAGCTAAAATATTTACTGTTTGGCCCTTATATATAAAAAGTCTGGGGTTGGTCCCTACTCTAGAGCTACAGAGTCCAATACAGTTGCCACTAGCCACATATGGGTATTTAATTTAATAAAAATTAAATTTAATTTAAAAATCAGTTCCTTAGTTACACTAGTCATATTTCAAGTGCTCAATAGCCACATGTAGCTAGTGGGTACCCTACTGGACAGAGAAAATTATGGAACATTTACTTCACTGCAGAAAGTTCAATTGGACAGCAAAAGAGCCTTGTTACTCAAAGTGTGGTCCATGTTCCAGCAGCCTTGTCATTACTGGGGAGCTTGTTAAAAATGCACTATATAGGACACCTACTAACTCTGAATTCACAGTTTAACAAGATCCCAAGGTGATTCCTATGCACATTAATGTTTGAGAAGGCAGCTTTAGAGGAATAAGGGAGAGAATATATAGATGGGGAACAAATGATTTAGTAATGAGAGGAAAAGGGGGAAAAAAACCCAGAAAAGGTCCCCACAACAGAGACTCCATTAGCTGACAAATATCCTTCCCTGAGCATGTCCTGGCAAAGTCCTTCAGGTTTTTTGTTGTCCTTGTTGCTGTTGTTATTATTATGATTATGATTAAGGCTCCTGGTGATGTTATGATCTGAGGACAGCTATACAAACTGAAAGCCTGGGAAGCCCTGGGACTCAGGAAGATGCTAGTCCAGGCTTCACTATGCTGATGAACTGTCTGTATATACTGTGCTGAAGGCGGACCAGGAAGCTGTTTTGGTGGTAGAGTGGCTTCAAACTCAGGCTCAAGTTCCCTTCTCTTCCTCCAACCCCATTGAAATCAATCCAGCTTGTACACTAAACTAAAAGAGATGCTGTCTGGTTTTTTTTTTTTGGGGGGGGGATTGTTTATTTGTTATTGTTTTACTCTCGGTTCAAAACATTGGAAGACTAAGGACACAATGAGAGAAGTCTTCATATAATCCTATTTTGTATATTTTTAATGTTTTTTTCTGTAGAGACAGGGTCTTGCCATGTTGCCCAGGCTGGTCTCAAACTCCTGGCCTCAAACTATCTTCCCACCTCTGCCTCCCAAAGTGCTGGGACTATAGGGGGAGAGCCACCACACCCGGCCACATAATCCTATTCTGAAAAGGGAGCATACCCAGGCTTTATCCTTCAAGATTCTAAGACTAAAGCACAGAAATTTGGAGGAAGTAGATGTTGGTCCACTATCAAGAGGGCCTACCTGTCACAGCTGAAGGCCAGAGGAACTGTCAACCCTAGAAGTGTGCTAGTAGAAGGATCCTTTGGGGCAGTGATTTTCAACCAAGTGAATAAACCAGAATCATCTGGGGTAGGAATAAGGGTAGATAATGAGGCAGTTTTGTATTCTTATAAAGAAAATTATGAAGTAAACCTCACCTAGGTATGCAGAAACTTCAAATCATGATCAAGGATAGTACAAGATTTTATGTTTATTAAAACATGATATAGATTAAAATAATGTTGAAAATATCTTTTAGGTAGAGTTGAAAATAACTTCACAGGGTTGTCCTCATAACCTTAGTGAATGTGTTTTGGTTTAAGCTCTAACACTTGGCCCTGAAGACTCTGAAACCTGAATGAGTCACACATGAGGAACAGAAGTGAATCCACTCACTGCTCAAAAGTATACTCACGTTAATCAAGCTCACAATCAAATGCTAATTTATAAATGCACAATAAAATATAGATAACAGTAATCAAATAGTTGGCACAGCTCGTTCATTTTCTCCCTTTTCTCCCATAAGTACCTCTATGGCAATTCAAAGTAGAATGTGAATGCCAGTTTGTTAGTATACAGGGAGACTTATGGATTCAGCTAAAGATAATCTTTTGTACTATTTTTGCAGTAGGGATTACTTGCCAAAGAAATAGAAATACTTGCTTCTGTGATCACTTTCATTTATTTATTCATTCACTCATGCTTTTGCTCATTCATTATATATGTGTCTACCACGTATCTGCCATGCGCTAGACTCTAATATTCTAATAGTCATTAGAGATACAGCAGTGAACAAAACAGGCAAAAAAACTTATTCTCATGTATCCTCATGGCATTTATATTCTAAATAGAAATAACATAGAGGGAGAAAAGGCAGGGAAGGGACATAAAGATTGGAGGGGGAGGAGTGAAATGTTAAAGTGATTACAGAAGGGCTCAAAGGCATGCTTTTCCCCAAAGCTTCCTTAGCTCACCACACCTTTACCTTCTGAAATATTCTTTCTTTAGAAGCATTCTGTGATGTGACTGAAGTCTTGACCCTTGTAAACTATTCTGTTTAAGGCAACATTCTCAGCCCAGACAGCAAATGATTAATCACTTGGGGAGCTTTTAATAGAACACCTGGGCCCCACCCTGGCCCAATTAAATATGAATCTCTGGTGGTGGGCCTGGGGCATGAGTACTTTTAAAAGCTCTCCAGGTGATTCTACTGTGCAGTCAGGATTGAGAGTCACTTCACTGCTTTAAGGTGACTTTGCTTTAATCCAATATCTGTTCAGCTTAAAGTTTAATTCTTCAAAGGCAACCTTTCTATTTTGGGGGCAACATGCCTTGGTCTTCCAAATTCTTCTTTAGGAAATAAAACATATTCTCTTTAAACTGCTGCATGCAGACAAAAGAGTTTTAATTAGGTATGAGTCAATACTCCTTATCAATTTCTAAAACAGCATCAGAAATAAATACCAAACAATCCTATTTTAAAATAAATTTGAAAAATGTAAAAATAAAAACCCCCTCCAAGATCAGGATTTTCCCATCCTGGCACATTTATTCTTACCAGTAATAAAGCTCCCACACTTGTTCAGCGCGCTCATCAGCATTAAAGGTTGCACCTCTTTCTCCCTTGGAGAATAGAAGATTGAATTAGTAATCTAGCTCCAGTCACATTTACCTATTGATTTGTTTCAGCTCCAAGACAGGTGCTGTGCTGAGAATTACAGCACTTGGTTGCTGGGTATTGAGGAGATTTCCACATATCTCCTATCCAGGAGGCTGTTTACAGGAAAGTACCACTGGTGGATAATTGAGTAATTAATACGAAATAGACCAGATCTGTGTAACAGAAGTGCAATACAAAAAGACAGTGTTTGTTACCCAGAACTTTAGAAAGGGGATTTTTCTGATTATACATACAAAAGCAATGAGAGATGAGGTGGTGAAATTGGCTCAAAAGCTTGTCACACTACCTGGCCAATCTGAAAGTTGCCAGCAATGGTATCTGATAGGAGAGCTTGGATCTGATTTACCCCAAAACTAACACCTGTCAAGATCTGCTCATGTAAAAGTTGGCCATTCTTCTATCTTCTTTTGAAAAATTTCTATTCATGTCCTTTGCCCATTTTTTGATAGGGTTGTTTGATTTTTTCTTGCTGATTTTCCTGAGTTCTAAATAGATTCTAGTTATCAGTCCTTTATCTGATGTGTAGTATGTGAAAATTTTTTTCCATTCTGTAGGTTGTCTGTTTGCTCTCATGACTGTTTCTTTGGCTGTGCAGAAGATGTGGTGTCTGCTCTCTTTCTTTTGAGATATACATGTGTTTCATAATAAAGACTCTCTTTCAATGGTACAGCAGAAAGGCATGGCCTACAGGAATTTAACTGAGAATATTAATCCCCTCCTCAGGCAGGCACAATAGCAGTAGAGTGAAGAGAATGAGAGCTCTAAGTATAACTGCTGCACTGTGAGGCTCTTCTCGCCTATGGCTTATTATTTTTTTTTTCATTCATCTGTTCCTTCACTTGAAAGAAACTTTTGCTCCAATATGTAGAGAGGAAAAAAAACTGGTTCAGCTTCAGGATGCATGTTGTGAAAACATCTCTGCGTCCTAGTGAAGGATACACTCCTCTGTCAAAATGTGGAAGGTACCCTCTGAAATTCCTTCAACAATTCCTTGTTCTTTCTTAGCCCTTGAGTCATTTTGGATAAAGGAAGAGGAGAGGGAAGAGGCAACTTGCCCTAAGTGCCCACAATGTGCCAGAAATTTGACCTACATTGAGGCAATCTGTGGTGGTAATCTGTGCTGGGTCCTCCTAAAATTCAAGTCCACCCACAACCTCAGATGTGACCTTATTGGGAAATAGGGTCTTTGCAGAAGCAATTATTTAAGGATCTTGATACGATACTGAATTCAGGGTGATCTCTATATACAATAACTGGTGTTTTATAAGAAGAGGAAAGGACACGCAGAGATACAGAGAGGAAGGTCATTTGAAGACAGTGAAGTTATGTGGCCACAGCCAAGGAACATCTGAGGCCATCAGAAGTTGGAAGAGGTAAGGGATAATTCTCCCCTAGAGCCTTCAGAGGGAGCATGGCCCTGACAACATTTGATTTCAGACTCCTAACCTCTAGAACTGTGAGAGAATAAATTTCTATTGTTTTAAGCTACCAAGTTTGTGGTAATTTGTTAGGGACGCCCTAAGAAACTAATACATCATCCAATCCAAAAGAAATTTATGAGGAAAGCATATTTATTCTTACTTTACAGTTAAGGAAACTGAAGACACTCAGCAGTGGAAACAGAATTTTAAATTCATCTCTGTCTAACCCCAAGGCTTATTCCCCTTCCAGTAACCCACACTGCTTGTCTATTAAGAGAAAGCCCTAGTCAACTATCTTCTGAGCTTGAGCTTCTGAAGCTTTAATGTGCATATGAATCACCAGGGGCTCTTATTAAAATGCAGCTGTTGAGTCCATAGGTCTGGAAGCCCACCTGAGAGTCTATAATTCTAACATGCTCCCAGGTGACTCTTAGGCTGTTGGTGTATGCACTGAACTTTAGGTACCAAGAATTTAAATCAGTGGTCAGAAAAGTGTTTTTGCAAAAAGGAACATAGCAAATAGTTAAAGCTTTGCAATCTGTACAGTCTCTGTCTGTATGTAAGTAGCTACTCAACTCTACCGTTGTAAAATGAAAGTAGCCATAGACAAATGAGTGGGCTTGGCTGTGTTTCAATGAAACTATTTGTAGACACTAAAATTTGAATTTCATATCATGTTCATATGCTAAGGAATACTATTCTTTTGATTTTTTAACCATTAAAAAATATGAAACATTCTTAGCTTGCAGGCCATACAGAAACAGGTGGTAGGCTGGATTTGGCATGCAGGCCATAGTTTGCTGACACCTTGGTATAAATTATTAAGACCTGGTTGTTTGTTTGTTGCATGGTATGTAAGAGATTATCTTATCTTTTAAAAAGGCAGATTTTAGAAATATCCAGATAGGACAGAAAGAACATTGACCGGGAATTGGAAGATCTGGTTTCAAATTCTGCCCTTGCTCCTCCTAATTAGCAAGCGACTTCTTTGAACTGCCTCCTTTTTGCATTTCCTTACTGGAGTTAATCATAAAAACTGTCCTCTTTCCCTTCCTGGGTTGTTTTCAAGTTAAATGGTGGAAGATATTCCTCAGGTCCCCTTTCTTCCTCTTTCTGCTGCCCACTTCTTTCTTTACATGGCATGTGAATTTACTCCATCCAGGTGAATTAGTTGAGATGAGAGAACATTAATTTAAGTGGAAAAGTGAATGTGTGTTGACATCAGTCTTAGAAATAAAGGTGCCAGTGAGCTATGAAGGCCTGTACATCATGAAACTAAAAACGCTACAAATATATACACATACAATGTCAAAAACCCAATGCCAAACAGGCATTGAGAGAGTACAGGGAATGGTGGCCAGGTAACAGAGGAAGGAAAAGGGACTATGAGGGCCAGGAGGCAGAACATACAAAGGGAATACAGAATTTCAGAAAAAGAAGCCAGGAGCAAGGATTGAGGCTGAGGATTTAATTCCTTTGTTAATTAGCACTTGTATGCATATTATCATGGAGGTGATCCTGTGTATACCACTATGTATACAACATAGGCATTGGAACCCAATATTCCCACTTCAAAGTCATCTTTTTGACCAAGAAGGAGCTTAACTCATGTTAACACTTTCTTCCCATGAAGTTAATCTTGATTATATTACAATCCTCCTCCACTGGTCGATTCCTAAAATGACCCAGGAGACCTTTGACCCACATTAATTACATGCTCAAAGATAACCTCTAATTCAGAAATCTACCTTTTAATTTCTCAGTATGAAGTCAACAAGGTATGGCAACAGGGTCAAAGAAAAACAGCTTATCCTCAAGTTTCCACAAGAGAAATTTGACCCTAAAGACAATAATTAGTTGTCATTTCTGCCACATGCCTTCCATTCAGTTTGGCAAGCATTTCTGGAGCACTTTCTATGCATCAGGTGCTGCATGAGACCCCATCCCTAGCAATAAGTTCAAGGAGAGAAAGACATGGCCTCTACCCCCAGGGAGCTTACAGTCTAGAATGAGAGATAGGCATGCCAATAAATAACCACAATATAATAGGGAACATAAACAATGAAAAGAGAACCAGGTGCAAGGTCCAGCAGCAAAGATCATAAAGAAGTGGTTTCTTCTGGCTGGGGCCAAGAGATCAGGGATAATGAAATGCAGACTCTACAGAGAACACTGAAGTAGTGTTTTTGAAGAAGAAGAATAATAGCTAATACATATAGAGTGCTTGTTATGTGCTGGGCATTAGGCTACATTAATACATTTGATTCTCACAACAAGCAATTCTCACTCTTCCCCCGAAGTTGGTGCTGGGATTGGACTGAAGACACACAAGTGCGAGAAGTATGAATTAGCCATGTCGGGCCATGCGCACACTGGAGACCTCAAAACTGGCCTGTGGAGAATGGCAGAGACAAGTGGAGAATGAGGATGAATGAAATGGTATGGAAACAGAAACAAAGATGAAGACATAAGGTGAGCAAACAAGAGTAAAGGAGAAACACTGCTGGCATAAATGGGCATTCACAGGTTTTCCTCCCAAGTTTGCATGGTTTCAATTCAAGCAGCCCATAGAAGCAACTCGTAATTCGTCTTGAAGAGAATCTTGTTGGCTCAGCTTTGGTCCATTCCCAACCTCAATCCTCCTAGCCATAGTTTATTGAACCAGGATTGGTCATGTGGTCTACCTTAAAGCAGCAAACTTCTGCTGTTTTTCTGATGCCAAGACAGTGAAAGCCAGTTTGAAAACTGAGTCAATAATGAGGCAGAAGCCTAGAGAGAAGCAGAATTAATGTGACAGTAGTTAACTGAACCTGTCCTCCTGAAGGTTTTCCAGCCCCTGCTTTCTGTTTCTTGTGATGACCAACTGTCCTCTTCCCTTGGGCTCCACAAGATACCTCAGTATCTTGCCAATAAAATTCCTGCTTTTTGGCTTGTGGCATATTAAGTGGAAGTTTCAGTTTGTTGCAACCAAAAGAATTTTACTTGAGACATAAAAGAAAAATAGGGCCAATTATTTTTCAGGAGGGTAAAACTTTTCAGTGTATCAGAATGTGCCTGAATGAATCTTTTGTTTCATTCACTGCAGTACATTCTGACTTGGCAAAATTGAGTAGACAATAAAATTATTTCACAAAATATTAATATATCAAAGAATTAGAATTGAAGTGCTTTGGGTAATATGATTTGACATTTCTCTATGTGTACTATATTCTCTATTTTAAATCCTTTATTATAGAACTGCTGGCTTTAACAATTATGATTTTAACAATTAAGAAATTGAAGCAGGTAAGGCACAGTCATGTGTTAAAGACTCCCTTATGCATAAAACTCAACAGGACAGGTTCAACCAGTTAAAGGACCCCTTTTTCCATGTTGTTTCCCCATAAAAAAACAAAACCCAGTTGTCACTTGGTGAAAGCTTCCACAAACACTAGAGGTATTTTCATATGTGGTTGGTTTTTCCAACAGGTTCTCATTGTGTCTGAGTCATAATATGGACAATGGAGAGAGAAGATTGTTTGAGATTGGATCCAAAACTTACATTCAAGCATGTGAAAATACATCCAGGCCTGCTAGAAGCTGAGGTTTTTTATTCATCCTCATTCTGCTTAGCTTATAGGGCAATTTTGAAGATCAAATCAACTTGGAAATGAAAGTGCTTTGTAATCTCAACACTTTGTAAATGTGAGGATTTAGAAACGAAAGGGTTGAAGAGGGAACTGACATTTGTTGACTTGTATGTCATCTCATTTAGCCCACAGGACAATCCTAGGTATTAGGTGTTAATTTTCACCCCCTCCCCGGACATTTCACAGCAGAGGAAAATGGCAGCTCATTGAGGCTCTTAAATTATATCAACATGGTGGATAGAAAATCAGCTTGTCCATATTAAAATTTTATTTTCCATGTCTCAGCATTTAAATTATCATCATATTTCAAAGGTAGCTATGAGAACCCTTGAGTATAATGACTCCATAATGAGTTGTGAGTTGTGCATATTCTACACAATGAAACAAACTGGTGAGAATATATACTACTTCTCCTATATCAAGCAGCCTCTTTCCTGTTATTCCAGTTGTGAGGGCTGATTCAAAATAATCCATCTGATGGGATCACATCAAGCTAAAAAGCTTCTGTACAGCAAAGAAATAATTTAAAAAGTGAAGAGATAACACACAGAATGGGAGAAAATATTTGCAAACTCCCCATTTGACAAGAGATTGTTAACTAGTATACATAAGGAGCTCTAACAACTCAATAAGCAAAAATTGAACAATCCAATTAAAAATGGGCAAAGGTTCTGAATAGGCAATTCTCAAAAGAAGACATACAAATGACCAACAGGTATATAAAAAATGTTCAACATCATTAGTCATCAGAGAAATGCAAATCAAAAACTATAATACAATATTATCTCACCCCAGTTAAAATGGCTTTTGTCAAAAAGATGAGCAATAATGAATGCTGGTGAGGATGTTGAGAAAGGGGAACCACTCCTACACTATTGTTATAAATGTAGCTTAGTGCAAACATTATGGAGAACAGTGTGGAGGAGGTTCCTCAAAAAACTAAAAATAGAAAGGAATTCAGTATATTGAAAAGATATCTGTATTCCCATGTTTATTGTAGCACTATTCACAATAGCCAAGTTTGGAATCAACCTAAGTGTCTATCAACAGATTGAACAGATAAAGAAATTGTGCTACATATACACAATGGACTATTATATAGCCACAAAAAGCATGAAATCCTGCCATGTGCAACAACACGGGTGAAACTAGAGAACATCATATTAAGTGAAATAAGCCAAGCACAGAAAGACAAATCTTGTATGTTCTCACTCATATGTGGGAACTAAATATTAAAAACAATTGATCTCATGAAAACAGGGAGTTGAATGAAGGTTACCACAGGCTGGAAAGGGTAGCAGGGAGGGAGGATAAAGTGGGGATGGTTAATGAGTAAAAAAATATAGTTAGATAGATAGAATGAACAATACTTTATAGCACAACAAAGTGCCTACAGTCAACAGTAAGTTATGGTATAGTTTAAAATAACTAAAAGTATGGAATTGGAATGTTCCTGACAAAAAGAAATGATAAATGCCTGAGGTGATGGATACCCCAATTACCCTGATTTGATTAATTCACATTGTATGCCTGTATGAAAACATCACATGTACTCTATAAAGATATACAACTATTATGGACACATAATAATTTTTAAAAAAAAAACAGAATAACCCATTTGGTGGTGAGAACTTGTTTACCTCACTTGGAGGGCAAATAATAGGACAGGTATTCTTGGTTCTTAAAGAAGAGGAGAAAGAAGATAGTGCCATACACCCAACACATGCACCTATAGACAGCACCACACCCACTAACCTTCCCATCATATCTAGTTGTGCTCAATTGTGTTAACACAGAAGTGGTGAGTGGAAACTGAAATCCAGCCATAGCTCTGCTCTCCAAGCCTAGCGCAATGGTGTGGAGCTACTGCCTTCTCCCAGAGGGAACATTTTTCTGCCAATCTGCCCAAACTTACTACAAAGAACAAAGAAGTTGGAAGGCTTCCTAAGTAGCTCAAAACTTACTATAAAGCTACAGTAATCAAGACAATGTAGTACTAGCATAAGGATAGACATATAAACAAATAAATTCAGAGTACAGATGTAAATTCATATATCTGAGTGTGATTAATTTTTGACAGAAGTGCCAAGATCATCCAATGAAAAAGGAATAGTCTTTTTAAGAAATGGCATTGGAACAATTGGCTATCCATATGCAAGAGAATGAATTTGGACCTGACCTCGCATCATAATAATAAAAAATTCAAAATTGACCAAAGACCTGAATATAAGAGCTAAAACTATAAAAATTCTTAGAAGTAAACATCGGAGCAAATCTGTTAGACCTGGGATTTAGCAATGGTTTCTTAAATATGACACACAGGTATCAAAGTGTCACAGGTAACAAAATAAAAAATAGATGCATTAGACTTGATTAAAATTAAAAAACTTCTGTGCATCAAAGGCACTATCAAGACAGTGAAAAGAGAATCCATGAAGTGAGAGAAATATTTGCAAATCATATATTTTATAAGGGTATAATATCCAGAATATACAAAGAACTCCTATAACCCAACAACAAAAAAAGACAATTGAAATATGAATGAAGAACTTGAATAGATACCACTCCTGGGAAGATATACAAATGAAGAGTAAGCCAATGAAAAGATGCTCTCATTAGATATTAAGGAAATACAAATCAAAACCACAGTGAGATACCACTTCACACCTACTATGATGGTTATGATAAAGTTAAGAAAATGAAAAATAACAAGTGTTGGCGAGGATGTAGAGAAATTGAAAGACTTTTGCACTGCTGGTGGAATATAACATGGTGCAGCCCCTGTGGAAAACAGTTTGGCAGTTCCTCAAAATGTTAAATATAGCAGTACCATATGACCCAGCAATTTAACTTCTAGGTATATACCCAAGGTATTGGTAACATATTTTTATACAAAAATATGTTCACAAATGTTCATAGCAGCATTATTCATGATAACAAAAAGTGGAAATGCCCCAAATACCCATCAATAAATGGTTGGCTAAACAAAAAGTGATATATCCACATAATTCTATATTATTAAGCTATAAAAAGGAATGAAATGATACATGCTGTGACATGGATAAACCTTTAAAACATGCTAAGTGAAAGAAACCAGACAAAAAGGCCACATATTGCATGGTTCCATTTATCTGAATGTCAACAATAGGCAATTCCATACAGACAGAAAGCTTATTAATGGTTGCCAGGCGATGGAGTAAGGGGTAATTGGAATCAGGATTGTCTGCTAGTAGGAATGAGTGCTTTTTCATTGGAGGAGTGGAAAAGTTCTAGAATTAGATAATGGAGTGGTTGCACAACATAGTGAATTTATTGGAAACCACTGAATTGTACACCTTAAAATGGTGAAATTAATATTATATAACATGAAGTATACCTCAATAATAAAAGAAAGATTAAAAAAGAAGTCACAGAGCCCACTTCTGGATTCTGGTCCTCTGACTTCAGGCATCAAAGGCCAATCTAGAATTTCCCCTTACTACCCACTGAGTGGGGAGGCAGAAGGAAGGCAGTATTTAATTATTTTAAGAAAAATGAAATTAAATCACAACATGAAATGAACTGATGAAATGCCTCACAACTCAGAGGGAATATATCAACTGTAAAAACGAAAATCTTTTCTTCTCCAGGGATAGGAGGAAATACTGCTTCTCTCAATTACCATGTCAGCTGGTCTCTTCCTAAGGAAAGAAATTCAATCAGCTAGTTGTTTGGTCTCCAAGTCAGTTGACAGAAATTTTTTTTTCTCTCCCCACTGAATGGACTGTTTTCAAACTTCTGTTGGTGATTAATTATTTCACTGCCATCTGCAAAAAGCCTAAAAGCTGGTGGGGTAAATAAAATGTACTCTGGGACATCCTCATCAGATATTCTGCCAAATAAGCTGTAATGGCAGAAGGAGGCATTTTCTTTTTCTTTCTGATTAATATGGTAGGTCTTCCCTTTTTTGAAAATTATCTCGTGATGTCTTAAATAAGGATGAGGGTTTCTCTCTCACCTCCAGGCCTTTGTATAAGCTAGTCCCTATTCCTTAAATATCTATATTCCTCTTTGCATAGATAACTGTTTCTGATCTTCAGATCTCAGCTTACCATCACCTCCTCTAGGAAGCTACTCAGAACATGCCTAGAAGGAGCTGCTATAGTTTGAACATTCATCCCCTTCAAAACTTGTGTTGAAATTTAATTGCCATTCTAACAGTATTAAGAGCTGGGACTCTTGAGAGGTGATTCCACCCATTAAAAGCCCAGATTTCACCACTACACAATATATACATGTAACAGAATTCAACTTGTATCCCCTAAATTTATTAAAATTCTTAAAAAGGATAAAAAAGATAACATAAAAAAGTCCAACATCCCTTCATGATGAAAACTCTCAACAAACTAGACATAGAAGAGACACACCTCAACATAATAAAGGCTATATATGACACCCATAGCTAACATCATATTAGAATGGGGAAAAGCTGAAAGCCCTTCCTTTAAGAATTGGAACAACACAAGGATGCCCGCTTTCACCACTCCTACTCAACATAGACATGGAAGTCCTAACCAGAGCAATCAGCCAAGAGAAAGAAATAAAAGGCATCAAATTGGTAAAGAGGAAGTCAAAATGTCCCTCTATGCAGATGACATGATCTTATATTCAGAAAAAATTAAAGACTCCACAGAACTCTTAGATCTGTTAAACAAATTCATTAAAATTGCCAGATACAGAATCAACATAAAAAGTCAATAGCATTTCACACCAATAATGAAATAGCTGAAAAAGAAATCAAGAAGCCAAGCCTATTTACAGTAGCTACAAAAAATAAAATATCTAGGAATAAATTTAACCAAAGAGGCAAAAGATGTCTACTAGGAAAACTACAAAGCACTGATGAAAGAAATTGAAGAGGACACAAACAAATGGAAAGACATTCCACTCATGCTCATGGATTGGAAGAATTAATATCATTAAAATGATTATACTACTCAAAGCAATCTATAGATTCTATGCAGTCCCTATGAAAACACCAATGATATTTGTGATAGAAATAGAAAAAAAACAATCCTAAAATTCATATGAAACCAAAAAAAAAGAAGTCCAAGTAGCCAAAGCAATCCTGAGCAAAAATAACTGTATGATACTATAATTGTGAAAATGTGTCAGTATACCTTTGTCCAAACCCATAGAGTGAACCCTAATGTAAACTATGAACTTGGGGTGATAATGATGTGTCTGTCAATGTATGTTCATCAATTGAACAAATGTACCTCTCTGATGGGGGATGTTGATAATGGGAGAGGCTGGGACTTGCAGGTGCAGGGAGTATATGAGATATCTCTCTGTACCTTCCTCTCAATTACGTTGTGAACCAATACTGCTCTTAAAAAATTCTTAAAAATTGTAATAAGTGCACACATCTTACTAGAGCTTTAGCCTCCAAGATTTTTAGGTGGGATTTTGGAACAGTGCCACTGTGCTCTATGCTACTCAGCATATTTATCCATGACTTTCCTAAGATTGAAAGGGCTCCTGGAAAAAAAAAATATCTGAATATATAAAGCTTTGAAATAGAGGAAACCTATTTGTCCTGGAATTCCAGAACATCCAGGTCATCAGACAATACAAAATGGCGATGTTCTCTGCTAAATTTGTATTTCAGCTGCTGCCTGGGTTTAGCTCTGTGTACCAAAGACTCTGGCATCCTCAGTATTACCAGCAACAGATTTTACTGATACAGCACTCTGATACAGAAATCTCCTACCTTTCCAGAAGCAGCACTTACACATAGTCTGGGCTCAGGGCATATCTAGTGATTATACACTGCATGCACACATGCATGCACGTTTGCATGTGCATGCACACACACACTCGAGAAATCAGAGCAGTCCCTTAACCTTACAGGTAACTCCACCGACCTCAAAAAGCAGCCTTAATAGTCACTTGAGCTCTATCATCTAAGATCGCATAGATAGTGGTAGTGCAGGCGACTTTCACCTTTTCCTTATAAAGTAACATAATCATAGGAGTGATAGCTCATCATATTCACAGACCCTGCCCACACTTCAGGGTCCTGACCCCACAGGAATCACAGGTTACCAGTTCTGAGCTTGCTCACTTTCTAAGTGCTAATGAAAGTAAAATAAGGCAGAACCAGAGGTGAGTGGTACTTTTCTCACCTTAGAAAGGTGACTTTCTAAGTGACTTTTCCACTACTTTCTTTTTCATAAACAGGTAAATGCACACACACATACACACACGCACTGTAACTTCAACAACCCTGTGAAGTAGATGCTACTATCATTAATTTTATTATTATTATTATTATTTTGAGACACGAGGTCTCACTATGTTACCCAGGCTAGATTCAAACTGCTGGGCTCAAGTGAACCTCTTGCCTCAGCCTCACAAGTAGTTGGTACTACAGGTATGTGCCACCATGCCAGGCCATTAATTGTATTATAATTCAAGTTTACTGTTATTAACATAGCCATAGCATATTTCTTCTCTGGAGGAGGAGGTGGGGCATGGGTGGCAGTGAAAGAGAGAATACCTCTTCCACTTCTAGTTGTCTTTTTCTTAGTAAATTACACCATCTAGATACCTAGTTTTATGCACCCAATACTTGGGAGTTACCATTGCCACCTATTTCATCCTCACTTCTGTATCCAATGCCATACCAAGGTTTGCTGTGCCACTAAAATACATATCCTAAATCCATCCACATGTCTTTTCTTCAATTACCCCTGGTACATTAACAAAAATTAATCATATATTTAGTCTGTCCCCTTCATGTTTCCACACAGGACTGACTACTTTAGGCTATGCAGGTCTTAGCTAAAATGCCACCTGCTCAGTAATAACTTCAAGTCATTGAATCTAAATTAGCTCTAACCTTGCCATCCCTGACTATCAAGTCACCCTGTTTATATCCTTCATAGCAATTTCTATAATTATTTGTTTTTATGTTTATAACCTCTCTCTCTCTCTCTACTAGAATGTAAGCATCATGAAAGCAGGGACCTTATTGATCTTGTTCATTTTTTTTCCTCTTAACCTAGATGATTCTTTGGTAATATTAGGTGTACAACAAACATTTGTTAAATGGGTTTTTCCCCATTTTCAGATGAGGAATGAAGCCTGAAAAATAGAACTGTCCTCAGGTTCTACAGCTAGTAAACACCTTAGAACAGTGGTCCCCAAACCCTGTGCACGGACCCTGGGCTGTGGCCAGGTACCAGTCCTTGGCCTGCGAGGAAACAGGCCATGCATCACCACCTGATCTCTGCACTGCCTTAGAAGCTGAAGAAATCTCCTCAAAACAAAAAATATTAACAGTAACCACTTCTATAACAGTATGTACCAGGCACTGTCGTAAGTTAACCTTCAAAACAACTCTAAGTGGGAGAGTTTTAGTGGGATTGGGGAAGTGTTAAGAAAGAAGGACTGATTTATTGCATATTTCACAGTTCATTGTAGTCAGGTATATCTATTGTATCATGTGGCTCTGGCAGCTTCTTGGGCCTCAAAATCTGGATCCTTTGCCTTGAAATTGCAAACAAGGTAAGAGAAAAAGTCAAACTGCATCTTGTGAATTTCTGGTGCCAGAACATTGTATCTAAGCCCCAGAACTCAAGGGAACAGGTACAGCATGTCCCTAATATTGAAACAAAGTAAGCCTATTCACAGCACAAACACGCAGGAGGAAGGGCTCCACACGGACGTGGTTCATACTCCTCCATATTTCATTGGCCAGAAATCAGTCACTTGACACAATGTAAGGTCGGTGGAGGGCGGTGATATTTAGTTCTTGCTAGGAGAAAGAGGTGGTGATCGTTGGTGCGCCTGGGAAGACTTGATCGTGGCGTGCTCCGGCAGGCACCACTACGTGAGGGAAGAAGTTTGCCTTGGGTAAGTCAAAAAAATAAGGGAGAAAGAAGCTTGTTTCTTCATAAGCCTGCTATCTTACAAACAAATTCTATTTCTTTTGTCTTTACCATTTTTGTTATTGTTGCTTGAACTTCTACTTGTTCTTTAAAACAGAGCTCTAGATTTCCCGAGAAGCCGTGTTTGGTTTTGTTTTTTCCTCTTTACTCTCTTCTGCTTTTACCTCAAAATTCAGCTTTTCAAAGGTCGCGGGCTTTGCTATTTGAACCGTGAGTGTCATTTACAAATTTCAAAGATTTTCTTAAAATATATATTTTAAATTTTGTGTTAGTATTATGGGATATTAACTTAAATACTTAACAGAAGTTCATTTTCATAGAAAATGGAGAATCTGACCTGGCCGTGGTGGCGTGTGCCCGTAGTCCCAGCTACTCGGGAGACAGGGAGGACAAGGAGTTCCAGGCGGCAGTGAGCAATGATCGCACTGGGCAAAAGAGGCAGACAACCTCTTACTAAAACTACAGGGAAAAAAAAGGAAAAGAAAAGAAAGAAAATGGAGAATTGGAAAGGAAAGGAACAATTTTTAAATATTTAGAAAAGGTCTGCAAGCAGGTATTTTAAAGATGTATGCAACATTCCAAGGGAAAAAAAGAAAGATTCAAGTAGATTGAACCATACAAAGGTAAACTGTGAAAAGTTGAATATTCTTGAGATATTTTTCTCTCTTGAATATCAAAGATGTTAGTGTTTAAGGAGGAAGTGTTTTTATTTTTAAACCTTGGAAACTACTTCAACCTTACAAAAAAGTTGCAAGATAATAAAAGTACAAGGAAAACTTTATACCCTTTACACAGATTCATTTTTGTATTTTGCATTTTAATACATTTGCTTCATCATCTGTTCTGTTTCTTAACCACTTCAGAGTCAGTTGTAGGTATCATTGTCCCTTTCTGCTAAATGTAAGTGTATATTTCTTAAAAATAGGGACATTCATAGAGAGATTGTATCTACATAGTACCATGGCATAGTGAAATGCCACAAACCTCAACTTTACCATGTGCAGTTAACACCTACTGTTGAAATCCTCATTGTATTGTAATTATTTGTTTGTTTTCCTTCTGTTAGAGTTATGGCTCTTGAGGGCTGTGACCAAATCTGATAATCTCTGAAACCGTGTGGTTGGCACAGACATGGTAGATGACTGATTTTTTTTTTTTTTTTTTTGGTAAACATTGGCTAGTTGTGGAAGGATTGCAAATATCATTTTCTTTACATGACAAAAATGAATACATTTGGCTTTTTTTAGTGATTTATATTTTAACTGCTTTATAATCAGAGGAGATTTGTAATATTTCTCCTCTTTAACATTTATTGATGTTTTCTTATGACTAAATATATGATCAATTTTTGTGACTGTGCCATGGGCAATTGAAAAGAAGGCATATTACAGTTTAGAGTTTGACATATATTAATCAAGTCTACCTTGTTGATAATGTGGTTTAGGCCTTCTCCTTATATTTTGTCCACTTGATGTGTCTCCTTTGAGAGTGGAATATTAAAAGCCTCGTATTTTTACTCTGTTCACTTCTGTCTCCTTCCATCTTCTGTAGTTTTAACTTCATAAGGGTTATTATTGGGCAATAAAAATTTAGTGTTGCAAACTCATTCAGCATTGTGGCCTTTAATATTAAAAATTGTCCTTTTGTCATGTCTTTTGGCTTTGGGGACTGACTTTAATTTTGCTGATACCAGAATATCTGGCTCTCTTTCTTTCTTTTTCTTTTCTTTCTTTTTTTTTTTTTTTTTTTTGAGACAGAGTCTCACTCTGTTGCCTGGGCTAGAGTGCCGTGGAGTCAGCCTAGCTCACAGCAACCTCAGACTCCTGGGCTCAGGCAATCCTCCTGCCTCAGTCTCCCCAGTAGCTGGGACTACAGGCATGTGCCACTATGACTGGCTAATTTTCTCTGTATATATTTTTAGTTGTCCATATAATTTTTTTCTAATTTTAGTAGAGACGGGGTCTCACTCTTGCTCAGGCTGGTCTTGAACTCCTGAGGCTCAAAGGATCCACCCACCTCAACCTCCCAGAGTGCTAGGATTGCAGGTGTGAGCCACCGCACCCGGCCCATCTGGCTTTTTTTCTGTTTCCGTTTCTCTATTTCCATTTTTCCTGTTTTCTGTCCCTCCCCCCCGCCCCCACCTCCAGTCCGTGGAAAAATTGTCTTCCATGAAACATTGGTGGTGGCGGCGGCGGCGGGGGCGGGGGTGGAGGGAGGGTGCTGCACAGCACTGCCCTCTCTGTTCTTATAGTCTTCCCTTGAAGAACTCCTCTTATATTTATCCATAGCCCTCATATAGCTCTTTTCACCATTTTAAATTATTTAATTCCCTAAGTAATACATATATTTTCCTTGTAAAATATATAGATAACTGTCACCCTCAATTCCCTTCCCAGAGAGGTAACAATTACTGTAAATTTGGTGTTAATCTTTCTCTAGATCATTGTCTATGTACTGAGATACTCAGAAAATGCATTATTTTGTGTGGGTTTATTTTCACATAAAATGGTATTTTATTCCTCATATGATATGGAACTTGTTTTTTCACTCATTATAATGTCTATGGGAGTATGTGTATATTTATCCATTCCTGTATTAATGAACATTTATGTTGTTGACAATTTTTAGATAATCTGCAGGTACTTCATATTGTTACCATGCATGCATGCTAGAATTTTCTAGGTTGCAAACTAAGAAGTAGAATTGATGAATCCCTTATCTGTACTATATATTATAATGGTTTGGGGCTCAGCTTACCCCCATATATCAGACTACATGCTTCTTGGTAACAGCAGCCATCTTTTTATACCTGGGGCCTAGCGCAGAGACTGGGGCAAGTACCTAGTAGACTGACATGAATGAAAGAAAAGTCTTAGAATCATAGCATTCAAATCCATCCCTCTCAAACTTCCTTTTATGAACCTTCCTTATAAACACATAGATCTACTCACAGCCTTGAACAAACCAGAAACTAGAGCCCTTCTCTCTCTGCCACTAGTTTCTCTACCTTTCATGCCTTTCAACTCCCTTTTTTCGTTTTTCTCTCTCTTCTTTTTCTCACCTAATCCTACCTCTTCTAACTTACCTCTGCATCCTCTACTTGCTTGTTACTTGGGCTGGGAATTGCTGAAAGTGAACAACTGACCCTTAACCAAAATATCCTTTCATTTGACAGACACCTTTAGAAATTTTCTTGATATCACAACAATGCATGTGGTTCTATTTTTGTATTGCCCTAGCATCCTACAGGAGACTTGGATGATTTCCATCATACATGCCAAGCTCTCCCCACCTCTATTATTCACAAATTCTGTGAAAATCATTTATCCATTTATTGCCTCAATCACAGGAATGTGGATAATGAGACAGATGATTAGAGAACAATGTATTAGTAATAGTAATGGCAGTAATTCCACTCTGGAGAAGATAAATCCAAGAAACAATTTATTTCCCCTTCCCTTGTATGTTCATAGGAAAAGGAGTTTGTCTGACTGAATAACAAAGAAAATAGGCAACTAGAATTACAGACTTGTACTTTACATTCATGTTGTCTGAAAGCTTCATAAATTTAAAGTTACCTAATACCATAGAGCAGAGGTAGACAAATTACAGCCCCCAGGCCAAATCTACCACACTACGTGATTTTATAAGTAATATTTTATTGGAAGACCAAACATTTGTTTACACTATTGTCTATGGCTGCTTTCTTACTACAATGACAGGGTTGAGTAGTTGGAACAGAGACTGCCTATGGCTTGCAAAGCCTAAACTGTTTACTCTTTGGCCCTTTATAGATAGTTTGTTGACCCTTGTCCTATAGAAAGAACAGCATGCAATGATAATTGAGTAACTGTTCTAAGAAGGCATGGATCAGCAGATTCCCTTCTATTGATCATAATTGAGCCACACAGCTGCTTCCTCTAGCTGGTCTCCCTATATCTTTTGTCTAATACGTCAACTTATATCACTGCCAGAATAATCTTAGGAAAATAATGGCTATGATTGTTCCTTTTTGCCATAGCTCCTCTGCGTGACTTTCAAGACCTTCTGTTAACATCTCTGTCAAAACTGACACCCTCTGATTCCCCAACACAGTTTCCCTGCTTCAGGAAGGTTAGTAATCTGAACATACCCTACATAGACTGTGGTGAAGTCCTGCCTCCATGCATTTGCCCAAGCTGTTTTTCCTCATGGTATGCCCTTCTTACTCTCTAGATGACATATATAAATCTTACCCATTCTCTAAAATCCAGCTCTAGGATCCCACTTTGTATGCCTCTCCTTGGCAACCTAGCCTACAGATATCTCTTGATTCCGAGAACCATTCTTGCAACATGTGGCTTCTGTTAGCCTTACAGATGCCAATCAATAGTTTTTCATTGATTAATTCTCCCATTCTCCTCTACATTTATGTGTTTTAACAGAAAAAATGTGTCATCCTATCTACTCTGCTATCGCTGTTCTAAACAAATGGAAGAAAAATGTCTATTTTCACTTGGAGATATTTTAGTAACAATAACTAGGTAGTATTTTTCTAGAAGAGCAGAACACATTGTGAGAAAAAAAGTCTTTTTTGTCAGCCTAGCAACTTCCTCCTGCTGCTATAAAAATTCATTTCCTCAGTCCATACTTAAGTCAGAATTGCTGAGAAGAAAAATGTCACTTTAATGAGAAAAAGATCGAATGAACCATGAGCATTAACATTTTTAGAATTAAATGTATAGTAGAAACATCAATCCAATTGAGTACATTTTTAGGAAATCATGATTTCCTAGGTCTAAATATGACCAGAATATCTTGAAAAACAAATTGGTACATAAATGTGCTGTCAGTTAGATTCTATTTTTTCCTCACTTCCACAGTACTGTTTCTCAAGCCCAAGTTGAATATTTCACTATGGCAACATGAAGTAAATTACCCAGTATCAAATTGAAATAGAAAAACTTAACATATATATGGTACAGTAAGCAAAGATATCACTATAAGTGCTTAAGAGCAAGATCTTTTATTGACTGTTTGCTGTTTCTAGTTCTTACGAAAAAATAATCTCTCAGCTCAAAGCCAGTCTACCTTTCTCTCTCCTCAGTTATCTCATTAACTACAAGCCACCTGAACTCTGACCTTTCTTTAGTATGTCCCACATATTGTATACTAAAATTTTATTTGTTGTCTATCTGAAATTCAGATTTAATTAGGGAGTCCTGTATTTTATCTGGCAAACCTACCCTAAACTGATCCCCTAAACATGTCTCCAGCCAGACACCCAAGCCAGAAACCTGGAAGACATACTAGAGACTAGAATCTTCCCTTTTGGTATCATCTCCATCATTAAGTCACCTCTCTTCCATTTTCTTGTTATCACTGAATCATTAGCTCCTCTCTGTTCTTAATGCCACTGCCCTGGGTTTAGCCCTTATCAAGTTCTGCCTGGATTTTGCAGTAGCTTCCTGGGTGGTCTTCATGCTTCTCATCTGCTCCCTGACTGTCTCTCACTATGCCTCCTCCACTTCCCCTGCACATTATTTTCCAGCCATGCTTGTTGTCTGAACATGCCATCTTATTTCTTATCTCAGCCTTGATTCCAGTGGCCCAGACTAATCATCTTCTCCATGCCTGCCTGAAACTATACTTCCACTTTATTCTACCTGATCACTTACCTTTTAAGACTCAACTTATTTTATTTATTTTTTTGTCAATAATTTCCTCCTTTTCTTTCAATCTTTCATTTGTTATATTGACCACACTTTTTTCTAACCTTACCTAAAATACAGATAGTCCCATTCCTCTACATCAATTTTGTAACAGGTATGTGACTCCCCCAAGCCAGGCATAGGTCACAGTGTGCTAAGCTATTGACTGCCTTAGTCCTTGGTGGCAGGATAGGACCTAGAAGTGTCAGAGCCTTAGGGCGGTATCTAAAGACTCAACTTAAAGGTCTCTACCAGTAAAAGCTATTTCTTATTACTTTGTACTCACTCAGCTAATGGATGAGGCTTACACATATATCTTCCTTCTCTCAGACCCTGAACCTTTCTAAGAACACAGTGAAGCGGGTTAGTGTTAATTTGTCAGAAGAAACCACAGTGCTAGAAGGCTTTATAGTGGCACATGCTGCTTTATCCACCTAACAAAGTTATCACTGCCAAAGGCAGAGTGCCCTTATACCATAACTTAGTTCAGGAGCCAGGAAATCACTTTTGGGTCCAAGGGCTAGGCAGGAGGGATGGGATGGGAAATTGGGAGAAAATCTCTGTCACTGACACTTACTTTGTTTTTTTTCTTTTTTTAAATGTTAGTTAATTAATCAATTACTGTTTATTTATATTGATCCTGGAACTCAGACCACCACTTGTGGAAAGCTGATAAATCGTGAAAATTGAGGTAGATGCCAAACCTTTGTGAATAAAATAACTGTCATTTGAACCATGTGGAAGAGAAATTCATTGTTCTTTAGAGTGTATGGTTACAAAATTCTATAGACAGTTATATAAGGAAGAAGTAGGCTAATTTACAGAGGTCAAAGGAAAGTCATCCCTTAAGATTGTAAAAGCAGCTACCTTTAGTTGGAAGCATGGCTTGCTGTAAAAAACAACCCTTGATAAAACTGTCTGCTATTTTGTATGTCCTCTACGATGTACCCTTAAATGTTACCTTCCCCAGACAACCTTTTAAGAATTAGGCTGTAGATGTATGCTCTATTCCCCCTAATAAGGCTTCTGGGTAACATCTAAAACAGTGGTTCTCAACCTTGGCTGCACATTAAAATCACAAGGGGAACATTTAAAAAATACTGAGACCTGGGACCCATCCCAGAGATTCTAATTTAATTGGTTCGGGGTGAGACCCTGGGCATTGGCATTTTTTGTCAAGGCCCTCCAGGTGATTTTTATGTGCAATCAGGTGGAGAACTGCTGATCTAATCCAATAATTGACCTCTCCTACTGAGACTTCACCTTTCACTTTAGAAAGTGTGCCATCCCGAGAAAAATCAAACCTGGACCCAAATGCTGGGCTGTGGGCTGGTTAGAAGTAGGAGCAACACGTGCTTTTGCTGCTACTCCTCTTCAGTCAAGTCTCCAGGTCCTCAGAACTATATAGCTGTGAGTTCTCTGGTATGCATACATAGGACTCACTGCTGATCCAGCTTCAGTCTCTTGAGGGAAACTCACAGAGAATGACTTCCTGTAAGATGTGACCTTATACTTGGTACTAAAAGGTGTTGGCTGTTTTTAATCCTGAGAAGGATGCTATTAGGAACAAGTAGACTGGGAATTCAAACTTGCTGCTCTTATTCAGGAACACAATACATTTCTAAAGGACGAAAGGATTCCAGTTATTAAATAATTACACTTGTATTTATTCCTTTTTGAGCTGCAACTATAGAATGTACAGTAACATTAATTGCCAACAGCAAAATCATTTCTATGTATATATTTTCTTTTTTTTTTTGAAAGGGATAAGTAAAGAGGCTTTATTGGGGCGCTCCTGGGTGGGGGGTAACAAGTCCCTGAGAGAGAGGGACCCGGGTGAGCCTCACGGGACCCACGGAGTGGTACCAGAGAGGCCGCTCTATGTATATATTTTCCCCTTCACCTTTTGTGTCAATGGTGATAAGAACAAGTTCGAGGGAATGATTCTGTCAGCCTTTCATTTGTGTTTAAATAGTGGCAGTCTGAGACAGGAATCTGCCCTCTCGGGATTTTGCACCCAGTAACTGAAAGCCATCCAGTGTAGGAATGCAGTGGCGAAAATGTCTCCATCTATAGTAAAAATTAGTAAGGAATTATGAAAGTTAATACTGATATTAAAACATCATATATAGGAGGTAGTACATTTTATAATGTATAAATTGACCTATAAACATCAGTAGGAAAAACGATCTTGCAGCAGACATAAAACTGATAACATAAGTAAAAGCATCAGTATTTCCAAAACATAGAGGCTTTTTTTTTTATAGCTTCAGGAGATGATTGCTTTCATTATTATCCCAATTGTTTTCTATGTTTTCTATAGTTGGGCAGATCCAGGACCCATGTCCTACTGTATTGTCCTGAAAATATGTTTCCTGAAAATGGGAAAGAGTGGGCACATACTCAGTGGGCTCCTTCTCTTACTCTTGGGGCCCTAGATAAACAATATAAATCTCGTACCAAAATGATATGCTGCAGACATCCCTCTAAATTCTGAAGCTCTTATCTATTCCCATAATGGCTTCTTTCTTGCAATGTGTGTATATAGGAAGCTCTGGTGTTTAGAACATTGTGCTCCTGGGGCCAACATCAGGAATTCCTTATTCCTTCCCTTCCTGTTGGTAAACAGGCTTACCCTATGTGGATAGCAAGTCAGAGCATCAGCTTCCTATGGAATGGATTCGCCTATAGGAAGCTACACTGGAATGGGGAGGGAGGAGTTGTTGAATATTGGTTAGAGAGACCTTGTTTAGTTAAAGATGGTCCCAGTAGGCATTTGAAGTTATTTTATGTCCAGTAACAAAAAGGTACATATGTATACACACCTACACACACGTGTGTTTAGGTGTGTATACACATCTTTATATATATATATATATATCTTTTTCTCTTTTGCTGCTGACTTCTTTTTTTTAATTCTTATTTGAGCATATTGTGAATTTCAACAAAAGTTTAGGTTATGTATATTGCCCTTGTCCCCCCACCCCCCTGAGTCAGAGCTTCAAGCGTGTCCATCCCCTAGACAGTGCGCATCACACTCATTATGTATTTATGCACCCATCCTCTCCCCCACCCACATCTGCCCGACACACGATCAGTGTTATTCCTAAATGTGCTCTTAGGTGATGGGCAGTGAAACCAATTTGATAGTGAGTACATGTGGTGCTTATTTTTCATCTTTTATATATCTATATACTGTATATCTCTTTGTATACACAGGGTGTCCCAAAAGTGGTGTTTAGACACACATGTACATACATATATGTATGTTTGTGGAGATATATATATTCACTTACACACGTATACCTAGTAAGGATTCTTTCATGTCACAGAATAGGAAAGGGTTTTGCACGTAATCTGTTGCTTTGATTGCAGAGAAGAAATACTACTAATACCGTATATAATCTGTGGCTAGGGGTTTCTGATGGGCAGGGGCAGAATTGAGGCACTGGGGTAGAAGGCTTTCACTCATTTTTAGCATCCTAAGTATGGTGACCACATTCAGAAGGGCAGTACTTGGCGCCGTCAGCAGAGAAAAATTAGAATTCATCTGCTTCTCTTACTAGCTGCTGTGAGAATGTTGAATTTTTGCATTTGGTTGATTATATTTGCTAATATAATTCTGTGTCTGCAGTACTTGCAAGATATATGCTTGGGGTAAAATCACCATTTGAGCTAGCATAATAGGTATATCCAAATATGACACCTACTAAGCAGAGGAGGATACCCTTTTAGTTTCTAATCTGGTACTTTTGAGCCAGAACCAGAATAGGAATTTCTGACAAGATGGCTGTTTTTATATAATTTCTTGAAAATGACCTGACCTTAAATCACCACATACAGACACTCACAAATGTTCACAAATTTATATTTAATACATTCTTTCACCATGGAGCCATGGGATTCCTGCTGAATTCATCAGGCTTTGTAGAGTCTTCCTTCAAGATTTTCTGGGTCCTCTTTTCTCCATTTCATTCCTTGTACTACTACAATTGCCTTTTATTTATTTTATTGAAATATAATTTACATGTAACTATAACTTTACAGGACAAGTTGTTAGGACTGGTTACAGAAAAAGGATCAAAGATGAATTTATAACAACAGTGCTTGGCTCATTTTAGATGAAAATATGTATCCATGAGCTTGCTGAAATTGCTATAAAATTTCTTCTTCCATATGCACTAGCATACCTCTATGAGACTCATTCCTGTACTGTATTTTGGTATGTTTATTTTTTAAATTGTGGAAAAATTACACATAACATAAAATTTACCATTTTAACCATTTTAAGTATATACTTCAGTGCCATTAACTACATTCATATTGTTGTACAACTATCACCACTGTCTCCACAACTTATTTCATCTTGAAAACTGTGTACCCATTAAAAAGTAACTACCTATTCCTCCCTCCCTAAGCCCCTGGCCACCACCGTTCTATTTTTTGTATGTATGAGTTTAACTACTTTAAGCATCTCATTTAAGTGGAGTCATATGGTATTTATCCTTTTGTGACTAGCTTATTTCACTTAGCATAATATCTTTAAGGTTCATCCATGTTGTAGCACGTGTAAGAATTTTCTTTATAAGGCTGACTGATATTCCACTGTATATACAGATCACATTTTGTTTATTCATCTGATGATAGATGATTGCGTTACTTCCACCTTTTGGCTATCGTGAATAATGCTACTATGAACATGAGTGCACACATATATGATCAATTTCCTGCTTTCAGTTCTTTTAGGCGTATACCCAGAAGTGGAATTGTGGGATCCTATGGTAATACTATGTTTAATTTTTTGAGGAACCACCATACTGCTTTTCACAGCAGCTGCACTATTTTATATTCCTACCAGAAGTATGCCGGGGTTCCAATTTCTCTATATTTTTTGCCAACACTTGTTATTTTCTGTTTTTTTTTATAATTGCCATTCTAATGGGTGTGAACTAATGTTTCATTGTGGTTTTGCTTTTCATTTCCCTAATTATAAGTGATGTTGAGTTTATGGGCCATTTATTATATCTCCTATAGAGAAATATCTATTCAAGTCCTTTTCTCATTTTTGAATTGTGTTGTTTTCTTGTTGTTGTTGTGGGAGTTATTTATATATATTCCAGGTGTTAATCCCTTATCAGACATGGAACTTGTAAATATTTTCTCCCATTCCATAGATAGTCTTTTCACTCTGTTGATAGTATCCTTTACAAATACAATAACTAGACCTAGTCCCTTATTTTCTCCCTCCCTTCACCCTCTCTCCTCTCTGCCTCACCTTATTCCCCATTACCTACTCCTCCTCGCTCCCTACCTCCTTCCTACCACCTTCTTTCTCCCATCTCTACCCACCCCCTACTACTTTTTGTTTCTCCACTCTACCCATCCTACTGCCCCAAATAGGTACAATCATCCTCTACAAATTCCTTCTCTTCCCTCAAGGATCACTTCCTCTATAGTCTTTCCTTTGTTTTGAAGGCTTGAAGTAATCATAATAATAGGTGTTGTTATCAATCTATGAACTTTACTAGTGTGCACAACTACCGTTATTTGCATAGCTGTCAATTTTTTTCTGTGAAGACCCAGAAGCCCCATTAGGCTGGGTCAATCCATTAAGTAAAAGAAGGCTGGACTCCAGGTCTTGTATGCAGTGCTTCCCTCGCATGGTATTTTGCCACCATTGAGGATCTGAGAAGGTGGTGCAGAGGAAGGCGAAGGATCTGCATGCTCTGGTTGTTGTCGAACTATCTTTCAGTATAATACAATGGAACATACCTTGAAAGGGTAGTGGGCCTGGAAGCTCCACTAAATTTTCCCCAGAGACAAATATGTGGAGAAGAGTGCTGAGTTATTACTTCCTGCCCAAATTGGCTCTTATAAACCACATGACAAGTAAAAATCTGAAGTGGAAATTGTTCTTACTATGAAATGATGTCAGTGTTAATATGACAGGCAACAGAAATACTTTGGGGACACAAAACTTATAAGGAGAATGTTAAAATCTGCCAGAAAGCACAACAAACAACAAACATAAGTATCCTTCTTTCTGATAGTAACTTTCTCATAGTACACACACATACACAAAGTTTTTCTAAAATGGGCAAATAAAAAAGCATGCAAAGGTACCTTATGAATAATTAATTATCCATTTGTCCAGGTCTTTCACAGCATTACTATTTATTTTGCACAAATCCTATAAAGTGGACAGTTTTTCACTCCAGAATGAGTTTTATTTTATTTACTTGAATTATTAATGATATACTTTATTAGCCATATGTCAACATCATGGACACATTTCTCACCAAAAGGAGAGCTGCTCTGGTCTGACAGGAAAGCAACTGTGGTCTCCTGTCGGCAGCTCCATTTCTCTCTTGCCCCGAGAGGGTGCTCCATTTTTCTGCCATGATTTCTCACAAAGAGGACTGTGAATTTCTCCCACTTTTTTTTTCAACAGAAATTGAGAAAACTCCTGTACTCAACAAAATGGTGCTGGGCATCTGGGGATTTGAAATACTGACTTTCCAGCGGGTTCTCATTTACCAGCTAGCACTAGGCCTTGGACTACAAGCCAGAGCCTGCCTGCTTTTGTATTCACTGATACTGCTTTGTTAGCACCTCTGGGGAAAATTTCTTTCTGAAAATAACTTTTTGTATAACATGAAATATTTTCAGAAAGGCAAAATGTGTGAAGTTTTGTTTTATTCCCTCAAAAATGCTTCGCTTTCCCCATGTTTTTCGTGGTTTTTCTTAATGACTCCATCTTGTTTGCTCACTAATGAAATGATTATGCCATCATCAAGTTTGGGAGTTTAATTTCACATAATTCTGAAGGCTGTACTCTTCCAAATGATCCTCATGTCAGTGCAGTCATGGAAGTTACATCTGCATTTTTTAATGACAGTGTTTGGCAAATGTCCCTATAGGGTTTCAGTTGTATAAAAAAAAAAAAGGCATGGAAAAGTACTTAAAATCACTATTAGGACACTATGTTCAATGCTACAGAAAAGGTCTTTGACCATTTTCTTACCAAATTCTTAAAACTAATTTATGGGAGAAATGTAATAACAAGTAGAAACTTCTCTAATGACTAAAGAAATCTAGACTTTTTAGAAAAAGGATGATAATATTGCCTGGATTGTAACTTATCCTTTCCAGATCCTTTTGGCTCAGGGCTGCTAATCATACTTCATCCGTAGACCATCCACAGAAATCCATGGAATTTCACATTAGTCAACAAGACAGGAACTGTAGTCAGGGAATCCAAATTGGTAGGCTATTGTGCAGATCCATTAGGGATAAACAGTTCATAAACAGTCTGAACTCAAATATTAACAGTGCTTGTTTCTGTGTGTACAGCTTATGGATTTTTTTTCCTTTCACATTTCTGTCTTTCTTAAATTGTTCACAATGAGCAACTATTGTTTTCTGGGTTTCCCCCAGAATTCAGAGCCTGAAACAGGGGCTCACATGAAGTGTTATTTTGGGAAATGGTCTGAGAGAATAGAAGTGGAGGACTAGGGGAGAGTGAAAGACGGAAGGAAGGAAAGCCAATCCAGTGGTGCTTTCTGAGACGCAGTCCCTTTGAATCCTCCAAGGGGACATTAAAGAGGGCACCACAGAATTGTTTTATAGAAGGCTGGATGAAGGGAGCATTTACCTACCGGCTCCCACTGCCTCATTGGTTATTTGTTGCCCTGTGTGGTGCTAAGTTCATAGAAGTTTTTATATTTGAGCACATGCAAGTGCCATGCCAGTTTCCACAGTTTCCTATCTGTGACAGCATCTATAAGCCCTAGGACTAAGAGCCAGAGATAGAAAAAAGGGGGCTGAAAAGAGGAGCTGTCTGGTCATACCCAGCAAAGCTGTTTACCATGGCAAATGCTGAAGTAAAAGGCCTAAAGGATGTGAGGCACAGAAAGTTCCAATATAATAATGCAAGAACAATAAATATTTTCATTTTATACAAAAAAATTAAAAATGACATCTTTAGAGATGTTTGCTGCTTCAAGTGAAAACAGGAGATTTTCTGTTTGAGAGATATATACCTTTACTATTTTTCCTCTACTACTATAACAAATACCAACAATAATGTGGGTTGTTTCAGTAACTTAAAAAAACGCCCATTTAACCTTGAAGACATGCTAAGTCAAATAAATAAAAATGATAAAATATTTGTATGATTTCACTTTTATGAGGTACCTAGAGGAGTCAAATACATAGAAAGTAGAACAGAGGATACTATGAGTTAAAGAGAGGGAAGAATGGGGAGATTTTGTTTAATGAGTACAGAGTTTCAGTTTTAGATGATGAAAAAAGTTCTAAAACAATATGAATGTAGTTAGTGCCACTGAACTCTGTTCTTAAAAAATGGTTAAAATGGTAAGTCTTATTTTTATTTTACCACAAGAAAAAAACACCCATTTATGATGTTACAGTTCTTTCAGTCATAAATTGGAGTACAGCATGACTCAGCTAGGTAATTTGCTAGAATCTCATAAGGCAAAAATCAAGGTGTCACAAGGGCTGTATTCCTTTCTGGGGACTCCAGGGATATATCTGCTTATAAGATGATTTAGTTTGTTCACTGAAATCATTTCTTTATGTTTGTAGGACTGAGGTCTTGTTTCCTAGCTAGCTGTCAGCCAGGTGCTTCTAGACATTGTCTGCATCCCTTCTCATGCTTCTCATGTTGGGACTCCTCTAGCAAAGGTGAGGCTAGCTGAGTTCCTCCCATGCTTTGAATTTCCCCAAGTCCTGCTGCTGCTGCATCTCTCTGACTTCAACTGGAGAATGTTCTCTACTTTTTAATGGCTCATATTATTAGATTGGGCCCACCTGGATAATCTCCCTATATAAGACCCCATGACCTCAATTATATCAGCAGTCTGTTCTGCCAGGTATATTAATTCTATTGGGTACTAAAAACTGGGTGGCTTAACACAATAGAAATATATTTTCTCACAGTTCTGGAGGCCAGAAGTCCAAAATCAAGGTGTCATCAGGGCCATGTTCTCTCTGATGGCTCTAGGGGAGAATCCTTTTTTGCCTCTTCTAGCTTCTGCTATTTGCCAGCAGTTCTTGGCATTCTTT
This sequence comes from Lemur catta, assembly GCF_020740605.2. NCBI lineage: Eukaryota > Metazoa > Chordata > Mammalia > Primates > Lemuridae > Lemur > Lemur catta. The sequence goes on along the minus strand of NC_059155.1, from coordinate 699,926 downwards.
GGCATTTAGATGAATCACTCCAATCATATGACCATTTTCTCCCTGTGTGTCTTCACATCTTCTTCCCTTTGTGTCTATCTCTGTGTCCAAATTTCACCTCTTTATGAGGATACCAGCCATATTGGATTAGGGCTCACCTCGCTTTGACTTAATTACCTTTGTAAAGATCCAATTCCCAAATGAGATCACATTCTGAGATACTAGATATAGGGACTTCAAAGCTCTTTTGGAGGAACACAAGTCAACCCATAACACCAGGTAATGAAACATTTTCAGGATTTAGGGATTAGGATGTGGATGTATTTTGGGGGGAAGGACACATTCTGCCTATTTCACCTTCAAACTTTGTTTTATGAAAATGACTAACCCACAAAGTGGTCACACAATGCTTGAAATTTGTTAGCACTTCGTACATGTTATTAATCCAGAATAAATTTGTAAGCAGAATCAACATTATCATTTCATAACTGAATAACGCAAGGCTCACAATTCTAAAAGATATTCACAATTACATATAATGATCCAGGAAATTTCTGGAGATCAATGTTAACATTTTTGATTATGGTTATCAATGGTTATTCTACAGAACCCTTTGGTTATGGGCTGTATTACAAATGTGCATATTGTAAAGACTCCACTTAAAATATCTTATTTAATGCTGTATTTGAAATAGAGTGATAAATGGTAAATTGTTTTCTCACTTTCAGAATTCTTTTCACATAAGAATCTCTTTGAGTTTAGAATCAAATTTTCCTCAAGCCTTCAGCATGCATTACTATTTCTTTCCCCCTTTTTTTTCTTCTTAATTTATTCATTCATTTATATGTTCATTTAGCAAACATTTACTGGCCTTCTGTCAAGTATGTTTTAGATATTAGGGAATACAAAGATGAATCAGGCCTGCTCTCTGGCCTCAAGTGGCTCGCAGTATAGTTATTTCTCTCCAAACCATTCTCCATACTGTCTTCCCAACTAGATCATTACCAGTGAAAACCACTTGTCTCCATCTTTCACCTTCTCCCAACTCTCAGCACAGTGCTTGACCTAGTATGACCTTCGCTGTTTCCCATCATGTTGAATTTAATCTTTTTAGTTGCTTGATGTGCAGGGTAGTTACACTTTGGGATATTCACCTTTAAATGGCACAGATACCTTCCTCTTGGCTCACCTTTCCAATGCTAATTGTTGCTGTGGCAACCAGATGCAAGCCTCAGAACAACTTACTTCAGTTGTACAGTATAATTTTGCTTTCTGCCAAGGGACTTGCTGCTGCTGCTGAGTGGTATGTGTTCAGGCGCGCACTTAGGCATTCTGTTGTATTGCAAATAGGATTGCCACATAATATATAGGATGCCAAGTTAGATTTGTATTTCAGATAAGAAACATTATTTCTAGTATAAGTATGTCCCAAATATAGTATGGGACTAAATAATTTTGTGGTTTATCTGAAATTCAAATTTAGTTGACTGTCCTTTATTTTTATTTTCTAAATCAGGCAACCTTCATTGCAAAGCTGGAGGTGTGAGTGAGTTAACACCAAATAGATGCAAACTTTGACAAATGGAGGAAAGGATCCAGTGCATATGCTCACCTTTGTTGTCCCTCGGGTGGACAATTCTGAAACACACTCTACATAGCTTCTTAGAGGATCTCCCACAGGACTGAGTCCTGCTTTCCCACAGCTATGATTATCTTATTAACAAAGCCTTAGTATGTTCTTTTTACCTTTCAGTATTTTACTCTTCCTGGTCATCCTCTGTAGTTCCTTGGGATCCCTATCTGCATGCCAACCCTTACCTCTACCTCTGTTTTTGGAGGAAACCCAGGCTAAGCACCTCTCTTCCACTGCACTCAGGTTCCAGGTACAATGCCCCATTTAATTGTGTAGATAGTTTGAACTTCCAATTTTAATAAAGGATCAGGGTCGTTTGAGTCATAACCTTGCATTGTTAATTTCTGGCACTTAAGCATATGTAGGCATGTATGGGTAAACTGAAGGGATAAGCCTAAGAGAAGTCAGTGAGGAACAGAATTCAGGGAGTATTCACATCTAGGGCTCATATATACTAGATGGAATGTCTTAGAAGAAATTGATCCAGGAGTTCAAGATAGCATACTGCATATACATTTGTACATCTCCTTTCTCCAATATCACACTGAAATACTAGACATAATTTTTTTTTATTTCAGCTTATTATGGGGGTACAAAAGTTCAGGTTACATATGTTGCCCATGTACAGCCCATCCCCCCGAGTCAGAGCTCCAAGCATGCCCATTCCCCAGACAGTGCACATCACACTCATCATGTAGTTATACCCCCATCCCCTCCCCCCACCCCCCACCTCCCCGAGTCAGCACCTTCAAGCATGACCATTCCCCAGACGGTGCGCAACGCACTCATCATGTAGGCATACACCCATCCCCTCCCCCCACACCCCGTCTCAGTCTGATATCCAGTTGGTATCCTTCCCCAATGTACATTCAGGTGATGATCAGGGAAACCAATTTTCTAGTGAGTACATGTGAAGCTTGTTTTTCCATTCTTGGGATACTTCACTTAATATAATGGGTTCCAACTCTCTCCAGGAGAACCAAAGAGATGTCATATCACCGTTATTTCTTATACCTGAGTAATACTCCATGGTATATATATATATATATATATATATACATACATATATACCAAAATTTACTAATCCATTGGTGAATTGATGGGCATTTGGGTTGTTTCCACATCTTTGCAATTGCGAATTGTGCTGCTATAAACATTCGGGTACAGGTGTCTTTGTTGTAGAATGACTTTTGTTCCTTTGGGTGGATGCCCAATAATGGGATTGCTGGATCAAATGGTAGGTCTACTTGAATCTGTTTAAGGTATCTCCATAATGCTTTCCACAGGGGTTGCACTAGTTTGCAGTCCCACCAGCAGTGTATGAGTGTTCCTGTCTCTCCACATCCACACCAACATGATGTGTTGTTTTGGGACTTTCTGATAAAGGCCATTCTCACTGGAGTTAAGTGATATCTCATTGTGGTTTGATTTGCATTTCCCTGATGATTAGGGATGTTGAGCATTTTTTCATATGTTTGTTAACCATTCTTATATCTTCTTTTCAAAAATTCCTATTCATGTCCTTTGTCCCCTTTTTGATAGGGCTGTTTGATTTTTTTCTTGCTGATTTTCCTGAGTTCTAAATAGATTCTTGTTATCAGTCCTTTATCTGATGTGTAGTATGCGAAAATTTTTTCCCATTCCGTAGGTTGTCTGTTTACTCTCGTGACTGTTTCTTTGGCTGTGCAGAAGCTTTTTAATTTGATCAGGTCCCATTTATTTATTTTTTTGTTGCTGTGATTGCCTTAGGGGTCTTCTTCATAAATTCTTTGCCTAGGCCAATGTCTGTAAGAGTCTTTCCTATGTTTTCTTCTAGAATTCTAATCGTTTCCCACCTAAGGTTTAAGTTTGTTATCCACCGTGATTTGATTTTTGTGAGAGGTGAAAGCTGAGGGTCCTGTTTCACTCTTCTACACGTGGCCATCTAATTTTCCCAGCACCATTTATTGAATAGGGATTCTTGTCCCCAGAGTATGTTTTTGTCTGCTTTGTCAAAGATTAGATGGCTATATGAGGATGGTTTTATATTTGGATTTTCTGTTCTGTTCCATTGGTCTGTGTCCCTGCACCTATGCCAATACCAAGCAGTTTTAATAATCACAGATTTGTAGTATAGTTTGAAGTCTGGGAAATTAATACCTCCCATTTTGTTTTTATTGCTTAAAATTGCTTTTGCTAAACGGGGTCTTCTCTGGTTCCATACAAAGTGTAGAATTATTTTTTCTAAATCTGTGAAAAATGATGTTGGTAATTTAATAGGGATTGCATTGAATCTGTAGATAACTTTGGGCAGTATAGACATTTTAACAATGTTGATTCTTCCATTCCATGAGCATGGTATGGTTTTCCACCTATTTATATGTTATATGATTTCCTTCCTCAGTGTTTCATAGTTCTCCCTATAGAGGTCCTTTACCTCTTTAGTTAAATATATTCCTAGATATTTTATTTTCTTTGTTGCTATTTTGAAGGGTATTGAGTCTTTAATTTGGTTCTCTAATTGACTGTTATTGGCATATATGAATGCCTCTGATTTGTGTGTATTGATTTTGTAACCTGAGACTTTACTGAATTCATTAATCAATTCCAGGAGTCTCTTGGTTGAATCCTTGGGGTTTTCCAGATATAACATCATATCCTCAGCGAAGAGTGAGAGTTTGATCTCTTCTTTCCCTATTTGGACTCCCTTGAATCTGCTCTCTTGCCTGATAGCTCTCACAAGGACTTCCAATACTATGTTGAAAAGTAATGTGGACAGTGGGAAGCCTTGTCTGGTTCCAGTTCTGAGTGGGAATGCTTTCAATTTTTCCCCATTCAGTATGATGTTGGCTGTGGGTTTGTCATATATAGCTTGTATCATTTTTAGGTAGTTCCCGTCTATGCCTATTTTGTTAAACGTTCTTATCATAAAAGGGTGTTGAATTTTGTCAAATGCTTTTTCTGCATCTATTGAGAGGATCATATGATCTTTATTTTTGCTCCTATTTATGTGGTGAATTACATTTATAGATTTGCATATGTTAAACCATCCCTGCATCTCTGGGATGAAGCCCACTTGGTCGTGATGGATTTTTTTTTGATAAGCACTTGATAAGCATTTTACTTAAAGTAAAAGCAACCAGGGCCTATTCTGAGGATAGTTCTCTAAGCCTGAAGCAGGGGCCTCTCCATACATCTGCTCAATGAGATTTTATTGTTGTGACTTAGTCTCTGTTATGTTTGTATGTCTCTATTAACCTAAATAAATACAGATAGATAGAGATAGATAGATAGATAGGTTTATACTTTAGAAAAAGGAGAGCTTTATTTTTCATAATGGGTACCAACCTGCTGGGTGACCATTCCAACAGGCTGAGAAGCAAAGCTGTGGCCAGAAGCCACGTGCTTCAAAGAAGAGACAAAAGGCAACAGGATTTTATACTGAGCTGGGTGGTCAAATATACATAGTTGACAAGTTATAGGTGGATTCATGAATATTTATGAAAGGAAATCATAGGCATATAGTTGAGTATTGTCTCTCCCATCCTGTCATGGCTGGGAACTCAGTTTTAAGGTGTGTCTCAGGTCCCCTTGACTCAGAGTGGTCCATTCAGTTAGCAGAGGGCTTAGGGTTTTATTTTTAGTTCACATCTATTCTTCTGCTTTCTGAATGAGAGTTTGATGCAGTTTAATTTATGCCTATTTCACCATTGCGTGTTAGGAATGTTGATGTCTGATGTAGAGACATGTAATATCCTTTATTACTTTGCCTCTTTATCCCCTCTCCCCATACCTTTCTCAGTTTATGGTTAGAACTATTTAGAACAAAACATGGAAAGGCCACCCCCTTAATTTGATCTCTGCCTAGAGTCACTTTGAGTTTTACTGGGCATTTGAGTCTTTGATCTTATTTTATATTGTCTCTTATCATTCATATTATGCAAGCAAATGGCTTTTCCAACTCTGCAAGGCCCCAGATTTCTGGGTCCTCTTTCATCCTCTTCTTCCTTCTCAGAAACCAACCACTTATTCCTTAGGTCGTCTTTCAAATACAATATCTTGCTGAACAGAGTCAATAGAGCCTAATACTTGCTACTAACACTTCATTTTCCACCCTCTCCCATTAATAATAACACCAACATTGTAGCCTCACCATCTGCAATTAAATTAATGCACTGATAGTGTTACCAAATGTTTTGCCATTGAATTAAATATATCTGTAATCATTCCACCTGTTTGTTTGTTCTTACCATCAAGCTTCCTGACCACTAAGGTGATAACACATATTTTTGTTACTGTATTATCCCATTTCTAGTACCAATTTCTTTATTAGGTGGTTAGGCTTTATAAAGAACCCCTGGGCAGCCATGCCTACTATAGTGTCTGAAGAGACTTAGGTGAGAAGAACCATTTAGGAAGGGAATGTTCTTATGTAGGTGAAAGTTAATCTAGGTCTTGCATATGGGTATTATGTCGAAAAATACATAAAAAAGGTTACCCAATCAATTGTTTTCACCTATTCCAATTGATAAAATAGTGAGGTTTTGTTCTCATCTGATAACCAAGATGTGCAAGGAACTTGGTAATGAATCACTGTGTGGACTTCTGTCATCATAACAGACCAAAGAGATTATGATTGACCAGAATAACAGCTGAAAACTTAATCTACTGCAGTCTTGTCGCTTCGGCCAGACAGTATAAAGGAAGCCAATGGAAACATCATTCTTGCTTTGTTCCAATGTAAAGAATTTGGCAGTAGCAGTCAGCATGAGCTCCTCTGGTTAGAAATGCAGACACAGAAACCTGGGGGTAAAGACTTGCTGCCAGAATTCCCCTCAGGACCAATTTAAAGCCCAGTGAAGTATATGATTTTCAAATTAATAGAAAGTACATACTAACAAACACTCAGGTCAGGGAGACCTATTAAATGTTACTCAATTTTGAGAGCAGAAAGTTACAGGGCAAATGCATTATGAAAAATGAATGTTTCCAATGACAAGGACTTTTTCTCAGTATCCATGAAGAGCCCAATAAGGGAACCATTCTTCCAAAAAATAGAATACAGGCTCTCAGGATTAGGACTCCAATTTAAGGTATTCAATTACAAATGAGGAATTCATCACGTACCCAGAGAAAAATCACTCCAGATTTGTGTCATGTGGCTTTGATTTCAGGCACTACTGTTTGGAGCAAGTTAATCCTACTAAAATAATTTAGGGAGCATATTTATTCCTTTAGCACAAAGAAATGTGTCCGACTGTGTGTGTTTAGTGTGGGCTATTTTACTTAAGTGATACCTACACAAGTCTGTGTGACCAAAAAATAAAGAAATAGAAAAGGAAAGAAACAGAATTAAAAAGGAAAGAAATGTCCCCACCTTCAACAGAAGAGGTCTATGGTTTCTGTCACAGTTTGGGTTCCCTGGGAGGCAAACTCTGGAATGTAGAATTGTATGCAGAAAGTTTATTGGGAAGTGTTCTCAGGATCAACACCTGTGGGGGTGTGACGGAAGCAGGATTGAGCAAAAGTTACACTTGGTGCAGTTACAACAAAAGCTTCAAGAAACCCCACAGAGAATTCTGGAGCTGAAATATTCCTGTAGGGTGGTCCCGAATTGAGGTAAGGACCTGGACCATTATTGCTCCTCCTCCCCCTTTTCAGTCACTTAGATAGGGGATGTCCCAGAGAAGGAGTTGTGTTTTTGAGTGATGTGTCTTTATCCAGCTGTAAGCAATCCCTGGGAATGGACTCAGCTGACAGAAATCAGTCACCAACACTCCTGACAGCTGAGGGAATGAAGCCATGATGGACAAACTGGATGATGAATGCCAGATAGCGAAGAAGAAAGTCTGATTCCTTGATGTAGCATTGCTGAATGAATCAACCCTGGAACTCTCTGCCTCAAGGTGAGATAATAAATTTCTACTGGTAAGACAACTGTAATAAATTTTTCTGTTATTTACTAGCTAAATTAGCCCAATTGTTCCAAGGAGGTCTTTTTCTAACACTCAAACACAGAACTTTGTCCTATCTCTTGGTAAGCACTTTGGTCCCCTTACCACAATCCTCTGTCTCCATCAGAACTTCTCCATTATACTAATAAATACATTGACCTGGAAAGCATTAGAGTTTGACAATAGTCTAAGTTGATAACAGTTTCCCCACTTATTAGGTATGGGACCTTGGGTTAGTGACTTCACAGTTCTGGGCCTCATTTTTCTCATTTGTAAGATTTAGTTAATACCAGTACTTAGAGGGTGGTTGTGAGACATTTTGAGATAATATATGTAAAGTGCTTAACGTAGTGTCTGGTACATAATAGTCATTCAGTAGATGTTATGAATTATTAGCCTTTAATAGCTATCAATCCCCTATCTGGGACATTTACTTATTAGAGGCATATAAAAGACCTTTGATATGTTTTGGTTACTGGGCATTCGTTTACCTTATCAGGAAACATCCATTTGAGACTCTTCCCTTATTGGTCCATTTGGCTCAGGTAGCATGTCATCCCACAACTCCATTTGTAGAGCATAAGACTTAGGAATAAATCATCAACCATATCTCATTTGATTCATATGACTTTGACCATAGCGATTATTCACATTTGGTTACACAATGAAATAAATGCCAATGAGATATGATGAGACTTTCTCTGGAACATTTGTGGAAGTTATGTTATTTCTGACTGATCTTGAATATAAGAAGATAGAGAATTTGGAGCTATTGCCACCATTTTACTAACATATTTCTCCAGAGATTGGAACTAAGAAAGCAGAAGGTAGAACCAAGAAACTGGGTCCCAATGACATCATTTGAACCCCCAGCCAGGCTCTCAGTCTGCCCTTCTCCAGGACTCTGCAGTTATGTGACCAGTAAATTCTGCTTTCACTTAAGCCAGTTTGGGCTAGTTTTCTTTCATTTATGACAAAACAGATCTAAACTCTCTTTAAAGAAAGCTTTCTTTTAAATCAAAACTTTTTTTTATTTCAGCTTATTATGGGGGTACAAAAGTTCAGGTTATATATATTGCTCATGTACCGTCCATCCCCCCGAGTCAGAGCTACAAGCGTGTCCATTCCCCAGACAGTGCGCCTGGCACTCACCATGTAGTCATACCTCCATCCCCTCCCCCCACCCCCCACCTCCCACCTCCCCGAGTCAGCACCTTCAAGCATGACCATTCCCCAGACGGTGCGCAATGCACTCATCATGTAGGCATACACCCATCCCCTCCCCCCACCCCCACCTCAGTCTGATACCCAATTGGTATCATTCCCAAATGTGCATTTAGGTGATGATCAGGGAAACCAATTTGCTGGTGAGTACATGTGGAGCTTGTTGCTTTTGAGTTGATTGTAATGGGAAGACCTTCTTGCATTTATGTCATAAGGTATCCTGCTCCCTACTTTTTGCTCTCTATTCCCCACAATGGCCAGTGCACACTTGTGTTATGAAGTACTACAGAAACTGAAGGAACTACTTAGTATATCTTCTCTGAGAAACTTCATCAAGTTTTTTAACCTGTAATTTCCTTGGTTTCATTTCTAGCATATGGATAACCTGCTTCATAGAGATGTTGTCAGGATTAAATGAGATCATGCATGTAAAGTACTATTCTTTTATGTTACTGTTGTCTTCTTCACTCCTGTATCTCACAATGCCCAAAGGCACTCCAGGCCAGGCAGCACAGATTTTATCCTGTAGCAACACAGTTCCAAGGGACCAGGACCTCATGTATTTGAGGCTCTTGCTCTTGAGCATACCTGGCAGAAGGAGTAGGAATGTGGGCTCTCTTCCAGGCAGCTCTTATGGAGCATAGAGAGCCAAAAATCAGGGGCACAGGTGTGAGTGAATGAAAAGGAGCCTGGTCTAAGCCTGGGAAAATAAGGGAAGGTCCGGTAGGAATGTGAGGAGAAGAGGCAGTGTGCTGTCGGGAAAGGCTGAGAGCATGTGGAATAGCAGAAGGAAGTAAACAAGGAGTCCAGCTCATGAGCAGAAGGTCACTAGGACTGGAATGAGAAAGGAAGGAAGAGGATGAAGTATTAGGTAATTAAATCTGAAATGTCCAATTTCAAATCAAAAGTTTAGTTTATTATATCTCAAACAAGAAGCAGTATAATTAATCAAAGTATGTGCCTAAAATATTGACATAGTTTTACCATCTTAATGGTGGCTTGCCTGTGCCAGCAGCGAAGAAGCCTGGAGAGAGCAAGTGGTGATGAAATTTCAACAGGCATTTTCCACAGCTTGTTGAGAATTGAATATTTTTCCTTGCAAGAAGTGGTTCAAAGCCTGGAAGAGAAGTGGTAACTTGGTGCAAGGTCTGGTGAATGTGGTGGATGAGAGACAGTTTACAAGTCCATATTCTGTAGTTTGAGCAACACTGTTTGCGTGACATGTGGTCTTGCAAGAGGGTTGGCCTCTCTCTGTTGACCAATCTCAATCTTGGCTACTTAATCACAAGCATCCTTATCATTTAGTCCAGTTGGTTGCGGTAGACATCTGCTGTAATTGATTGATCAGGTTTCATGAATCTATAGTAGATAATACCAGTGCTGGACCACCAAACAGACACCAATAGCTCTTTGTGATGAATATTCACTTTTGGACTGTGTTTTGGCACTTCACCTTTGTCCAGCCATTGTGCCAAATGCTTGCAACTGTCAAAAAGAATCAATTTTTTATTAAATGTAACAAAATACAGTGCAGAAATGATTTGCCTTTATGTCGTGACAGCAAAAAAGGGCAAGCTTTGAGACAATTTCTCTTCTGATGCTCATTTGACTAATTTGGTACCCTTCTATCCAGCTCCTTTACCTTTCTCATTTGTTTCAAATGGTCCACTATTGTTGTAATAGTAATGTCAAACCTTGCCACTGATTCACTTGTAGGTTGAGATGGATTTGCTTTCACTACAGGTTTCAGCTCATCATTATCCACTGTGGTCTCAGGTCACCCACATGGCCTATTTTCAAGATTAAAATCACCAGAATGGAATTTCTTAAACTATCAATGTACTGTACATTCGTTAGGCACATTCTTTCCAAACACATCATTCATATTTTGAGCTGTCTGTGCTGCATTGGTTCCACAATGGAACTCACATTCAAAAATAACACAAATTTTTGACTTATCCATGGTTTCACAAAAAATTGTTCTAAAGAAAATGAAGGATAATCACAAGTTAACATGTGCATTTGAAAGAATGAGGGTGTACCTTCACACAAACACACAAGAAAAAAAAAAAAGAAATGTCAAAGTGAAGTGTCAGAGTTATCAACTGTCAAACTTAGTACTTAAGGAAATTGGACATTCCATATTTAATAACCTAATACATGAAGGGGAGAGCAAGCACAGAGTAAAGGGTACCTGTACCTTCAACTGGTTCAACATTGCAGTCATTCTGCACAATTACCACTGTCTTGATGCTTGGTGGAAGAGAGAGGGAAGAAGGAACTGCCCCTGAAGGTACAGAACTGGGCCTGACAAGCAAGTAGCATACACTCTTCTAATATCATGATAATTAGCAGTTATTTTTGTTTCTGTAATATTTTTCTGTTGGTTACATACTTCCGTAGATTGTATTGTTGGGTCTTTGCCACATCCCTGTGAAAGAAGCAGGTCGGGGATTGTGATCTCTATTTTGCAAGTGCAGGAATGGAGGTTAGACTTTTTCAAGGGTCGCATGGCTATTGTCTTCTGCTTTGGGATCTTAGTTCATCTTTCCTTCTGGTTTGTGAAACTGCCCTTCATTAAACTCCCATACATTCCATTCATTGCCTTAGTTTCAGTTATTCCTGAGTAGTGTACCTGACACCATTCTCAACTTCCCTCCAATGCATCCTCTTCCTGTGGCCAGAGATCTTTCTAATCATGCCATTCTTCTACTCAAAAATCTTGATGGTTTCCCATTGCCTACAGAATAAAGTCAAAACTGCAATGTAGCACTGAAGGTCTCCACTATTGGTAGTCCATTGACCTTTCCAAGTTATTTCAGGCAGACTTTGAATGCTGTGTTGCCTCCATCCCCCAGCTCCATGCTCTAGCCATGAAAAAGTGTTAATTAGCCAGTTCTTGGACATATCATGCCTGCCCTTTGGAACCTTTATACTTTGGAAATGTTTGTCTCATTGCCAGAAAAATCACCCACCCTCTTCTTTGGCAAATATCCTACTTATCCAAGATCATCTTAAAACTTTGACCCTCTTGTATTTTCCTGAATAGAGCTGGAACCCATTCTACTATGTGAAGTATCCCAAGAATGGAAAAACAAGCACCACGTGTACTCACCATCAAATTGGTATCACTGATCATCACCTAAGAGCACATTTAGGAATAACATTCATCAAGTGTTGGGCAGATGGGAGGGGGGAGGGGGGGTTGGGTATATACATACATAATGGGTGCCGTGCGCACCATCTGGAGGATAGACACGCTTGAAGCTATGACTCGGGGAGGAGGGCAAGAGCAATATATGTAACGTAAACTTTTGTACCCCCACAAAATGCTGAAATAAAAAAAAAAACTTTTCCTCAACTGGAAACTTCCCACATGTCCGTAGGCAGGCTTGGTTCTTTCTCTGAGAGCTCCACTCTTTTCATATATACTCTAATCTAGCACTTTGTACCCCTGTCTACAATTATATGTTGGTATTTTGGGATATTTTTGTTTTTGCTTTTCACTGAACTGAGCTCCGTCAGGGCAGAAGCCATATTTGTTTCATCTTTGTTTTCTGCATGGCTGGCAGAGAGTCTGGCACAAACAAAGCAGGTACTTAGTGGATACTGAATTCAATTCCATGCCCCTCTGAAAGCTACCCTGAATACTTACAATAAGGTCCTTCAGTTCATTGGACACATTTAGTAACAGGAATGTTGGAAAGGGTATGCAAAATGACATTGAGGGTGGCCTTGTCTATGTCAGTTAGTTTCTTGGGGATTCACCATGCTTTCAGTCCTACAAACAATGAGTTAGACACCTTCTTTGCCAGGTATGGCATTGAAGTGAACCATTTCACTGTATATCCAGCCAAAGTAAAAGCACTTAAAATATAACAAGTCTATTTTGGCCCTATGTAAATGTTTTCCTATACTTGTTAGAGGTGCAGTTCCAAAAAAAAAAAAGTTCAGTTTTTTTTTAATTGATTGTCATTTAATGTTAGGAGTTCTTTTTTAAAATGGTAACCTTTAGGCCTACTCTCTCATTCATTACTGCTTCCTGGCAAGGCCTAGAGCAAATGTGGAGGAAGCTGATGGTTGCCATAGGGTGACCAGGCTGGACACACAGGTCGTCATGAAGAACAACTTGCCTCGGTCCTTATAGGGACCAGGTGAAGGAGACTCTGGTGCTTGAAGTTTATAAAACCAAGCAATTTCCTCATTGAAAGAGTAAAACAAATATGACCCCTCCTACTACCACCAGACTAATTATCTGAGGGAAAATCTGAGAAAATGGTATGTGTGGATATAGGACATGAATTGGAGACCAGTTCCAGAGTACTCCTTAGAAGACTTTTCCAGGAATCACTGTAAAAAAGAGCCCAGAAAGGCACAAGTTTCTTGCTTCCCTCAGGGCTGTAAAGAGGAAGGTGATAATGTTATCAGAGACTAAAAATTAGGTCTAGGAAAACCAGAGTAATGAGAATGAAATGGTGACCTGGTAGCCAGTAATATGATTTTACCCAGTAACTTTGCCCAGCAATAAACCCAACACAGTAGGAGCTTTAATTTAACAGGCAGAAAGTCAGTTCCCTATTTCTCCTGCCTCAGGTTGACAGCTTGGATAGGCTGTTGTCCATAGTGAAAACGATGAGGCTATCCCTTGCAGGATCTGTTCTAATTGGGAAGGGATTTGTACCTAAACTAGTCTAGCAAGAAGCCAAATTTTTATCCTAAATGAAACAACACTGGGAATACCATTCCAGACATCTCAGCCAAAGTGCAGTAGGCCCTCAATATCCACAGGTTCCGCATCCGTGGATCCAACCAACCGCAGATTGAAAATATTCAGAAAAAAACAATACAACAATAAAAATAATACAAGTAGAATAATACATTATAACTGTTTGCATAGTATTTACATCATATTGGATGTTATGCATAATCTAGAGATGATTTAAAGTACATGGAAGGGAGTGTGTAGGTTATATGCTGATAACTACACCACTGTATATTAGGAACCTGAGCACCCTCAGATTTTGGTATCCATGGAGGGGTCTTGGAACCAATAACCAATCCCCCATGGATACTGAGGGAGCACCAGCACAAGCAATTGCAAGTTATATGGATTAGAAGTAGGCAGAATGGTTCAGAACCAAGGCTGTGGACGGGATTGGAGTACTGAAGTTCCTGTTCTATAATGCCTAGTGTGGTTGTGAAAACCAGGAATGGAAATCCGTATGCATTCTTTGCCAATTTTGATGCTATAGCCTTTTTGTCAGGAAATGACCCTTGGCCCCAAGGCAAGGGGTCTGAAATTTCGTTGCTTTGAATAATTCTTCCATCTGAAAAATGTTTGGCCTTTGATTCTTGTTGGGTCAGGCTCAGGATGATTTTGACCAATTTGTAGTTTAATTCAGAAATCACTGGTGGTTACTCTGAACTCAGAGGATCCTGCCTGCTGGGCTGTTCTTGTCTTTGTGGCTGGTCAATCAGAAAGCAGAAACATCTAGAATGCCAGGCCACACAGTAATGTTCACTTTAATGTAGTCAACAAAATTGATAACAGGAAATTGGAGTTTCATTATAATGTTTTCCAGAATAACTGACAATCCACAGGAGCTTTCATGCTGGTTTCATAACATGCAATCTTTGTCAGAAGAAGCAGGTGGTGTGCAGTTTAATACAAGCACTTTCCTTCTTAGCAAGCACTCTCTCCCTGCTGGAGTAATTCAGAGTTCAATTTAGCCTGACCATACCTGACCCAAGCTGGTACAATAGTTTTTGATCAGAACTTTTTTTTTGCCATCAGCATGTAGGTAATTGGAATTATATGCAATTTACTTCGCAGCCCTAAGTTATCTTTATCTTTCTCGGCTTTTATTTACCAGTGTTCCCACTTCCTTGTTCAAGTCTCAGAAAATCACATTGTGGCAAGTTAAAAAAAATCCTTCAAATAAATCATAAAATATAATGATCTGCAGTACAGTCAAGATATTAACACATTCAGAGTGACTTGTCTATCTCTGCTTTTACACTAAGGACTAGACCAGCTGCATTTAAAACTTTTTTTTCTGTGCTATTTTTGGATTTAATTATTCTTTTTCCACTCAGAAAAATTTAAAGAGTTGAAGCACAATCTTATTTTCTTTGTTATTTTCATGTTGTCTTAAGAAAAAATGCTTCTCTCTGCAGGCTGGTGGTGTGAAGGCCTTGCCCTGGGAGTCTTCAGATTAGATTATTTCTTAATTTCAATTTTAACCCATAGTCTCCACAGCAGTGGCTTTCCCTCTTTCTGCTACTCACAGATTTCTGCTATCCTGAGCACTCCTTTAAAGGGAGTAATGGCATAATTGAAGCTGAGTCTTAGTTTCTATATCTGAAAAGAAGAGGGTTAGATGGAAATCTTCAGGTTCCTGGATCAGTGACACCAGCCCTGGTTTCTTAGCCAGACAGCAGCTTTTATTCCCTTTATGCATCACTGATGTTCCCTAGCAGAAGTAATTGGGGATCTGTATTACTTAAACACTGTATTTGTCAGAGTATTATGGCAAGTTACTTCCTAAAACACCGAGACCCCATTTAAAAGCTTCAGAGTCTATACTCAGGTATGTGTGTACTAACTTGCACAGTTTGCTTCTGCAGCCACTCCAGGAAAGCACATTTTTTTTTCCATAGCTCTCTTCAGTGATTTTTTTTCTCTGCCCCTTTGTGTTTTTACAAGCTGTATTTCCCTTCCTACTTCGGCGTTTTCTGACCTGACTGCTTGAATCTATCACTATTTATTTGTTGTCCTCCTTGGGCATTTGCCCAGCTTCCACTTTGGAATGTTTCCCCCTTTGATTGTCAGTGCCTTGTGCTGCTTTTTTCTTGCTGCTGTTGCTGCTGCTGCTATTAAGAGCTGGGAGAAAAAAGTAGGTGAGTTTCTGAGTGATACAGCTGCCAACTGTTATTATTCCCAAAACAGTTTGTGTTTAATATTCTCCATTTATGACCAGTCTATGATGATGGCTCAGGCACTATCAGTCTCTCTTCATCTTATCTCCATTATGTGGTTTTTAAGTCACTTTCTTCCTTTCTGCATCTCTACTGCATCTTCCACCAAGATGTTTTTTTTTTTTCCCTTTTCACATTTTATTTCCATTATCAACCACTCTATAAGCCTCTCATAGAGACCTGTATTTGAAACCTAGCTTGCTTGCTTTTACTACCTGTGCAATCTTAGGCAAGTAACTTTACCTCTGTGAGCCTGTGTCTATGTAAAGTATAGATAATAATACTTTTGTCAAATTGTTAATGTGAAGAATAAATGAGATATCTGTTAAAATGTCTAGCACAGTGCCTGACTCATGGTAGAGCTCAGTACATGTACGTTCCCATTCCTCCCCCTTCCTTCTCTCTCTCTTTATTTTACACTGCATAAACAACTACCATGGGTTGTTTTCATAGTTCCATAAAATTTATTTTTCCTTTTAGACGAGAAGCTTTGTTTCAACAGGTTTTTCTGGCATACTTGAAAAGGCTACTAAAGTCCCTTAGTAAAATGAGATTTCATTCCCATTTTGCAATTTGTGTCACTGTTTTCTGTGGGTTATCTCACCTCTAGAGATTTAGAAGTTGTTATTTCATGAGGATACTTTTGGCCTGTTCTAACTGGTGTAGAGTTTCTTTGAATATTGGTCCAAAATCTACTTTCTTACAATTTTCACCAAGTGAGCTATGGTCCTAGTTCATCCTTTTTGAACCACATAGTTCTTTTCTACATGATAGTCCTGCAAATAGTTGAGGACATTAATATTTGGCCTGAATTATTTCTTTTCCAAACAATCTCAGTTCTTTCATCCTTTTTACCATCCTGACCATTCACCTCTAGAGGTGGCATTAAGAGCAAAGTCAGAATATTAGGTAAGACCTGTTACTCACAGAATAGGGACTATTATCTCACTTGTTCCTACATATTCTGCTGTTTCTGATATAACTTAAAATCATAATCACTACTCAGCAACATCATCATACTGTTGACTCATTCTGAGCTTGCAGAAAACAATAAACCCCTTTTTCAAAAAAGCTATTGGTTAGTCAAATATCTTTAATCTTGAACTTAGGCAGTGCTGCTTCTTGTTTTATTTCATTTTGGTTCAAATACTGGGTTCACATTTAGCTACATTAACTTTCACCTGGCTGAATTTACTGCTCTGTCATTTTAGCCATTGAGATAATTTTGGGTCCTGTCTCTGTCATCTGCTTTTATGGGAATTCAAAATGAGTAACCTTCATAACTAGATTTCATTTTGTGAAACAAATACCATTTTTTTGTATTTTTATTTACATTGTTATTATATTCTGTTCACAGTGTGTTACCATTCATCATACTTTATTTAACTTGGGAAGTATGTTTAACGACTGCTTACAGACCTATGGGGATTGGACTATATCTTGAAAGCTCACTGCTTATCTCTGAAAGTAAAGTTGGTCCTCCGCTTATAAACAACCTGCCACTATAGCCAAAACATGAAAGGAGAAGGTGGAAATGGCATTCATAAAATCACAATTGATTTCTTTTCACAAAGCAGATAAATGCGTCACCCAAACAGCTAATGTGCAAAGGAAGGATTTCAGATTCTGGAGCCAGATCCAATTAGTTTGAATTCTATCCTACTCCTTCCCTGGTGGGTCACATTGGGCCATTTGATTATCTTCCCTGTGACACTTCATCTAGAAAGTGGCCCTGGGTACTAGCTTTCAGGATGATGGAGAGGATTGTGTGAGATAATAAATGTAGAAGAGCCTGGCCAAAAATGCCTACCATATAGTTGGTGCTTAATATGCATTGCAAAATGAACAGACTCCATCTTGTCAAATTCATGGTTCCCTCATCACTTCTATCAAGCCTTGAGATTCCTCTCTGTGTTGTTGATATTTAAATCCCATCTAGCACATTACAATTTCTTCTGAAACATGATGATGAACACTTTTGCTGAAAGCCTTTCTCATTTACCCCCTATGTCCTGGACTACATGTAGAGTTCCATTTGAATTAAATAGAACAATACTCGACAAGAGCAGATGCTGGTGTAGAGTGCATGTCCAACCTTCAGAGTTTTTAGCATATGGAGAGCCAATGTGAAAGTGAAGCCTGATCTTATCAGAAGGAAAGGCTATTTGCTAGAGGGGATCCTGGTGAGCTTTGGCTTGAGAATTTCCTAACCCATTTCTTATCTCCCTAGTATACTTCAGAAAAGCGTCTTTGGAAGGGAAGTAAGCAGAGGGTTTGCTCAGGTCAGTGTCATTTGAAAAATATTTTGCTTCTGTTCCTCATGACTCACTTGTGATTTCATCTGCTTTCAGCTGATTGAGGACAAAAGAGGAACCTCAGTGGCTGCTCTAAGTGTAAGCAATTACTCATCAACTTCATAAGGTCTTGGCCACTTCTTGACCCCCCAGTTTAGAATGTACAGTCTCTGTGCTTCTCAACCACTCTACTTCATTGGGAACCCAGTGCAATATATGGGTAAACTGTAAGGCGAGGAATCAATCAAGGATATCTAGATTTAAACACTGATTGTCTTACTTCTGAGGCTCCATTTATCTGTTTGTAAAATGGGGATAATCATGGTATGTACTTTTAAGGCTCATTACAATAATTAAAGTAATACAGCATCTGATATAGGATAAGTGCTCTAAAAATGTTAGCTGACATCTAATAAAATGTTATTATTGTACAAAGTTCCCTTGTCTGCTACTTACAGTTTTATTCCTCAAATAAAATACATGAGCCACACCAGGGAGATTGGTTAGTATGTCATTCAGTTATCCTTTTGTTTAAAATTCTCACTAATTCTTGCTCCCATGTGAGAAAATTAGGTCCAAAAGTAAGAGGAGGAATATATTTAATTAATAAAGACTAAATTAGTATCAATGTGTAAAGTAGGTGGGACTGGAGAGATGCTGAAGATAGAGCTATTAGGACATTCGTGTTTTTGTTGATTTTAGAAGAGGCAATCGGGATGGAAATGGGGATGAATATAAGAGTTTGGGTGTAGGCAGGACTGGGATAACTGATTGGATTGGGGGCATCCAAAATGAGTATAAGTATAAGCTCAGGTGATGAGGGCGGTAGACAGGCCAATAGGAGATATGTGAAGCTCCAGAAAAGGAACGGTTTCAGAGTTATATCTGATCTATTTCATATTGCATAGATATCTCTTCTCCACTCTTCTCTTCTTCTCTCCATCCCCCTCCCCTTCCTTCTCATTTCCCCTTCTCTCCCTTCCTCCTCTCCTCCTCTCCTCACACCTGCCTGCCTTCCCCCTTTTCCTTCCTCCCTCCCTTCTTTCCATCTAGTCTCCTTTCCTACTTCTCTTCTCCTCATTTCTGTTTTGCTCTTCTCCCCTCCTTTCCCTTCTCCTCCTCTTCCTTCTTGTCCTCTCATTTCCTTTCCTCTTTCTTCCTCATTTTCTTCTCCTTTCCCCATTCCTCTTCTCTCCTCCACTCCTCTGCCCTCCCCTCCCTTTCTCCTCTTCTCTCTCAGTATCTCTCCTCTCCTCTTCTCTTTTTGGTCTTCTCCTCTGTCCTCTGCTTTTCCTCCCCTCTACTTCCCTCCACTTTTCTCTCTTCTCCTCTATCTTCCTCTCCGCTTCCCTATTTTATCTCCCCCTTTCCTCTCCTTTTTTTTCTTCTTCCCTCCCTCCCCTCCTTCCTTCCTTCCTTTTTTTTATGATAAGTAAACTAGGCTTAGTGTTCCAAGTTAACTTGTATTAAAATATTTTCTTTGTCATTATTTGAAATTATTTATGTATTACTTGTTTATCCTGAATAGAAGACAAACTAAGCTATATGAAGGAAAAGTTATCCCTCCCAATTCCCTCTGTCTGTTACCCCAATGTTACATACTCAGTATTGATAGTCTGACTGCCTCTGATTTTGCACAGTTTTCTATGCTGAAAGAAATATATACTAGTGAATATACATTAGGCATGCTTTTGGGTTGCTTTAATAGAAATCATTTTATTCCTTATAACTCAAGATTTTAGCTCTTTAGCTCTTGTGGGATGCAGTTATTTATGTGAAACAGAATGAGAATCTGAGACCACTTTTTTCTTCCAAATATATTACTTACCAATTATTGTCTGAAACAATAGTTTTTTCCCCCAGAACTCTAAACTCTTGAGCCCTTAACCACTCTCCACTCTATTCTTGATTGTAGTTTACCATGCCATTTCACATGACAGATACGCCTTTTTGCTCTTAATTTTTGTGATTTTAAAAATGTTTTCAGCACTTTATTTTTTAAGATAAACTTTATTTAGTCAATTTACCTCTCAAATCACATTGTGAGTTTTAACGCAATTACTGTATACCATAAACTTATTTGAGAAAAAATTGTTTACAATAGTGACTTCACCCAGGCTCAGGGGTGTGTGTGTGTGTGTCAATCAAGCCACCTTTTAGAACCTTTGGGAAATGATTCTAGTTGTTTTTGTATAGGTCTTATCTGCCCAACTTAATTGAAATATCTTTTCAGTTATCAAAACATTGCAGTTGATTCCCTTGGTGTTTTTGGTTTGGTAGTAATAAAATTTTGGAGTCTGATATATTGAAAAATTAAAACCAAACCACACAGTGCTATAGAGTCACATGTTGGCAAAGCTAGGTGGTGTTCTGGATTTCTGGACTGGGACACCCTGCCGATATTTCCACAGAGACAGGACCTGTTTGTGGGGCTTTGATTTGATGCTGGCTGATCAAGAAAATGTTCTGGTAGGCATGTGAAACAAAAATTCACTGGAATCTTTAGGTAAAAAAAGAGCAATATAATATTTAGGATTGAACTCAGCTGATAAGCATATAACTCAGTTCCTGCTAGAAAGGATGTAGGCTATAACTAGGAAAGACATATATTGTGAATACATGTTTACTGTTACATAAAAAATCAAATATTATGATCATAGCCTGTAAGTTTTCAGGCCACTTTGCAGTTGTTAACATTATTTTCACATACTGCATCTCATTTTAATCCTCACTTTAAATTTGTGTGATAGAAGTAATAATTTCATATATGACATAGTATTTGTTATAGGGAGTGATTAAATAAAATAATCAGTAAAAAGTTACTCATTACTCTGACATCTACATAAGCATTCAGTAAATGTTAATTGCTAATTAGAGTAGGCATTAAGATCTTTTTAGAGATGGAGAATCTGGAGGCTTAGAGAGGATAAGGGATATCTTTAAGGTCATACATTGAGTTGCCTTGGTTTGCTTTCAAATTTTTCTTGATTTTCATTTCTTGACTTTCTCTACAAATTATAAATGAATACTTGCTTATCAAGTATAAGATGCAGGGCACATCTGGAAAAATATTGCTGTTTCACCCCAACCTCTACTCCTGAATTCCAACTATCATGACTTAAACATGGTAGGCACCTAGGAACATTTCCACAACTTTGTCCAGGTTGAATCGAATACATTATTACTCACAGATGTGCACATGTATTTCTATCTCTATATTTAGTTCTATTTCTGTGTATGTATTTGTCATTGTCAATTTTTTATATAAATGGGATTCTGCAATGTTTTTCTCACTAACAGTATATCACTGACATGCCTTTTAGTCAATAGGTTTTGTTGCAATAATGATTTAAAATTCATCTTTTCAATTCATTTAAAATGTGTGTGGAACAAAATGAGGCTCTATCTGGATTCATAATCTGTAAAAATTCAGTGTACTCAGGATTATTGAAGTTATCAATTTTCCTCCAGTGAGCTATCCTTTAATCCTATAATGGCATCACACTGTTACTATTGTTGATTAAATCAATAAATACTCTTAAGTTTTTACTATGTGTCAAGCCTTGTTCTAGGTATTGCAGACACAGAAGTGAAGAAAACAGTTTATAATACATTCTAGTAGCAAGAGGCAGACAATAAACAAATGAACAACCAAGAATGTCAGTGTTTTAAAAAAGAAAAAAGCAATGTCAGGGCATAGAGAATGAGACAGAAGAGGTCAGTCAAGGCTCCTATTGGTAAGGTGGCATTGTAGAAGGAACTTAGAGGAATTGAAGTGGCAAGCCTGGTGGCTCTCTGAAGGCAGAGCATTGCAGGCCAAGAAAAGAGTTCCTGACAATTTCTTGTTTGGAGAAGTGTTCCCCTGATTTTCAAGGAAGAGAGGATAGCACTTGGGGAAGTTAGCATGGCAGAGGGTGGAGTCTTAAGAGCAGAGGTTGGGGATGATCACAAAAGGCCTCGTCTAAGGCAAGGCTTTTGCTTGAATTTTATCCTGAGTGATATGAGGAGCTATTGAAGAATTTTGAGCAGAGTGTTAGTATAGTCTGACTAAGGTTTTCAAAGGATAACTCTAGTAGGTGTATATAAGATAGATTTGAACCTGGTCACAGTAGAAGCAAGCACCATCTGAGCAAAGCACCTTTCAGTCTGGGCTTACCTCTCTCAGTTCTTGTCTTCTAGATTTTGGCCAGACATTTCCTCACTTTCTAGGTCTTTGCAACTTTTAAAAGGAGTTGTAAAATTTATTTTGCTTAGCTTATTTAGTTGTCCAAAGCAGGAATGTTGGTCTGAATTATTCTTTTCCCCATTGTCAAAATCAGTAGTTCTGAAATATGTTTTAAAAGTAATTGTTGTTGGTATTAAGGGAAGCTCTTTGTTTTTGCATGTCTTATTTTTCCACCCAGCTTAGTAAAGCAAGTTAATGGTAGTCATCATTTTGGATTAATTGTTTTCAATTCTTTGGATATTTGGTAATAACCATTTGTGTGAGGCATTGTAAAACCTTAAAAAGTAAATTCTACATTCCATTCTTGATAGGGTAAGTCAGAGGGCGTGCTTAAGGTCGGGACCAAGACCTCACCCATTCGTTCATATTTGTCCTTTAGAGACAGGATATTCACTTCATTTCAAAGATTTAAGCCTTTGGTTCGTTATTGTGAAGTGATGTTGCTATCACTTTATATATTGTGGCCTTGTCAGCCTCCTCACCCTTAGGCTATCTAGAGACCTTCAGGTCCTAAATGACAAGTAAATTGTATGGTTAATCTTAACCCATGAGAAAGTAAGAAGTCTCCAAGTAGGTAGAACACAGGTCAGGAATGGATGCATTATGTTGGATAGGGAATCCAAAAGTGAGATTTTGTCATTGTGTCTGTGAATACTTTGTATATTACAGAATTATTTCACATATATTGTCTTAATTAATCCTCAAGACAAACCTGTGATGTAGAATCTTGATATTTTCTTTATCAAGAGGTGATTGTAAGGGTTATATGAGATCATACAGTACTTCTGCCCCTTGACTATTCTTGAGAATACGTCAGTAAATAACAAAGCTGTATTATTGCTTTATAATTGCTATTATTAAAACAAAGAATATTGTCTTCTCCTTAGAGATAATAAAATGACCAGCTTCTAAAAGTTAAGTGACTTTTATGGCTCCACAGAAAGTGACTAGTTAAAGTTTACTTGTATTTAAAAATCTACTGGTATTTCACAAACAGCTATAGTATATTCTCTGCCTAAATGGTGACAATAGGCAATATTTAATAAGATATTTAATAAAAATTAGTCATCTCCTCCATAAATTCTCCATTTAACCCTTTTCTCTTAATCCATGTTATTTGCCTGGGCCATAACATTCAAGAATACTCCCATGTTCAAACACATATACGTTAATGTGTATTCAAACATAATGAGGACTTTTGGCTTGACGTATAGTTGTACACACTGTTCATATATATAGTTTCTTACTGAATATTACTCCATGGTTATTCCCCTTGAACAATAGATTTTCCTGTTTTTATGTTTTAAAATAAAACTTATTAAACTATGTGGTAGGTGTTTGAATATATGAAAAGAAACCGATTTAATTGTAGTTTTTTTTTAACCAGCAAATCTAGAGTTTGCCTGATTTCATTGCAACTACCAGCTCTGATCTACAATGGTAGCTCTGAATTCTTAAACAAATACTGTAATTAAGTAGCTTGATCCAGTGCCTAATATTGAAAATGTCCATCTTGATTCAAGATGTGGCTTATATTTTTTGTAAAGTTTTAAATTTTTCTTATAATGGATATTGAAATTTTGATGAAGAATTTATTCTGTTATGAATGGGCTTTTTCCTCATCTATTCTAATTGATTATTGACGATTTTAAGGAAAATGTTGATATTGGAATGTATTTCTCATCTTTCTGCTCTGCTTTCTGATATGGCTTGCTATTTTTCATTGTTTTTGTATGAGTGGTTTTTAATATTTTATACCTGTAATATTATTTGCATATTGTTTGGATTCCAGTAGTATAACCATGCAACCCACCTTTAGTGTTTACCATAAGTAAATGCTATCTGTAGATGATCAAACAAATCAAGGTGTTTGAAGGTTCCTTGCTTTTTATTCTGTGCCCCATTTTCCCTCCCCAAACCCCAAACATTTATTTGATTTTAGTTTTGTTCACCTCTGTTCTGAGAAGTGAGCTTTAAGGTAAATGCTTTGCAGGGACTTGGATTCCAGCTGATCAAGGGACACTGTAGCAGCCACATGAAAAGTGAATTCACAAAAAACAGTTTCGTATAAAGCATTGCCATGTAATAGAAACATAATGTGAGCTATATATGTAATTTTATATTTCCTGGTAATCACATTAAAACAATAAAAGGAAACATGGAATTAATTTTAATAATATATTTAATTTAACCTCACATATCACAGATTTTGTCATTTTAACATGTAATCAATATAAAATATATTATATATTTTACATTTGTTTCTAAGTTCAAATATGGTATATATTTTACTCTTTTAATACATCACAATTTAGACAAGCCACATTTCAGCTGCTCAACAGCCCCATGTGGCTGGTTGGTAATGGTGACCATTTTGGACAGTACAAGTCTAAATAGTTAGAAAAGAGAATTTAAAAAAGGAACCCAGTGATTTTGGCCTGGGTAACTGGAAGGATGGAGTTACCAGCAACTGAAATGGAGAATCTCTTCTTCAAGGTTGGGGGTGGGTGGGAGGGTGGATAAGAGATCAGTTAAATTTAAGATGAGGTTAGACATGCAAATGGAGATGGTAAGTAATTGTATTCTCCAGCAGTCAGGAGACAGGTCTAGGTTCTAAATATATAAAATTGGGTATCATAGACATACAGATAATATTTAAAGACATGATATTGGAAGCATTCACCCAGAGAATGAATATACATACAGAAAAGAGGTTCCAAGACTGAACCCGTGGTCAGTTCAATATTAAGGCAACAAGGAAGAGAGGATTCAATAAGAGAGACTGAAGAGGAACAGCCAGTGACATAGGAGGAAAATGGTTTTAAATAGGAAGTGAACACATCATAATTAATTGTTTTTAGATATGGAATATTACGTTTTGATTTCCTTCTCTGTTGCTTTTCAGGTTCCAATGGTATCTTCGTGTGTTTTCCTCATGACAAATCTGTGTCAGCAAGTCAATAATTTAACGATGGGTTTGTCATGAGGGTCAAATGAGAAAATCTATATGAAAGTCCCAGGTACATTGCTTGTTCTATAAGTAAGGATTAAGAAAATGTAATGTCTTCCCATTGTTCTTTTTCTATTGCATCTTCTTTTTGTTTTTCTTTTTAATATTATTATAATTAGTAATATTAATATTAAATCATACTACCATGACTGCTAGTAATTTTACTATGACTCATTTCATTATTAAAACTGGGAACAGGTTGATGATCACCTTGTACTAAACAAGATACCTGGGCATGTAAAGGCTAAATCTCTTGCTTTTTAATAGTCTAATACACTGAAGTAATTCACATCAAATCCACTGGTGAAAGGAGATGTATGTGGGGAAAGATGTGTGTGGAGAATTCAAGGTTTTAGACAAGAAATCCATTTGCCACACTGGGGCTGTTTTGTTTCTATTTGATAGAGATTGCTTTGGCAGTTATCTGTACCCAGTAAGACTAAAGAACATTAATTCTTCAATGTAGACATCATCATCATAATTAGTACGTGGCAAAAGGACTGTTCCATCCTGAGAAGAGTATTGTCCTTCCATGAATTTGGAAGGACTCTGGTGCCCGCTCCTGGATTATCCTATCATGTATCTGAAATAGCAAAATCTTGGGACCTTTTTGGTTTAAAGAAGTATAATTGAATAGTGGCAGTGATTTATAACTAATAGGAATGACTACAGAAAATCTATCTGGGAGAAAGTTAAGTAAATCGCTAATAGGAAATTAATGTGTTATGGTAATTTTTGTTTATTAGATATGCCATGTTATGTTATGGTTACATATTATACCTTTATTTATTTGTTTTTTGGGTTCAAAAACTATCTTCACGGGCTTCCTTATTGATCCTCATGTCAAATCTGTATCAGTGAGTTAGTAAAAGGTTCAGTGATATAGGTTTGTCATGAGGGTCAAATAAGAACATCTACATAAAAGCCCCATGTACCTTGCCTGCTACATAAGTGTGAAGTAAGGAAATGTAATAACTTCCTCCTGTTCTTTTCCTTTTACCTTTTCTTTTTGCTGGTCCCCTTCTTCCTGTTCTTCACATTCTTCCTTTACTTCTCCCCCTTCTTATCTAACTCCTCTTCTTCTCCTCATCTTTCTCCTATTCTTATTTGCCTTCTTCTTTTTTTTGTGTGTGTGTGGTATTACTACTAAATAATGCTACCGTCATAATGAGTAGTCTATAGGACTCATTTTCAAACTGGGAGGAAGTTAATCAACTGTAATGGGTAGGATGTACTGGGACATGTAATGCTAAATGTCTTCCTTCTTAGTAGTCTACTTTTCTGAGGTTATTTTTTACTCTAATGAAGAAATAAATGCACATGGCAATTAAGTGCTTAAGCTGTCCACAAAAATTCTATTTGCAGCACAGGAGCAATGTTGCTGCCGTTTGTACCATGGTAGTCAAATGTGGGCAATTGGTCAATGAGGAATCACAGCATTTGGGAAGGGGCTCTAAAAGTAGATCTAGCTAATCCTGTGATATAGGTTCCTAATAAGTTATTCTTTCTAGCTGGGGGGGGGGTCATTGGACAGATTTGCTGTTTTATTAATAGATGTCTGGAAATAATGTGATATGTTTATGCATAGTAATTTATATATGTATTTAGTTTATCTTTTATTCTTTTTTTCATTGTCTTTTCTGACTGATTATTTCTTGTGGACAAGAAATACACTAATTTTTTGAATATTTCCTTTTTGTCTCCCCATCTTACCTGTTGACAATATTCATAATTTTTCAGACCCTTTGAGCTTTATGATTACACCTATCGAGTTCTGAAATAATTTTTAATAAAGCATTGTGTACCCTAACACATCTGGTAAGTGCTTGAAGTTGTTAGTAACTTTCAACTGTCCTCTTATAAGAGTTCGTGTTATTCAGAGAACTGAGCCCTAAAATCATGAATCAGAATGACTTTATTTCCTTCGCATCCAGCCTTGCAGTGTATTCTTCCTCTGAAGCATCTAAAGAATTTTGGCAGGAAAGAAACAAACACAGAAAAGTTTAGTTCCTATTATGAATTCTTGTAAGAAATTACTATTTGATTGGAAATAAAGGTAAGAAATAGCAATTGTTTATTCATTTTTATTTTTTAAATTATTTTTAATTGACAAATAACATATATATTTGTAGGGTACAAAATGAAAAACACTGACTTGTGAAGTGCATGAGTCTAATCATTGTAAAGGATGGGATTGAGAAAGTATTTTCCAGCCTAAGAAGGAGAAAAGAACATATCTGTAATTGAGTTTGGATTGTTGAAAGAGGGTTTTTTTAATAGCTAATTAACCTACCCAATGGAGAGGGTAGGTTAAGAGCAAAGAGCAAAGAGTTGATTCCATGTAGCATTGCTTTACTCTGCATAGAGCCACTTTAGATTGCATTGGCTTTTCCCTACCCCTGGGCTAGTTAAGCATACAACAGAAATGGCTGATGGCATTCTAATCATGCTGGAGCAGAGATGATCAAAGGAACTGCCTGCTGTTCAAGTGGGCCAAAGTGAGTGGTTCCCATTCAAAGCTGATAGTGGAGGGCTGATCTTGATAAGTCCTCTGGAGAAGTTTCTCTGGATATGTGAGAAGTCAGACAGCGGTGACTTTTAACCACTTACTTTATCCCTGCTCTTCCTCTGTACCTATTTTCTTCTGCAACATGCTCTCACCCATGGTTGGCAGACAGGTTTAGTAATGGGATGAAGTCATCATCCCATAATTAGAATGAGCTTGTAGCAAAAAACTTACACTTGGATATAAATATAACAAAACATGTTAAACTTATATACTGAGGATTACACAAATGTGATAATAAAGAAATAAAGGAAGATCTAAATAAGTGGAGAAATATACCATGTATCGTCATGGATTTGAAGTCTCAATACAGAAAAGATACCGATTCTCCCCATTTGAAATGTAGCCTTAACACAATTTCTCTCAAAATTCCAGCAAGGTAGGGGTGTGTGTATACATACATATATATATGATCATTCTCACATTTATATGGAAATTCAAAAGAGCTAAAAGAGCTAAAATAATTTTGAGAAAATAAAATAGGAGGAATAGGTCTACTTGATTTAAAAATATATAGCTACAGTACTCAAGACTGTGTGATGCTGGCAGAAAGTCACAGAACAATTTAAGAGAACAGAGAACCCAGAAATCTACCTACAAAAACATGCTCTCCAGTTAGAGCAAGGCTCACGGAGTCTGTCTGAGGTGATCTTTGGACTGGTGATGATGGGGTGTATCTGCAACTATTGTGAGCTGCCTGCCTTGATCTCAGGAGATCCTAGGTAGCCACCTGGTCCTCAAACATCCTCAATTTCATTTCAGTGGTCCAGTCCTGACAGCATGAACACGTACAGGATAGAGAACATGGAGAAGATAAACATACTTCCAAATACCAGACAAAATGGAAACAAGTTGGTTGTATCCTGGTCCCAATAATGATCCAACTAAAAGACAGAGCAGGTGAGGGGATCCTCACTGAGGAGGGGATGCAAGTTGGAGGGCAGTGGGCCAGGGACGCTCTAGGACTTAAGAATAAATAGGTTGGATTAAGGCATCATGGGGTGATGTGGAGACTGATGAAGTCTGTTAGGGTTGTCGGGGTGGGGTGGGGATGGGGAAGCAGCTGCATATTGAGTCATGCTGTGTGCGGTGCCCTATCCAGGAAGGTTCCATTTATGACAACTAGATGTAACTGGTTCCTCTCTGGATGGAGTAAAGCTCACCAAAACAACATTTGTGGTGGCCTTCAGACTGGTGATGAGATGGAGCTGCACACACCTTGAGCTACCTTCCCTGACCCTGGTTTTTCTAGGTGGCCAATTGGACCTCAGGCATCCTCAAGGTGAAAACAATGGTTCAGTGGTAGTAACATGAATGCATATGTGTTAGGGAAGGTAAAGATAGAGGAGATAAAGGTGATTCCTAATAGAAGAAGAGAAACCAGGAATGAGCTGGTTCACTCCAGGTTCTGGGAATCTTCCTGGTAAATATAGAGCAGGTGAGGGGATCCTCACTGAGCGAGGAATGCAAGTTGGAAGACAGTGACTTGGAGATTGTCTAGATCTTACAAATAAAAAACTTCAGGGTTCAGCTGTAATGCTGGGCTGAGGCAAGTGATGACAGCTGTAGGGAGTGATGGTGGCATGTGGGGCAGCACCTTCACTGTCAGCCATGATGTGTGCAGTGCCCTACACAGAGTGGTTCCTGTCACTTAGACTATGTGTAACAGGTTCCTCTCTGGGTAGAGCAACGCTCATGGAGTCTGTCTGAGGTGACCTGTGGACTGTTGATCATGGGGTGTATCTGCAACTATTGTGAGCTGCCTGCCTTCATCTCAGGAGATCCTAGGTAGCCACCTGGTCCTCAAACATCCTCAATTTCATTTCAGTGGTCCAGTCCTGACAGCATGAACACGTACAGGATAGAGAACATGGAGAAGATAAAGATACTTCCAAGTAGAAGAGAAAATGGGAACAAGCTGGTTCTATCCTGGTCCCGACAATCATCCAACTAAACACAGAGCAGGTGAGGGGATCCTCACTGAGGAGGGGATGCAAGTTGGAAGGCAGTGGGCCGGGGATGCTCTCGGATTAAGAATAAATAGGTCAGATGGAGGCATCATGGGGTGATGTGGAGAGTGATGAAATCTGTCAGGGTTGTCGGGGTGGGGTGGGGATGGGGAAGCAGCTGCACATTGAGTCATGCTGTGTGCGGTGCCCTATCCAGCAGGGTTCCAGTTATGACAACTAGATGTAACTGGTTCCTCTCTGGATGGAGTAAGGCTCACCAAAAGCAACATTTGTGGAGGCCTTCAGACTGGTGATGAGATAGAGCTGTAGACACCTTGAGCTACCTTCCCTGACACTGGGAATTACCAGGTGGCCGATTGGACCTCAGGCATTCACAAGCTGAATTGAATGATTCAGTGCAAGTAACGTGAACACATATGTGTTAGGGAAGGTAAAGACAGAGGAGGTAAAGTTGCTTCCTAATAGAAGAAGAGAAACAAGGAATGAACCAATTCACTCCTGGTCCTGGCAAACTCCCTGGTAAATATAGAGCAGGTGAGGGGATCCTCACTGAGCGAGGAATGCAAGTTGGGGGACAGTGAGTTGGAGATTGTCTAGATCTTACAAATAAAAAACTTCAGGGTTCAGGTGTCATGTGGGGCTGAGGCAAGTGATGACGGCTGTAGGGAGTGATGGTGGCATGTGGGGCCGCACCTTCACTGTCAGCCATGATGTGTGCAGTGCCCTACACAGAGAGGTTCCTGTCACTTAGACTATGAGTAACAAGTTCCTCTCTGGGTAGAGCAAGGCTCATGGAGTCTGTCTCTGGTGATCTTTGGACTGAGGATGATGGGGTGTATCTGCAACTATTGTGAGCTGCCTGCCTTGATCTCAGGAGATCCTACATAGCCATCTGGGCATCAAACATTTTCAATGTGATTTCAGTGGTCCAGTCCTGACAGCATACAGGTTAGAGATCATGGAGAAGATAAAGATACTTCCAAATAGAAGAGAAGATCTGAACATGCTTGTTCTATCCTGGTCCATACAATCATCCAAATAAACACAGAGCAGGTGAGGGGATCCTCACTGAGGATGGGATGCACGTTGGAGGGCAGTGGGCTGGCGACGCTCTAGGACTTAAAAATAAATAACTGGAGGCCGGGCGCGGTGGCTCACGCCTGTAACCCTAGCACTCTGGGAGGCCGAGGAGGGCGGATTGTTTGAGCTCAGGAGTTTGAGTCCAGCCTGAGCAAGAGCAAGTCCCCGTCTCTACTAAACATAGAAAGAAATTATACAGACAGCTAAAAATATATATAGAAAAATTAGCCGGGCATTGTGTCACATGCCTGTTTTCCTGGCTACTCAGGAGGCTGAGGCAGGAGGGTTGCCTGAGCCCAGGAGTCTGAGGTTGCTATGACCAAGGCTGATGCCATGGCACTCTAGACCTGGAAACAGAGTAAGACTCAGTCTCAAAAAAAAAAAAGAAAGGTGGGATTAAGGCATCATGGGGTGCTTTGGACAGTGATGAAATCTATTAGGGTTCTCGGGGCGGGGGGGGGTGATGGGGAAGCAGCTGCACATTGAGTCATGCTGTGTCCGTGCCCTATTCAGCAAGTTTCCAGTTACGACAACTAAGTGTAAATGGTTCCTCTCTCGGTGGAGTACAGGCTCACCAAAAGCAACATTTGTGGTGGCCTTCAGACTGGTGATGAGATGGAGCTGCAGACACCTTGAGCTACCTTCCCTGACACTGGGAATTTCTAGGTGGTCGATTGGACCTCAGGCATCCTAAGCTGAATTGAATGATTCAGTGGTAGTAACATGAACGCATATGTGTTAGGGAAGCTAAAGATAGAGGAAGTAACTTTGCTTTCTAATAGAAGAAGAGAAACCAGGAATGAGCCGGTTCAGTCCCAGTCCTGGCAATCTTCCTGGTAAAAATAGAGCAGGTGAGGGGACCCTCACTGAGCGAGGAATGCAAGTTGGAGGACAGTGGGTTAAAGATTGTGTAGAACTTACAAATAAAAAATTCAGGGTTGATGTGTCATGCTGCGCTCAGGCAAGTGATGACGGCTGTAGGAAATGCTGGTATCATGTGGGGCCGCACCTTCACTGTCAGCCATGATGTGTGTAGTGCTCTATTCAGAGAGGTTCCTGTCACTTACACTAGGTGTACCTGAGTCCTCTCTGGTTAGAGCAAGGCTCATGGGGTCCGTCTGTGGTGACCTTTGGACTGGTGATGGGGTGTATCTGCAAGTACTGTGAGCTGCCTGCCTGGAACCCAGGAGATCCTAGGTAGACACCAGGGCTTCAGACATCCTCAACGTGATTTCCGAGGTCCAGTCCTGGCAGCATGAACACATACAAGTTAGACAAGATGGAGAATATAAACAAGCTCCCAAATAGAAGACCAAATGGGAACATGCTATTTATAGACAGTCTGGACAATCATCGAGATAAACATAAGCCAGGTGAGGGAATCCTCAATGAGGAGGGGATGCAAGTTAAAGGGCAGTGGCCCGGGCACACTCTAGGAATAAGAATAAAGAGGTTGGGTTCTGGCATCATGCTGTGATGAGGAGAGGTGATAAAAGCTCCTGGGAGTGACAGTGGGGATTGGTCAACATCTCCACATTGGCCCATTTTGTGTGCCGTGCTCTATCCTGGAAGGTGCCAGTTACGTATACTAGGTGTACCTGGTTCCACTCTGGATAGAGTAAGACTCACCGAAAGCAACATTTGTGGAGGCCTTCAGACTGCTGATGAGATGGATCTGCAGACACCTTGAGCTACCTTCCCTCACCGTAGGAATTTCTAGATGGCCAATTGGACCTCAGGCATCCTCAAAGTGAATTCAGTGGTGCAGTACTACTAACGTTGTTGCATATGTGTTAGAGAAGGTAAAGATACAGGAGGTAAAGGTGCTTTCTAATAGAAGAAGAGAAACCAGGATTGAGCCGGTTCGCTCCTGGTCCTGGCAATCCTCCTGGACAATATACAGCAGGTGAGGGGATCCTGACTGAGAGAGGAATGCAAGTTCATGGACAGTTTGGTGGAGATTATGTAGGATCTAGAAATAAAAAAGTTGAGGATTCAGGTGTCCTGCTTGGCTTAGGTATGTGATGAAGACTGTAGGGAATGATTGTGGCATGAGTGGCACCACCATCACATTCAGCCATGATGTGTGCAGTGCACTACACAGAAAGGTTCCTGTCACTTAGACTATGTGTAACCAGTTCATCTCTGGGTACAGCAAGGCTCACGGAGTCTGTCTGAGTTGATATTTGGCCAGGTGATGATGAGGTTTATCTGCAACTATTGTGAGCTGCCTGCCTTGATCTCAGGAGATCCTAGGTAGCCACCTGGTCCTCAAACATCCTCAATTTGATTTCAGTGGTCCAGTCCTGACAGCATGAACACGTACAGGATAGAGAACATGGAGAAGATAAACATACTTCCAAATACCAGAGAAAATGGGAACAAGTTGGTTGTATCCTGGTCCCGACAATCATCCAAATAAACACAGAGCAGGTAAGGGGATCCTCACTGAGGAGGGGATGCAAGTTGGAAGGCAGTGGGCCGGGGATGCTCTCGGACTTAAGAATAAATAGGTCAGATGGAGGCATCATGGGGTGATGTGGAGAGTGATGAAATCTGTCAGGGTTGTCGGGGTGGGGTGGGGATGGGGAAGCAGCTGCACATTGAGTCATGCTGTGTGCGGTGCCCTATCCAGCAGGGTTCCAGTTATGACAACTAGATGTAACTGGTTCCTCTCTGGATGGAGTAAGGCTCACCAAAATCAACATTTGTGGAGGCCTTCAGACTGGTTATGAGAAGGAGCGGCTGACACCTTGAGCTACCTTCCCTGACACTGGGAATTACTAGGTGGTTGATTGGACCTCAGGCATTCGCAAGCTGAATTGAATGATTCAGTGCAAGTAACATGAACACATATGTGTTAGGGAAGGTAAAGACAGAGGAGGTAAAGTTGCTTCCTAATAGAAGAAGAGAAACAAGGAATGAACCAATTCACTCCTGGTCCTGGCAAACTCCCTGGTAAATATAGAGCAGGTGAGGGGATCCTCACTGAGCAAGGAATGCAAGTTGGAAGACAGTGAGTTGGAGATTGTCTAGACCTTACAAATAAAAAACTTCAGGGTTCAGGTGTCATGCTGGCCTAGGCAAGTGATGAAGTCTATAGGAAACGATGGTGGCATGTGGGGCAGCACCTTCACTGTCAGCCATGATGTGTGCAGTGCCCTACTCAGAGAGGTTCCTGTCACTTAGACTATGTGTAACAGGTTCCTCTCTGGGTAGAGCAACGCTCATGGAGTCTGTCTCTGGTGACCTTTGGACTGGGGATGATGGGGTGTATCTGCAACTATTGTGAGCTGCCTGCTTTGATCTCAGGAGATCCTAGGTAGCCACTTGGTCCTCAAACATCCTCAATTTGATTTCAGTGGTCCAGTCCAGACAGCATGAGGATGGACAGGTTAGAGATCATGGAGATGATAAAGATACTTCCAAGTAGAAGAGAAAATGGGAACAAGTTGGTTGTATCCTGGTCCCGACAATCATCCAACTGAACACAGAGCAGGTGAGGGGATCCTCACTGAGGAGGGGATGCAAGTTGGAGGGCAGTGTGCCCGGTACGCTCTAGGACTTAAGAATAAATAGGTTGGATTAAGGCATCAAGGGGTGCTGAGGAGACTGATGAAATCTGTTAGGGTAGTCTGTGGAGTGGTGCGGAATCAGCTGCACATTGAGTCATGCTGTGTGCGGTGCCCAATCCAGGAAGGTTCCAGTTGTGACAACTAGATGTAACTGGTTCCTCTCTGGATGGAGTAAGGCTCCCCAAAAGCAACATTTGCGGTGGCCTTCAGACTGGTTATGAGAAGGAGCTGCTGAAAACTTGAGCTGCCTTCCCTGACACTGGGAATTTCTAGTTGGACAATTGGGGCTCAGGCATTCTCAAGCTTTATTAAATCATTCAGCAGTAGTAACATGAACGCATATGTGTTAGGGAAGGTAAACATAGAGGAGGTAAAGGTGCTTCCTAATAGAAGAAGAGAATCCAGGATTGAGCAGGTTCACACCTGGTCCTGGGAATCTTCCTGGTAAAAATAGAGCAGGCGAGGGGATCCTCAGTGAGCACGGAATGCAGTTTGAGGACAGTGAGTTGGAGATTGTCTAGAACTTACCAATAAAAAACTTCAGGGTTCAGGTGTCATGCTGGGCTGAGGAAGTGATGAAGGCCGTAGGAAATAATGGTGGCCTTTGGTTTATCACCTTCGCATTCAGCCATGATGTGTGCAGTGCCCTACTCAGAAAGTTGCCAGTCACTTAGGCTATGTGTATCTAGTTCCTGTCTGGGTAGAGCAAGGCTGACGGAGTCTTTCTGTGATGAACTTTGGACTGGTGATGGGGTGTATCTGCAGGTACTGTCAGCTGCCTGCCTTGATCACAGGAGATCCAAGCGAGACACCTTGGCTGCAAACTTCCTCAATGTGATATCAATGGTCCAGTCCTGACAGCATGAACACCTACAAGTTGGACAAGATGGAAAAGATAAAGAAACTTCAAATAGAAGACCAAATGGGAATAAGCTGGTTCTATCCTGGTACAGACAATCATCTAGATAAACATAGGCCAGGTGAGGGAATCCTCAATGAGGAGGGAATGCAAGTTGGAGGGCAGTGGGCCGGAGACACTCTAGGAATAAGAATAAATAGGTTGGGTTCAGGCATCATGCTGTGATGAGGACAGTGATAAAAGCTGCTGGGGGTGACAGTGAGGGATGTTTCAACATGTCCGCATTCAGCCATGTTGTGTGTGGCACCTTATCATGGAAGTTGCCAGTTACTTATACTAGGTGTACTTGGTTCCACTCTGGATAGAGTAAGACTCACCATTAGCGACATTTATTTTGGCCTTCAGACTGCTGATGAGATGGATCTGTAGACACCTTGAGCTACCTTCCCTCACCCTGGGTATTTCTAGATGGCAAATTGGACCTTAGGCATCTTCAAAGTGAATTCAGTGGTCCATTACTACTAACATGGCCGCATATGTGTTAGAGAAGGTAAAGATAGAGGAGGTAAAGTTGCTTTCTAATAGAAGAAGGGAAACCAGAAATGAGCCAGTTCACTCCCGGTCCTGGCAGTCCTCCTTGTAAATATAAAGCAGGTGAGGGGATCCTCACTGAGAGAGGCATGCACTTTGGAGGAAAATGTGATGGAGATTTTCTAGGACTTAGAAATAAAAAACTTCAGGGTTCAGGTGCCATGCTGGGCTGAGGCAAGTGATGAAGGCTGTAGGGAATGATGGTGGCATGAGGGGCATCACCTCCACATTCAGCCATGATGTGTTCAGTGCCCTACACAGAAAGGTGCCAGTCACTTAGACTGTGTGTAACCGGTTCCTGTCTGAGTACAGCAAGGCTCACAGAGTCTTTCTGAGGTGATCTTTGGACTGGTGAAGATGGGGTTTGTCTGCACCTATTGTCAGCTGCCTGCCTTGATCTCAGGAGATACTAGGTAGCCATCTGGGCCTCAAACAACCTCAATGTGATTTCAGTGGTCCAGTCCTGACTTCATGAACACATACAGGTTAGGGTAGATGGAGAAGATAAAGATACTTCCAAAAAGACCACAAATTGGAACATGCTGGTTCTATCCTGGTTCGTACAATCATCCACATAAACACAGAGAAGGTGAGGGGATCCTCACTGAGGAGGAGTTGCAAATTGTGCAGTGACCCAGGGACACTCTAGGATTTAGTAATAAATAGATCGTGTTCAGTAATCATGGGGTACTGACGAGAGTGATGAAGTCTGTTTGGGGATTTGGGGGGATGGGAAAGCACCTCCACATTTAGTCATGTTGTGTGGGGTGCCCTATCCTCAAAGTTGCCAGTTACTTACTAGGTATTCCTGTTTCCTCTCTGGATGGATTAAGGCTCACCAAAGGCAACATTTGTTGTGGCCTTCAGACTGGTAATGAGATGGAGCTGCAGACACCTTGAGCTACCTTCCCTGATCCTGGGATATTCTAGGTGGCCAATTGTACCTCGGCATCCTCAAAGTGAATTCAATGGTCCAGTATTACTAACATGAACACATATATGTTAAGAAGGTAAAAACAGAGGACTTAAATATGATTTCTAAAAGAAGAAGAGAAAACATGAATGAGCTGGTTCACTCCTGGTCTTGGAAATCCTCCTGGAAAATATAGTACAGGTGAGGGGATACTCACTGAGAGAGGAATGCAAGTTCATGGACAGTTTGGTAGAGATTGTGTAGGACTTACATTTAAAAAAATTCAGGGTTTCGGTGTCCTGCTGGGCTTAGGCATGTGATGAAGACTGTAGGGAATGATGGTGGCATGTGGGGCATCACCTTCACATTCAGTCATGATGTGTGCAGTGCCCTACACAGAAAGGTGCCAGTCACTTAGACTATGTGTAACGGGTTCCTCCCTGGGTACAGCAAGGCTCACGGAGTCTGTCTAAGGTGACCTTTGGATTGGTGATGATGGGGTTTATCTGCAACTATTGTGAGCTGCCTTCCTTCAACCCAGGAGATCCTAGGCATACACCTGGGCCTCAAACATCCTCAACGTGATATCAATGTTCCACTCCTGACAGCATGAACACATACAAGTTAGACAAGATGGAAAACATAAAGCAACTTCCAAATAGAAGACAAAATAGAAATAAGCTGGTTCTATCCTGGTCTGGACAATCATCAAGATAAACATAAGCCAGGTGAGGGAATCCTCAATGAGGAGGGGATGCAAGTTGCAGAGCTGTGGGCCGGGCACACTCTAGGAATAAGAATAAAGAGGTTCGGTTCAGGCATCATGCTGTGATGAGGAGAGTGATAAAAGCTGCTGGGGGTTAAAGTGCAGGATGGGTGAACATCTCCACATTGGGCCATGTTGTGTGCCATGCCCTATCCTGGAAGGTGCCAGTTACGTATACTAGTTGTACCTGGTTCCACTCTGGATAGAGTAAGACTCACCAAAAGCAACATTTGTGGTGGCCTTGAGACTGGTGATGAGATGGATCTGCAGACACCTTGAGCTACCTTCCCTCACTGTGGGAATTTCTAGATGGCCAATTGGACTCCTGGCATCCTCAAAGGGAATTCAATGGTCCAGTACTACTAACTTGGTTGCATATGTGTTAGAGAAGGTAAAGATAGAGGAGGTAAAGTTGCTTTCTAATAGAAGAAGAGAAACCAGAAATGAGTCGGTTCACTCCTGGTTCTGGCAATCCTCCTTGTAAATATATAGCAGGTGAGGCGATCCTCACTGAGAGAGGAATGCAATTTGGAGGAGAGTGTGGTGGAGATTGTCTAGGACTTAGAAATAAAAAACTTCAGGCTTCAGGTGTCATGGTGGTCTGAGGCAAGTGATGAAGGCTGTAGGAAATGATGGTGGCATGAGGGGCAGCACCTTCACTCTCAGGAATGATGTGTGCAGTGCCCTACTCAGAGAGGTTCCTGTTACTTAGACTACGTGTAACCAGTTCCTCTCTTGGTAGATCAAGGCTCATGGAGTCTGTCCGTGGTGACCTTTGTATTGGTGATGGGGTGTAAGTGCAGGTATTCTGAGCTGCCTGACTGGACCCTAGGAGATCCTAGGTAGCCACCTGGGCCTCAAATATCCTCAGCGTGATTTCCGTTGTCCAGTCCTGACAGCATAAACATGTACAGGTTATAGAAGATGGAGAAGATACAGATAATTTCAAATAGAAGGCAAAATTGCAACAAGCTGGTTCTATCATCCACATAAACAGAGAGCAGGTGAGGGGATCGTCACTGAGGAGGGGATGCAAGTCAGAGGGTAGTGGGCCTGGGACACTCTAGGACTTAAGAATAAATAGGTCAGATTAAGGCATCATGGGGTGATATGGAGACTGATGAAATCTGTCAGGGTTGTCGGGGCAGGGGGAAGGATGGGGAATCAGCTGCATATTGAGTCATGCTGTGTGCGGTGCCCTATCCAGGATGGTTCCAGTTATGACAACTAGGTGTAACTGGTTAATCTCTGGATGGAGTAAGGCTCACCAAAAGCAACATATTTGTTGCCCCTCAGACTGGTGGTGAGATGGAGCTGCAGACACCTTGAGCTACCTTCCCTGACCCTGGGAATTCCTAGGTGGCCAATTGCACCTCAGGCATTCTAAAGCTGAAATCAATGATTAAGTGCTAGTAACATGAACGCATATGTGTTAGGGAAGGTAAAAATGAACGAGGTAAAGTTGCTTGCTAATAGAAGAAGAGAAACAAGGAATTAGCTTGTTCACTCCTCATCATGAAAATATTCCCAGTAAATATAAAGCAGGTGAGGGGATCCTCACTGATCGAGGAATGCAAGTTTGAGGACAGTGGGTTAAAGATTGTCTAGAACGTAGAAAAAAAAAAACTTCAGGTTTGAGGTGTCATGCTGCGCTCAGGCAAGTGATGAAGGCTGTAAAAATGATTGTCGCATGTGGGGCAGCAGCTTCACTGTCTGCCATTATGTGTGCAGTGCCCTACTCAGAGAGGTTCCTGTCACTTAGACTATGTGTACCCGGGTCCTCTCTGGTTAGAGCAAGGCTCATGGAGTCTATATGTGGTGACCTTTGGACTGGGGATGGCGTGTATCTGCAGGTACTGTGAGCTGCCTGCCTTGATCCCAGGAGATCCTAGGTAGCCATCTGGGCCTCAAACATCCTCAATGTGATTTCAATGGTCCAGTCCTCACAGCATGAACACGTATAGGTTAGAGAAGATGGAAAAGATAAACATACTTCCAAATAGAAGACAAAATGGGAAGAAGCTGGTTCTATCCTGGTCTGGACAATCATCCACATAAACACAGAGCATGTGAGGGCATCCACATTTAGGGTGGGATGCATGTTAGAGGGTAGTGGCCTGGGGATGCTCTAGGACTTAGAATAAATAGGTCGTATTAAGGTATCATGGGGAGCTGAGGAGTGTGATGAAATATATTAGGGTTTTTGGCGGGGGGATGGGGAAGCCCCTCCACATTGAGTGATGCTGTGTGCGGTGCCCTATCCAGGAGGTTTGCAGTTACAGTAACTAGGTGCACCTGGTTCCTCTCTCGGCGGAGTACAGGCTCACCAAAGGCACCATTTGTGGTGGCCTTCAGACTGGTGATGAGATGGAGCTGCACACACCTTGAGCTGCCTTCCCTGACACTGGGAATTTCTAGGTGGCCAATTGTCCCTCAGGCATTCTCAAGCTGCATTGAAAGATTCAGTGCTAGTAACATGAATACATATTTGTTAGGGAAGGTAGAGATAGAGGAGGTAAAGGTGCTTCCTAATAGAAGAAGAGAAACCAGAATTGAGTAGGTTCTCTCCTGGTCCCGGCAAACTTCCTGGTAAATACAGAGCAGGTGAGGGGATCCTCACTGAGCGAGGAATGCAAGTTGGAGGACAGTGAGTTGGAGATTATCTAGAACTTACCAATAAAAAACTTCAGGTTTCAGGTGTCATGCTGGGTTCAGGCAAGTAGTGAAGTCTGTAGGGAATGATGGTGCCCTTAGGAGCATCTCCTTCAATTCAGCCATGATGTGTGTGCAGTGCCCTACTCAGAAAGGTGTCAGTCACTTAGACTATGTGTAACTATTTCCTGTCTGGGTAGAGCAAGGCTCACGGAGTCTTTCTGTCTTACTTTTGGACTGTTGATGTGGTGTATCTGCAGGTTTTGTGAGCTGCCTGCCTTGACCCCAGGAGATCCTAGATAGACACCTGGGCCTCAAACCTCCTCAACATGATTTCCGTGGTCCACTCCTGACAGCATGAACACGTACGAGTTAGAATAGATGGAGAAGATAAAGAAACTTCCAAACAGAAGACCAAATGGGAACATGCTGGTTCTATGCTGGTCCAGACAATCATTGAGATAAACATAGGCCAGGTTAGGGAATCCTTCATGAGGAGGGGATGCAAGTTGCAGAGCTGTGGGCCGGGCACGCTCTAGGAATAAGAATAAATAGGTTGGGTTCAGGCATCATGCTGTGATGAGGAGAGTGATAAAAGCTGCTGGGGTTCACAGGGCGGGATGGGTCAACATCTCCACATTGGGCCATGTTGTGTGCCATGCCCTATCCTGGAAGGTGCCAGTTACGTATACTAGGTGTACCTGGTTCCACTCTGGATAGAGTAAGACTCACCGAAAGCAACATTTGTGGAGGCCTTCAGACTGCTGATGAGATGGATCTGCAGACACCTTGAGCTACCTTCCCTCACCGTAGGAATTTCTAGATGGCCAATTGGACCTCAGGCATCCTCAAAGTGAATTCAGTGGTGCAGTACTACTAACGTTGTTGCATATGTGTTAGAGAAGGTAAAGATACAGGAGGTAAAGGTGCTTTCTAATAGAAGAAGAGAAACCAGGATTGAGCCGGTTCGCTCCTGGTCCTGGCAATCCTCCTTGTAAATATAAAGCAGGTGAGGGGATCCTCACGGAGAGAGGAATGCAATTTGGAGGACAGTGTGGTGGAGATTGTCTAGGACATACAAATAAACAACTTCAGGCTTCAGGTGTCATGCTGGCCTTAGGCAAGTCATGAAAGCTGTAGGGAATGATTTAACATGTGGGGCATCACCTTCGCATTCAGCCGTGCCCTACTCAGGAAGGTGCCAGTCACTTAGAATATCTGTAACAGGTTTCTCTCTTGGTGGAGCAAGTCTCTTGGAGTCTTTCTGTGCTGACCTTTGTACTGGGGATGAAGGGGTGTATCTGCAAGTACTGTAAGCTGCCTGTCTTCATCCCAGGAGATCCTAGGTAGCCACCTCGGCCTCAAACATCCTCAACGTGATTTCAGTGGTCCAGTCCTGACAGCATGAACACGTACAGGTTAGAGAAGATGGAAAAGATAAACATACTTCCAAATAGAAGACAAAATGGGAATAAGGTGGTTCTATCCAGGTGCAGACAATCATCCAAATAAACATAGAGCAGATTAGGGGATCCTCACCTAGGAGGACTTGCAAGTTGTAGGTCAGTGGGCCGGGCACCCTCTAGGACATAAGAATAAATAGGTCGGGTTCAGGCATTGTGGTGTGTTGAGGAGAGTGATGAAAACTTCTGTGGGTTTCAAGGCGGGGCTTGGGATGCAACTCCACATTTAGTCATGCTGTGTGCAGTGCCCTACCCAAGAAGGTTCCAGTTACTTAAACTAGGTGTAACTGGTTCCTCTCTCGGTGGAGTACAGGCTCACCAAAGGCACCATTTGTGGTGGCCTTCAGACTGGTGATGAGATGGAGCTGCACACACCTTGAGCTGCCTTCCCTGACACTGGGAATTTCTAGGTGGCCAATTGTCCCTCAGGCATTCTCAAGCTGCATTGAAAGATTCAGTGCTAGTAACATGAATACATATTTGTTAGGGAAGGTAGAGATAGAGGAGGTAAAGGTGCTTCCTAATAGAAGAAGAGAAACCAGAATTGAGTAGGTTCTCTCCTGGTCCCGGCAAACTTCCTGGTAAATACAGAGCAGGTGAGGGGATCCTCACTGAGCGAGGAATGCAAGTTGGAGGACAGTGAGTTGGAGATTATCTAGAACTTACCAATAAAAAACTTCAGGTTTCAGGTGTCATGCTGGGTTCAGGCAAGTAGTGAAGTCTGTAGGGAATGATGGTGCCCTTAGGAGCATCTCCTTCAATTCAGCCATGATGTGTGTGCAGTGCCCTACTCAGAAAGGTGTCAGTCACTTAGACTATGTGTAACTATTTCCTGTCTGGGTAGAGCAAGGCTCACGGAGTCTTTCTGTCTTACTTTTGGACTGTTGATGTGGTGTATCTGCAGGTTTTGTGAGCTGCCTGCCTTGACCCCAGGAGATCCTAGATAGACACCTGGGCCTCAAACCTCCTCAACATGATTTCCGTGGTCCACTCCTGACAGCATGAACACGTACGAGTTAGAATAGATGGAGAAGATAAAGAAACTTCCAAACAGAAGACCAAATGGGAACATGCTGGTTCTATGCTGGTCCAGACAATCATTGAGATAAACATAGGCCAGGTTAGGGAATCCTTCATGAGGAGGGGATGCAAGTTGCAGAGCTGTGGGCCGGGCACGCTCTAGGAATAAGAATAAATAGGTTGGGTTCAGGCATCATGCTGTGATGAGGAGAGTGATAAAAGCTGCTGGGGTTCACAGGGCGGGATGGGTCAACATCTCCACATTGGGCCATGTTGTGTGCCATGCCCTATCCTGGAAGGTGCCAGTTACGTATACTAGGTGTACCTGGTTCCACTCTGGATAGAGTAAGACTCACCGAAAGCAACATTTGTGGAGGCCTTCAGACTGCTGATGAGATGGATCTGCAGACACCTTGAGCTACCTTCCCTCACCGTAGGAATTTCTAGATGGCCAATTGGACCTCAGGCATCCTCAAAGTGAATTCAGTGGTGCAGTACTACTAACGTTGTTGCATATGTGTTAGAGAAGGTAAAGATACAGGAGGTAAAGGTGCTTTCTAATAGAAGAAGAGAAACCAGGATTGAGCCGGTTCGCTCCTGGTCCTGGCAATCCTCCTTGTAAATATAAAGCAGGTGAGGGGATCCTCACGGAGAGAGGAATGCAATTTGGAGGACAGTGTGGTGGAGATTGTCTAGGACATACAAATAAACAACTTCAGGCTTCAGGTGTCATGCTGGCCTTAGGCAAGTCATGAAAGCTGTAGGGAATGATTTAACATGTGGGGCATCACCTTCGCATTCAGCCGTGCCCTACTCAGGAAGGTGCCAGTCACTTAGAATATCTGTAACAGGTTTCTCTCTTGGTGGAGCAAGTCTCTTGGAGTCTTTCTGTGCTGACCTTTGTACTGGGGATGAAGGGGTGTATCTGCAAGTACTGTAAGCTGCCTGTCTTCATCCCAGGAGATCCTAGGTAGCCACCTCGGCCTCAAACATCCTCAACGTGATTTCAGTGGTCCAGTCCTGACAGCATGAACACGTACAGGTTAGAGAAGATGGAAAAGATAAACATACTTCCAAATAGAAGACAAAATGGGAATAAGGTGGTTCTATCCAGGTGCAGACAATCATCCAAATAAACATAGAGCAGATTAGGGGATCCTCACCTAGGAGGACTTGCAAGTTGTAGGTCAGTGGGCCGGGCACCCTCTAGGACATAAGAATAAATAGGTCGGGTTCAGGCATTGTGGTGTGTTGAGGAGAGTGATGAAAACTTCTGTGGGTTTCAAGGCGGGGCTTGGGATGCAACTCCACATTTAGTCATGCTGTGTGCAGTGCCC
Organism: Lemur catta; assembly: GCF_020740605.2. Classification (NCBI taxonomy): domain Eukaryota; kingdom Metazoa; phylum Chordata; class Mammalia; order Primates; family Lemuridae; genus Lemur; species Lemur catta. The sequence continues at coordinate 655,858 of NC_059155.1, read as the reverse complement.
TACCCAAGAAGGTTCCAGTTACTTAAACTAGGTGTAACTGGTTCCTCTCTCGGTGGAGTACAGGCTCACCAAAAGCACCATTTGTGGTGGCCTTCAGACTGGTGATGAGATGGAGCTGCACACACCTTGAGCTGCCTTCCCTGATCCTGGAATTTCTAGGTGACCAATTGGATCTCAGGCATCCTCAAGGTGCATTCAATGGTTCACGGCTAGTAACATGAATGAATATGTATTAGAGAAGGTAGAGATAGAGGAGGTAAAGGTGCTTCCTAATAGAAGAAGAGAAAATAGGAATGAGCCGGTTCACTTCTGGTCCTGTCAATCATCCTGGTAAATATAGAGCAGGTGAGGGGATCTCATTGAGAAAGGAATGCAAGTTGGAGGAGAGTTGGGGGCAGGTTGTCTAGGAATTACAAGCAGAAAAACTTCAATGTTCTGGTGTCATGCTGATCTGAGTCAAATGATGAAGTCTGTAGGGAATTGTGGTGGCATGTGGGGCATCATTTTTGCATTCAGCCATGATGTGTGCAGTGCCCTACTCAGAGAGTTTCCATTCACTTAGACTATGTGTAACTAGTTCCTGTCTGGGTAGAGCAAGGCTCATGTAGTCTGTCTGTGATGACTTTGGGACTGGTCATTGGGTGTATCTGCAGGTACTGTGAGCTGGGTGCCTTGATCCCAGGAGATCCTATGTAGCCACCTGGCCCTCAAACATCCTCAACGTGATTTCAGTGGTCCAGTCCTGACAGCATGAACACATACAGGCTAGAGAAGATGGAAAAGATAAAGATACTTCCAAATAGAAGACAAAATGGGAATAAGGTGGTTCTATCCAGGTATGGACAATCATCCAAATAAACATAGAGCAGGTGAGGGGATCCTCACCTAGGAGGACATGCAAGTTGGAGGGCAGTGGGCCAGGCACACTGTAGGACTTAAGAATAAATAGGTTGGGTTCAGGCATCATGGCGTGCTGCAGATAGTGATGAAATCTGCTGTGTGTGTCGGGGCCGGATAAGGAAATTCCTCCAGATTGAGTCGTGTTGTGTGCGGTGCCCTATCTGGGAAGTTTGCAGTTACTTAAACTAGGTGTAACTGGTTCCTTTCTGGATGGAGTATGGCTCACCAAAAACAACATTTGTGGTATACTTCAGACTGGTGATGAGATACCTCTGCCGACACCTTGAGCTACTTTCTCTGATCCTGGGAAGTTATAGTTGGCCCATTGGTCCTCAGGCCTCCTCAAGTTGAATTCAGTGGTTCAGTGCTAGTAACATGAACACACGCATGTCAGATAAGGTCAAGATAGAGGAGATAAATGTGCCTCCTAATAGAAGAAGAGAAGACAGGAATGAGCTGTTTCACTCCCAGTGCTGACAATCATTCTGGTAAATATAGCGTTGGTGAAGGGATCCTCACTGAGAGAGGATGCAGGTTGGAGGAGAGTGGGGTGGAGATGCTGGGCTGAGGCAAGTGATGAAGGCTATAGAGAATGATGGTGGCATGTGGGCCAGACCTTCACATTCAGCCATGTGTGCAGTGCCCTACTCACAAAGATTCCAGTCACTTAGACTATGTGTAACTGATTCCTGTCTGGGTAGAGTAAGGCTCAAGGAGTCTGTCTGTGGTGACCTTTGGACTGGTGATGGTTCGAACTGCAGTCATCCTTCAATTGCCTTTGTTCAGTGCAGGAGGTTCTTGGCAGCCTCCTGGACCTCAGGTATCCTCGAGACATTTGACGTCTAACTATGGTTAGTGGATCATTGGGGTTAATCCCAACTGATAGGAAAGGATTCCTTATTAAAGATCTTGCTTCACTTCTAAGAACAGATTAAGATGAACTATTCAGGTTTTAGATTTTGTAGAAAAAGTTTATTCCTTCAAAGCTATGTGGAAGGTATGTTGTAAATTTATGTCTAGGCAGTGTGTTTGGAGGGGTTTATTAAAAATGTTTTTTATTGACCGGGCGCAGTGGCTCACGCCTGTAATCCTAGCACTCTGGGAGGCCAAGGTGGGCGGATTGTTTGAGCTCAGGAGTTCGAGACCAGCCTGAGCAAGAGCAAGACCCCGTCTCTACTAAAAATAGAAAGAAATTATATGGACAGCTAAAAATATATATAGAAAAAATTAGCCAGGCATGGTGGCGCATGCCTGTAGTCCCAGCTACTCAGGAGGCTGAGGCAGGAGGATCGCTTGAGCCCAGGAGTCTGAGGTTGCTGTGAGCTAGGGTGATGCCATGGCACTCTAGCCCGGGCAACAGAGCGAGACTCTGTCTCAAAAAAAAAAAAAATGTTTTTTATTTATATTTATTGTAGTTTCTGACCTATTGTTTGTGGACAACAACCTTAGTAACTTTTGCTTATTTCTTTTTTTTCAATCCTTCTTGACAATAATTCTTATAGTTGTATTATTACACCTGTAAGTTTATTTTATTCAGACAATTGAATTCTAAAATAATGATTTGAAAAGGCTTTGTGTCCTCATCCCAGTTTGCTGTGAGCTCTTCCTGAAAGCACTAGTTTCTAGAGAAATTTGAAGATGAGAAAAGAATAATTTTTCTAAAGTTAAGCATTTCTGAAAGCATTACTTCTTAGCAGTGAGTTAAGTAAATTATAAATAAGAATGCATCCTGTCATATTTAAATATATTTGGTAGGTATGTTGTACCAATATGATTGCATTTACATTTTTCTGAATTTTCAGTTTCCAAATTCGTTTTTACTTGCTACCTCATTTAATCATCATAACAAATTTGAGATACACAGTTATAAATATACTTGCACATGTTTTTTGTGATAGTCAAATGTGAAAATCTACCCGAAATACCGATGTAGTTAGCTCCCTATTTAGCCGTTTTTCAACAAGTGTGTTTTATGGTTATTACTGCTGCTACTACATACCGCCACCATTGAAGCTTCTGCTATTATCACTACTACTAATATTAATACTAATAGTAATATGTTTGTTGACTCAAAGAACACTTTAAATTGATTACCTTTAATAAGATGGTATTCCTGGTAATTACCATGGCTACAGGACTTGGCAGTAGCACAAAGGAGATAAGTTTGTTAAGAAATATATTGCTGTGTTGATGTTTATGGATATTTTAAAATTCTCAACACATTGAGTAAAGTGAGGAAGTACTTTTAATAATAATATCCCACAGGAATCATTCTTGCCTAGAACACATTTTTAACCAATTTAACATACCTGATGTTTTACACATAGCTATATTTGTCATGTGGTAAGAAATATATAGAGACCTCCATTCAGTTGTAATTTACAGAGTGTGGTGGTTCATTTTTTTCATATACTTACAGACATATATGTACATATATATTTCCCTTATAATTTTCAATTTTTTTTTAATTTCAGCTCATCATGGGGGTACCAAAGCTCAGGTTATATACATTGTCCATGTCCCACCCATCTCCCTGAGTCAGAGCCTCAAGCGTGTCCATTCTCCAGACAGTGCGCCTGGCACTCACCATGTAGTCATACCTCCATCCCCTCCCCCCACCCCCCACCTTCCCGAGTCAGCACCTTCAAGCATGACCATTCCCCAGACGGTGCGCAATGCACTCATCATGTAGGCATACACCCATCCCCTCCCCCCACACCCCGTCTCAGTCTGATATCCAGTTGGTATCCTTCCCCGATGTGCATTTAGGTGATGATCAGGGAAACCAGTTTTCTGGTGAGTACATGTGGTGCTTGTTTTTCCATTCTTGGGATACTTCACTTAATAGAATGGGTTCCAACTCTCTCCAGGAGAACCAAAGAGATGTCCTATCACCGTTATTTCTAATAGCTGAGTAATACTCCATCGTATACATATACCACATTTGACTAATCCATTCATGGATTGATGGGCATTTGGGTTGTTTCCACATCTTTGCAATTGTGAATTGTGCTGCTATAAACATTCGGGTACAGGTGTCTTTGTTGTAGAATGACTTTTGTTCTTCTGGGTAGATGCCCAATAATGGGATCGCTGGATCGAATGGTAGGTCTACTTGAATCTGTTTAAGGTATCTCCATAATGCTTTCCACAGGGGTTGCACTAGTTTGCAGTCCCACCAGCAGTGTATGAGTGTTCCTGTCTCTCCGCATCCACGCCAACATGTGTTTTGGGATTTTTTGATAAAGGCCATTCTCACCGGAGTTAAGTGGTATCTCATTGTGGTTTTGATTTGCATTTCCCTGATGATTAGGGATGTTGAGCATTTTTTCATATGTTTATTAGCCATTCTTATATCTTCTTTTGAAAAATTTCTATTCATGTCATTTGCCCACTTTTTGATAGGATTGTTTGATTTTTTCTTGCTGATTTTCCTGAGTTCTAAATAGATTCTTGTTATCAGTCCTTTATCTGATGTTTGGTATGCGAAAATTTTTTCCTATTATGTAGGCTGTCTGTTTATTTTTGTGACTGTTTCTTTGGCTGTGCAGAAGCTTTTTAATTTAATCAGGTCCCATTCGTTTATTTTTGTTGTTGCTGTGATTGCCTTAGGTGTCTTCTTCATAAATTCTTTGCCTAGACCAATGTCTGTAAGAGCCTTTCCTACATTTTCTTCTAGAATTCTAATAGTTTCCCACCTAAGGTTTAAGTCTGTTATCCACCGTGATTTGATTTTTGTGAGAGGTGAAATCTGTGGGTCCTGTTTCAGTCTTCTACATGTGGCTATCCAGTTTTCCCAGCACCATTTATTGAATAGGGATTCTTGTCCCCAGAGTATGTTTTCGTCTATTTTGTCAAAGACTAGATGGCTATATGAGGATGGTTTTATATTTGGATTTTCTGTTCTGTTCCACTGGTCTGTGTCCCTGCCCTTGTGCCAATACCAGGCAGTTTTAAGAACCACAGCCTTGTAGTATAGTTTGAAGTCTGGCAAATCAATACCTCCCATTTTGTTTTTATTGCTTAAAATTGCTTTTGCTATACAGGGTCTTCTCTGATTCCATACAAAGTGTATAATTGTTTTTTCTAAATCTGTGAAAAATGATGTTGGTAATTTAATAGAGATTGCATTGAATCTATAGATTACTTCAATTTTTTTCTGTGTAATAGTCATCTATATCCATGCCTAGATAGACATGCTTGTTTGGTTTTCATTCAATTCAACTATTGAAGTCTACGGAAACACATTGTGAAGGGTAGCGGTTAATGGCTGAAAATGATACTCTCTCCCTCTTTCTGTCTACATATATTTATATATATTTTTATATATATTTATTTTGTCCAGCCACAATTTCAAATTACACCTGAGGACTTTATCAGCTCATTCTGTTTCTTTGAACTCATCATCTCTTCATCAGACATGATGATACTGTTTGAATCATCGCTTTTTATGTTGATCATACAGTAAGTTTCCTGGTGCTGCCAAAACTCATTATTGTGTCATTTTTTTTAAGGTCACTCTTTTTGTGTTTCACTATGTTAGGCATGCATGTAATGTTGTAAATTCAAGGTTTTAGGAAAAGCAACCTTCTCTTTGCATCACTTGCAACAACATTGCTTCCAGTTGATATGGTTGGGTATCCTACCCACCTAGAAGCCAGACACATGGAAAATTATAGTATGAATGAAATTAGTTTTCATTTAAGTTCAGTGCTTCTTTGATTGTCAGGAATTTGCTTCTACAGTGGTGGAAATAAATGGTATGATAAAATAGCCACTAATGTGTTTGTCACTATTTAGTTTCCAGAAATACTTAGCATATATCTGTTTACCCATTTTAACATCAATTCTGTCATATATAATTAATAGCAATTTTATACAATTAGGTATGTTGAAGATGAATTTAATCCCTGAATTTGATCTAAATACCCAAATTGGCAGGTAATTTTTCAATAAGTCAGTTTTCAAAATTGTCATTATTAATGTTTAATAATTGTGGGTGTACTAATATTAAAATTTATAATCATTTTCATACAGGTAGGAAACATTGCTGAGAGTGTGATTAAGAGACTTCATCATGACCTCAAAGAAAGTGAAGTTTGGATTTTAATTTTTAAAAATTTTTAATTATAAATTTTGTTTTACCTCAATAACCAGTGAATGTAAAGATATGTACAGATAGATTTCTATATTCCATATATATTTTTTCATATATATTTTAACAGCATCCACTCCATGGCACTTTAATATTAAAATCCAATTTCTCTTTTATTTTTTTATGTTATTAATTATTATGTACTGGGTACATATTAGTTGTATATCTTTATAGGGTACATATGATGATTTGATACAGGCATACAATGTGAATTTATCAAATCAAGGTAATTGGGTTATCCATTGCCTCAGGCATTTATCATTTCTTTTTGTTAGAAATATTCCAATTCCACTCTTTTTAGTTAATTTAAAGTATACCCTAACTCAATTTCCCCTTTTAAGTAAACATATACTGTGATGGTTTTGTATGTGTCAACTTGGATAGGCTGTGGCATCCAGTTTTGATCAAACACCGGGCTTCTTGTTGTGAAGATATATTTTAGGTAAGATTAACATTTAAATCAGTTGATGGAGTAAAGCAGATTACCCTCGGTAATGTGAGTGGGCCTCATTTAATCAATTAACAGCCTTAAGAGAAAAAGACTGAGATCCCCCAAGAAAGAAGCAGTTCTGCCTCCAGGTTGCCTTTGAACTTGAGTTACAACATCAAGTCTTCCCTATCTCTAGCCTGCTGACCTTCCCTGTAGAATTTAGACTTGCCATCCCCCACAATTGTGTGCGCCAGTTCCTTAGAATAATTTCCCTCCTCCTTTCCCTCACTGCCTCTCCTTCCTTTCCTCCTCCCTCCCTCCTTCTTCCCCTCCCTCTCCACATATACCCCTGATTGGCTCTGTTTCACTGGAGAGCCCTGATGAATATATACACTGTCACCATAGGAGAAGTTGATATGTTTCTGTGAGTATGTGTAAACACCTGCATTTTTCAATGAATAGGAACAGTCACTGAGCTCTGTGTAATATGGCCAATCTGTGAATGTGAAAAGATTGCTATCCTTCTACAGCAAATTCTTTTTCTAGTTTGTTTTAAAATTTAAATATTTAGTGGGGTCTACTTTATGGTTAGTGACATAAACTAAGGATATAATTTTTTAAACCATTTACATGTTTTCCTATATACCATAGCAGTAGAGAATTATTTTCTAGCAAAGTCTCTTGAGTTATCTGGGCAATAACTCCATGTCTTAGTCCATTTGTGTTACTATAACAAAATACCATAGACTTTTATTAACAACAGATATTTATTTCTCACAGTTCTGGAGTCTATGAAATAGTCCAAGATCAAGACACCAGCAGATGCATTGTCTGGCGAGGGCCTGTCTTCTCACTATAACTTCACATGGCAGAAGGGGCAAGGCAGCTCTCTGGGGCTTCTTTTATAAGGGTACTAATAAATACTGTTCATGGCGACTTCACCCTCAATGACCTAATAACTTCTTAATATCATCAGATTGGTTATTAGGTTTCAATAAATGAATTGTGGGGAGACACAAACATTCAGACCATAGCACTTCATGTGTTAATTCTCCAACCTATAGCACTACATGTGTTAATTTTCTAACTTTGCATGATCCTCTGTATTCTTCCTGATTGAGGATTTTACTTGATAATCTAATTCATTTATATTTGAGCATTAGCAAATAGCATCACTTTATCAAATTTCCCTGAATGTAACACTTACCTTTCTGACTTTATTTTAGCAATGAGAGAATTTGGGCAAAATGAAAATTTTTACAAATTAGAACTTAGAACTTGCTCATCTCCTGATGTGGGTACATGCCATACAGTTTTTGTTTTCTTCAGGAAAGTCATATTGTGTTCTTCATAGCTATGTAGAACAGGTCTTAGAAATTTATTCCTAGTATTTTCTTTTCATGTTAATTAAATTCTTACCACCATCATCTTTGCTGACCGATTATTGGTAGTAGGTGGGTAACATGTCTAATTTTGCCAACTTCTCCTTCAGCTCTCATCATTTTTAAAGCTCATTTTAGTTGCATAATTACATTTAAAAGTTTTATTAGTTAGAATTAAATAAAGCTTCCAAACACATTGGCCTGTTAGAAACTGCTTTATTATGTGTAAAATAGGTAGTAGTACCTTAGTTGTTTTTTTTATTTTGAAAGTTTTGCTTTTATTAATGAATGCTTTACCTAAATTGTGGAGATATAAACAAGTATATTCAAAATTACTTAATTTGTAAAAAAATGGTAAAGTAGACATCACTGGCTAAACCTTGAAACACTAGTACTTTCTTATTAATATAACAGCATTTCATGAATGAATTACATCCTCCTAAATCTTTTTCAGGCTTTCTTTTATACTGTACACTCACTTTTATTCTGAGAATGTGGTGGTGACATTTGGAAATTTTAAGAACTTTGCTTTCTGTACATCCTGTATCACCACCATGTCTTCCTGAGTCACTGCCAACTGGAGACATTTTGTTATGGCTATAATATTTTGAGTTATTTTTATCTAGTGAGAGTAATTCCTGAAAGAAGTCAGGTAAGGAGTTTTGCAAATAGGAAATCACCATTTCCTAATTAAATGGGTTTTGGGATAATACAGATCTAGTCTGGTGATGATAAAGTTGTTTTTGCTTCTCTGTTGCTTTGCAGGTTCCAGAAGTATTTTAACATGCTACCTCAAATGAGGGATGTAGAGTTATTAAAGTTTATTAACTTCTGGATTTTTATGAATGTCTACCCATAGGAATGTTCCAAGTATCTTACCCACATTTGGTGTAATCATTCACCAAATGATGCTTATTACTATTATAACTACTCTACTAATATAACCATAAGAAGTACTACTATGAATAACTTCATAATTGCTGCTATGATGAGGTTCAATTTTTACCTTATAAAAAGTAGGAAATTTTTTGGATGTTTAATGCTAAACAACTTGCTCCACCCTTAAGTGAACTTTTAGTAAAAACATATCTTGATTTTTAGTGAAAATGTTCAATTCCCATTGAAAATGAGACTGTATTGTTAATGATTAATTTAGTATTTTATAAATATTCTCCTCCATTATCTGTTTTTATCCACCTGTAACTATCTGCATCTTATTTTACAGCAATATTTGCCACATTCCACCTAGATGCCAGGCAAGCTTAAGGACTTAGGCATTAAAGACAAGTAATGGAATAATGAGGGTTATCCATCACTACCAAGAAGGACTTTGCCTACTCTATATGTGTGGCTTTGTATATTAAGTCTGAATAGAAAATAACTGTCATTAACATAAATATATATGCTTTTAGTGGAAATGGATGGAATGATTATATAGACATTTAAGTGTCTCAGTCACTTTTTAGATCACAAAATCATTTTGTATGATTCTTTAAAGCTCATAAAAATCCTATGATGTGAATTAAATAACAGGATTACATAGATCTATAGTTGATCCTTGAGCAACACAGGTATGAACTGTATGAGTCCACTTACATGCACATTTTCTTCTGCCTCTGCCACCCCTGAGGCAGCAAAATCAACCCCTCCTCTTCCTTCTTCTCCTCAGCTACTTGATGTGAAGATGAGGATGAAGACCTTCATGATGACCTACTTCCTCTTAACGGATATTAAATATATGTTATCTTTTTATGATTTTATTAACAGTTTATTTTCTTTAGTTTACCTTATTGTAAGAATACAGTATATAATACATATACAAAATATGTGTTAATCGACTGTTTATGTTATTGGTAAGGAATCTGATCAACAGTAGGGTACTAGTAGTTTAGGGAGAATCAAAAGTTACATAATAGATTTTCAACTGTGTGGGGGGTCAGCACTGACTTCTGCTTTGTTCATGAGTCAACTATATATTGCTTTTAGTACTAAATAGTCCATGAATTCACTCTAAGGACTCTACCTAAAAGATTAATAAGCATCAAGTTGATGTTAGTATGATATGTTAATTTTTACTATTATTTATATTTGCATCAAAAATTTTAATCATTGTTTTAATGATTGCAACCATCATTAGATGTAGAGTTTATTGTTCATGATCCAAGAGAAAATGAGTGATATACATTCATTTTCATACCTTGAAAGAATGATTTTTTTTTTCATTTTTTAAATGATAGGTGTGTTGCTATCTTACTGTCTCTACTGAACCTAGACAGCCTGTAGGGAAACTTTACACATTTCATATCCTTTGCTAACTGAATGTGAACTTCTTAGTACATTAATACTCTAAAACATTTTACATCTTTGAATGAGAATGTACTAGCCTGTTATTTAATATGAAAAAAACTAAAATGGGGTTTGTGGTATCCATGTATGTTTGATTTTTCTAAAAGTATTATCCTATGTACATTTTCTAATCTGGTTCAATCTATTCACATGAAGTCATAGATATTCATCTACATGGAATTATATATTGGTTTCATATTATATATAAAATTCAAATTTCTAATCCATGTGGGATATATTTGCTTTTGTGGTAGGAAATAAGTGAGCAAAATTTTAAAGTAATTGATATATACTTCATAGGCTATCAGTTCTGTTCAAGTCTTTTCCACGTGAGTTCTTAAGCCATTAGTGCATTTTAATAATTACTATGACTTTTGACGGTCCTATCAAGAAGAGGGGGAGGAAAATCATGTGCCTTACACATTTTTTTAATCTGTGGATTTCTTGAGTGATCCTCCACTTTTTCTTCTTTCTTTTCTATCCTATTATTTTGTATTATGTTGAGTGATTATAATAATCTTTTCACACAAGGAAACATTCATAATTATTGCAATTGTTTCCACTTTCTAAGAACTAACAGAGTGCATCATGGGGATGGGTTAATTTTTGCTGCATGAGAGGAATTTTTTGAATTTATCTTTTACCCAGTGCTTATTTTGCACAGAACATTTTTACCTACACATTTCTTATCATTGTTTTGGTTAATAAGAGTTATAATGCTTGCATTGTAGCTAAATCATATATTTTGGTATATGCATTTCTTTTGCCAGAATTCTTTTTTGTTTGTTTATTTTATTTTATTTTTTAATTTCAGCATATTATGGGGGTACAAATGTTTAGGTTACGTATATTGCCCTTGTCCCACCGGAGTCAGAGCTTCAAACATGTCCATCCCCCAGATGGTGCGCACAGCACCCATTATGTGTGTATATACCCAACCCCTCTCCTCCCCCCTCCCATCTGCCCCACACTCGATGAATGTTATTACTGTATGTGTGCACTTAAGTGTTGGTCAGTTAATACTAATGTGATGGTGAGTATATGTGGTGCTTGTTTTTCCATTCTTGGGATACTTCACTTAGTAGAATAGGTTCCAGCTCTATCCAGGTTAATACAAGAGGTGCTATATCACCATTATTTTTTGTGGCTGAGTAGAACTCCATGATATAATTCTTTGTGTCCTTTTGGAGGTTAATTTAGGTAGGTCTCACTAGGTTATAACTGCATGGGGTTCTCACGTCAAAGTTATCAGGGTAACAAAACCTTGTTTTGCTGTAAACAGAGGCATTTGTTACAGATTCATAAAGGTAAGTGGTTTTGGCTCCCTGTTCCCAGGAGTATTTATTCTCCAAAGGTAATTGTTATTATTGTTATTATGTTGCTAAATGTAATGACTTTTCAAAGATGAATATGGCTGAATAATGAATATCTGAGTACAGAATCATATTATATTATAAATGAATTTTTCGTGATTGGTGTAGAAATGAATTTTGGGATATAGATTTATATGTTTGTTACATTTCAGAAGTATTTTACACAGATTGGCTCATTCCAGCCTCAAAAAAATCTTTTGTGTAAGCTATCTACTGCTACATAATGACCACAAACTTCACTTCAAAGAACCCTCTATCAGCTCAGTTACTGTGGGGAAGAATCCACATATGACTAACCTGAGTTCTCTGCTTCAGAGATTTTTAGGAGGTTACAACCTAGGTGATAACCAAGGCTGAAGTCTCATCTGAAGGCTAGACTCAGAAAAGATCTGCTTTCAATTTCAGTTCCTTAAGGGCTATTCAAATGACATTGGCCTCAGTTTGCAGGTGACTGTTGACCAGAACCCACACTCAGTTTGTCCTGACCTGGGCTTCTCCAAGTTGCCAGCTTACTTTATCAAAGCCTACAAGCAAGAAGGCAACACGGAGAGTCTGCTATCAAGACATAAGTGATAGTTGTTTGTATCCTAATCATGGAAGTGACATTCCTCTCAGTGTTGTCATATTCAATTGGTTAAAAGCAAATTATTCAAGAAGAGGGGTATACAAGTTCTGGAATATAAGGAGGCCATGATAACTGGGAACAATCTTGGAATTTTGTCTAAAACAATATAAAATTAATCATCTTTATATATTATTGGGGAGATAGGATTAAATAAAATAATGTATCATGGGTTGTTAAACACTCCATCCTGAAAGGTTATTGATCATTAAATAAATGTTAATCATTAATATTATTAATATTGAAGATATAGAATACTCTTAAAGGGAAGGAAATGTTAGTGATTGTTGAAGAAATTCTTTATTAAGTTTCCTTAAAAAAAGAGGGGCATAAATTTGTTTCTATTTTTGAGGAAATAGCTTCTTAATTTTTAAAAATAACCTGCTGATATTCTAATATTGAAAAATGTTTTTAATAAAACAAACATATTAACATTTTTATAAAAAGATAAAAGGTTTATGTGTGTATGTACAATCATGTTTTGAACATAGGAACATATTATATGTTTATAGATATCTATAGGTACATTCATATAAACACTCACATATATATATATACATAGACATAGATACATATAGGTATATAGCATGATGTGCCTTTGTTTCTCTGTGAGTGTAGGTGTGCATCTGTGTTTCCTAAAAATTACGTCATGCTGTGCTCATTCTTGGATCTAGTACAGTCTGTGAACAGTTCAACACAGATATATATGCAGGACAAACTCTCTTTAATCAACATATTAATAAAATCAATATGCATATGAGTGGGTGGCAAAAAGAAGATTTAAGTGGTTTTTTTTTTTTTTTTTTGCATAAGTGAATACAGAAGTTACCATATGGCACATAGGCTCTCAATTATTTACTACTCATATCTGAGTTCTTGAGCCACTACATTATTGTGTTCATTTTAAAAATATCATTTACTATCTGGTATTCCAAATTCTTCTTCCTTACTTCTCCTGTAAGAGAATTTCTTGAAATATCTTATCATTTCTATTTAACATTTAACATTAGCATCCCACTCTGAATTTTTTCAGATCTCCTTGAAGGTTTTGATTATAGAATGGCAATGACTGATTTGGGAAAATCAGGTATTCAGTTCTGTTTTCTTTCCTTAGGAATGTTCTGTTTTTTCCTTCATTGATTTCTAGACAACATATGCTAATTTTATTACTGCTGCCATTATGTTTTTTTTTTGCCTTTTTTATTTCAGAATATCATGGGGGTACAAATGTTTAGGCTACATATATTGCCTTTGCCCTGTCTTGAGTCAAGAGTTACAAATGTGCCCATCACTCAGACCCTTATTTAGACTAATTTATTTATTCTACTTTCTTTAATAAATGATTATTGCTAATACAAAGGGATGATTCTGATTTTCCCATCTTCTCTTACTACCTCTTTATAAGTTTTCATTTTTCAAATGATCATAGTTCAATGATTACTTCTTTTTGCTTTAGGATTTGCCACATTCAATAAAACTGTATACTGCACCATCACCATTGTTAAGCCCCAAGAGGCCTGTTTCACTCTTGAGGACTGAGTCCTCAACCCTGAGGACATCCAATAAAGGTCTTCTAAGTAGAATCTATACAGAACTCAGGAAAATCAGCAAGAGAAAATCAAACAACCCTATTAAAATTAGGCAAAGGACATGAACAAAACTTTTCAAAAGAAGACACAATAATGGCCAGCAAACATATAAAAAGTGCTCAACATTTCTAATCATTAGGGAAATACAAATGAAAACCATAATGATATATCACTTTACCCCTGTCAGAATGGCCATTATTAGAAAGTCAAAAACAACAGATGCCGGCGTGGATGCAGAGAAAAAAGTATGCTTTACACTGTTCGTGGAATTGCAAATTAGTATAACCTCTATGGAAAAAAAGTATGTGCATTCCTCAAAGAGCTAAACATAGACCTATCATTAGTTCCAGAAATCCCACTATTGAGTATCTACCCAAAGGAAAAGAAATTATTCTATCAAAAAGACACGAGCACTTAAATGTTTATCAGTGCACAATTCACAATTGCAAAGATATGGAATCAACCTACATGCCCATCAATATATGGCTGGATAAAGAAAATGTGGTATGTATATACTATGGAGTATTACTCAGCCATAAAGGGAAAGAAGTGATGTCATTCACAGTAACTTGGATGGAACTGGAGACTGTTATCCTAAAGTGATGTAACTCAAGAATAGAAAAACAAACACCATGTATTCTCACTAATAAGTAGGAGCTAAACTATGGGTGCACATGGGCACAAAAAGTTATAAAGGACATTGTAAACTAAAAAGGGGGTAGGTTGGGAGGTTTTCTTACATGGATATGGACTGTACTTGTCAATTCCTGGTTGTGACATTGTACTATTGTTTTCCAAGATTTTAGAATTAATGTCAAATGGATAAATGTACAAGGGATTTCTCTGTATTATTTCCTACATCTGCATGTGAATACATTTACCAGAAAAATGAACTTGAATTTAAACAATTGGCAGTAGCATGCACAAAATATATGCACTGTATATTACACTGTGGTATTGACACACAATGTGTCAATGAGTTCAATGGAAATAATTAAAGGTCAGTTGTGTACAATTTCATATTGGAAGGAAAATTCAAGAAATATTCCATATGCAACCATCGATCCTTTCACATAATACATTCTTTTATGATTTCAAGCCTTAAAATTTACATATAAATATCTATCAATTCATGGCTAGTCATGGAGTGTTCCTAAGTAAAGATCATGTATAATAATAGCTTTTTAAAATTCAAATCATATGTATAACTTCTTAGGGACACTTCAGTTTTTGTTTTTGAGGTCTTTAACTGATTAGATGAGGCCCACCAACATTATTGAGGATAATCTCATTAAGTCAACTGATTGTAAAGTGTAATCACATCCACAAAACACTTATATAACAACATCGAGACTGGAGTTTTACTTAAAAACTGGTACTTTAGCTTAGCCAAATTGACACAAAATTATCACAATGTGCAAAAATTTAATAATATTACATTCATTTTGCATCACCATATCATCTGATTTGCAAATCATTATTTTCATCAGGAGATTTAGTAATTTTTTTTAAAAATCGGGTCCAAGCAATTCTGGTTAGATATATTTAAGACTATTTACTTTTTCTCTTGTTAATTTTTGTTGAATTCCTATTACATGGTAAGGTATTGATACTATTTTATTCCTTCTGCTCTCTCTAATTAATAATATAAATGGTCCTCATTTTTGAGTAGATTTTATTGCAAATTTAAAACCAGGCAAGACATATTGAGGTTTTTACTTATTAATCACTTATTAAGCATTTCATAAAAAGAGAGTATCCTAAGTAACTTTATAGGTTTTAAGTGAATTTTATTTTTATTTTTTTTATTTTTAATTATTATGGGTACAAATTTGATTAATCACATTGTATGCCTATATCAAAACATCATATGTACCCTAAAGTGAATTTTATTTGTTTTCTTTTTAATAATGCACATACCATATTTTCAACCTCATGTGACACAAGGTAACTATATATGATAAAAAATGAAAAAATAATCTTCCATAAATCCTCCAATTTGCATTCATTTTTAAGCAATAACTGTCTCATTGATATAATTTAATAGCATATTAAACCACAATTATTATTTTTTTAATTTTTATTTTTTTATTTCAGCAAATTACAGGGGTACAAATGTTTAGGTTACATATGTTGCCTTTGCCCGACCTGAGTCAGAGCTTCAAGAGTGTGCATCCCCTAGATGGTGCACACCGCACCCATTAGGTGTGTATAAACCGCAATTAAATTTGCTCCTGGAATTTTTTGGAATGGAGTTGTTTGTTATTCAAATTAAAATTCAATCTTTTACTCGAAAGTGTTTTATCTCTTAAGAATACCCCAACACTATTTCATTAGAGGTGTTTTCCTCCCTCTCTCCCTCCCCCTTCCCGTAACGCCTCTCTTTCCTC